>NW_019154095.1:31023194-31216550 GCF_002288905.1 Enhydra lutris kenyoni
TACACTTATAAATCATGCATGGCCATTATCTGGTCTTCTCTGTTCTTACTTTTGTTCTTGTACATTTTACTGGCCGATTTCACTGGCCACTGCCCATTTGCCTCTCACTTTTGGCTTGGCGTGTTTTTAATTGCCTCCTATTGACCCTGCTGTGAGGGAGGGAACCCACCCCAGGGTTACGGCCAAATACACGAAACCTGACATTGGTCCAATGAGCTCAAAAACAATTTATGAGTCACACACGCTCCCTTCCCTGAGGAGGTGGACCCTCGGCTGTGCAGTGCCCACGGTGGCTATGCTTGGGAAACAAGTGAACATCTGGGGTCTGGGGGAGGTGGCTTTGTGGGATCAAGGGCCAAGTGACCCTCAAAGGAAGTGATTGGCTTGTTTCAATCATACTGTGGGTTGGCAGGGAACTGACCCTTACTACTCTGGGGTACACAGGAATATGCCTGGTAACCACCGTAAGGCACCATAATGGCTATATAATAACCTACCATAATGGCTAGGCTTTATCCATGGGAACACAGTGGGGAGTATGACTTGCTGAGGGGATATTCAAGAATGTCACCGGATGTCAAGGCAGCACATAATATTAAGCCTCATTCTAGGCATCAGGCCACACCACTCTCACCTTGAAGTGGGAAGTTACCCTGCTGTAAAATGGAGAGGTTTGAGCATAGGCCTTGGCAGTGGACTGCACAGGTTTGACCTTCTGGATCACGGGAAAGTCCCATAACATTTCTGTGCCTTGATTTTCGCATCTGCAAATGGGAATAGTGTGCCCCTTCACTTGGCTCAGTGGCCAGCCCATTGTGCCTGGCTCAGAGCATTTGCCTAGTCTTCTGAGTAAATCTTCTCTGGCTTTGATCTCTGAGTGAGCTCTCTAGGGTCTCGGGGGCAACTCCACTACCTCTGCTTCCTAAGAGGCTTAAAGCAGATGATGTGGCCTAATACAGTTCTAGATTGCTGGACTCAAATTCTGGTGGTGGCCATGCAGGCCTCCATAAAGAAGAGACAAGTGTGGTCTAGAGGCCCTAGTGTCTCTCTCCCTCTCACCTCCCACCCTTTGAGTCCAAGGTCATTCAACTACCTAAATCATCAGCACTGCACACCGTTCACCTTTCCTCAAATATGCTTAGTCCTGGGCTGCAGCCTGAACGACTCAGAGGTCTCAGTTCTGTACTGGGCTCCACGAGATTCAAGACCCCTGGAGTTGACTATCAGGAAGCCTGGATGCTGTCCTTTTCTTCAGGCCTAAGCGCCTGCTTCAGGGCTGCTGTCCATCAGCTCTGCCTCTCAGAAACTGTAAATTCACGAATCCATTTTATTCTTCAAGCTCTAGATAGTATCTTCCCATGAAACGCTCTTTCATCCTCTCAGGAGGACGTGATACTGTCCTTCCCTTGCACCTTTATTTATGGTCTGTTCTGGTCTCGGACACTCATCCGTCATAACTGTGTCTTGTGTTGCTGATTATACTTTTATAAATACAGACTTCATCATCTGCCCGAGATGAGGGTCTGGTACATGGTGGGCACTGGATGTACTGTTGGTGATTAATCTCCTAAAAACAATGTGTCTGCTCCTGAGGCCTGGTGGGCTACTGTATGTGGTATTGGAGGAAGAAGAGGAACAGGGCCCAAGATTTCTGACAGGCAATGCCTCCTGGCTCCCATTTTTGGTCCAGCTGCTGATCTGCTTGGAACTTGCTCTCTGATGGAGAGAAGCTAATCCTGGGCTAAGTCTTAATTTCTTTCTTTCTTTTTAAAATTAAATTAAATTAAATTAAATTAAATTAAATTAAATTTATTTGAGAGAGAGAGAGCATGAGCAGTGCGGGGTGGTGGGGGAAGGCAGAAGCAGATCCCTCCCTGAGCAGGGAGACCCTGATGCAGGGCTCGGTTCCAGGACCCCGAGATGACGACCTGAGCTGAAGTCAGACGCTCAACCGACTGAGCCACCCAGGTGCCCCATAGGTCTTAATTTCTGACCTCAGATCTGAGTCACACAAATAAGGACCCTGATCCTGGAGAGTCAACTGGCAGGTTTTGCTGTGAATTACCCTCTGGAAAAGCAGACAAAAGAAACTAAGTGTCTTCTACACTCGTCCTATGACAGCCATCACCACCCTACCCATTGTATCTCTCTGTTGCAGACGTAGTATGCAGCTGGTACAGGGGGATTCTCCAGGAAGCAGGCCTGGCATGTGAGAAATGTACTGGGGAGAGTTCCTGGGTTTAATGTCTGTGGGAAAATGAACCCAGACCTTGGGTGGAGGGAGGATCTGGGCGACTCTGTAGTCACAACAAAGGCTTCAGTCCATCCCCAATATGTTTCTAGTCTTCCTTGAACCCATGGCCTTCAGCTCTGAAAATCACTTCTCATAGTGGCAGGCCCCACCGCCATGTTTTACTCTGATGCCTTTCTCCCGACAGTAGTTGAATGGACCCCGGGTAGATCCTAGACCCAAACTGGGCCCATGAGCTGTTCTTTCCTGAGACTGACACACTTGGTGCCGGTTAGAGTGGTGACAGTCATTTTATGCCGTATGCATGGAGATGTTGGGAAAGCCAGTTTGGACAGCATGTTAACTATAGCTAATAATACTAGCCGTATATTTGAAAGTTGCTGAGAGAATAGAGCTTAAAAGTGCTCATTAAAAGAAAAAATGTATTTGAAACTAAGTGTGGTGGTGGATGTTAACTAGTTTTGTTGAGGTGATCATTTCACAATATATACAAATACTGAATCATTATGTTGTACACCTGAAACTAAGAGAATTTTGTATGCCAATTATATCTCAAAAAATTAAAAATTAAAAAAAAGGAAAGGCAGACAAACATGACAATTCTCAGTCTTATCAATAATAAGAGGAATGGAAATCAGATGGAGATACCAGTTTTCATTTGTGAGAATGACCACTTTTTAAAAGAATAACAGTATTTGGGATCCATAATGGTATTGAGAGATAGTGTACAGTTAGATTACAAAATTGATTACAAAATGATGACAAAATTCTGGAGATCAATTCTACACCATGTCACTAAATTCTGAAGTAAGAACTTTGAATTCTAGAAACCTCATTACAGTCATGATAACGCACAAGACATGAGGTGAAAAGGAAGAGAAGTGACAAAAAGCCTGGATTCCTGAGGACTTCATGTTTCTTGGTCCTCGTTGCTCGCAAGGCCTGTTTGCACTTCCTGTCCTTGGGTTGTGTAAAATAGCCTAGTGTTCTTTCACTTTCCAGCAATCAAAGATGGCTTCTGTTAATCGCAAAGAAAAGAGCGCTGAGTATGAGTACAGATGATGACATTGAGGTTTAGAGAGGTCAAGGAACTTTCTAAAATGACACAGCAAATTAGTAACAAAACAAAGATTGAAACTCTGGTTTTTTTCCCAGCAGAAAATATTTTTTTCTGTTTTGCAGTGTTACAAATTTAAAATTAACTAAAATAAAGTTGAAGCTTTGGGATTATTTTATTTACTTACGTGTATTATGTCTTTCGAAGTCTTAAAGCAAATTCACTTTCATCATTTCAATGGATTTGATTAATATAACAAACTTGGGTATAGGCAGAGTAGAAAATATCACCTTCATTTTGCAGTTAAGGAAGCTGAAGACTGGGTCAGGGTCAAAGTCAGAGAGAGAGAGAGAGAGAGAGAGAGAGAGAGAGAGGCTGAATTTCAGAGATGAGTCCAACACATCTAGGTTTGTCCTCAATATTCTTTTCTCTGCCTGAGTAGAGTTGGGTCAAAAGGAGCAGAAGCCAAAAGGCTTTGTTAGATATTGGCTCCTGTGGATTTGGAGGTAGGTGGAACTTTCTAGCTGAAGGATCATGAAATGGAAGAAGTCAGGTTCTGAATGCTGTGAAGATCAGGGACAAACACCAAATCCTAGGACCAGAGGGAGTCTGTTAGATTTTATAGATCTAAGACACCAAAGAAGAGGTTGGAGCAAACAGGAGGAGACCCTTAGGTCTGTATGGTTTCCTGTCTACTGAGGGTGTCTGCCATGCTCATTAAGGTCAACCTAAAGAACCAACGGCAAGGGGATAGTACCATGTGACACAAGCTTGGCTGGTTCTGTATGATTTTTCCCATTCAGTATTGAATTCTTTTTCAGAATGAGGCCAGGTGTAAATAAATAATAAACAAACGAGGAAAGAAGGAGTGCCTCAGGCTCATGTGAAGTTTCATATAATCACTCTCACTTCTTTGACGCTGATCTATTTTACCTTTGGAGTTTTGAAAATAGATCTCATATAGACTACAGATACTTTGAACTCAGAAAGTCATAAGTTTTAAGATAGGAATAAAGATGCAATTTTCTTTCTGATAATTTTCAACTAGTGGAGCTCATTCATGACCTATTCTGGATATGCATTGGGCAGTTGAGTGCTAGAATTCTGTTGATGGTGCATGCATAAGCTCTTTGTCATTGGCTAACGAATTTCTACATGTGTTTCTCTGTTGGAGATTCTGGTGAGCAGAGTAACCATGGTTAATTGGCTAGTCTGGGTCCTTTTATTCTAATATTTCCATGTCTACTCTCTATTCTTCTGTTGATTTGATGACAACAGCAGATGGAGGGAACATTGGTCATCTTAAAGTCAAATGGATTTTTCTGGGGATGTACATTGGAATCTGATGCATAATTTTTTTTTTGAGAAAGTAAATATGTATCTTTAAGAGATTCAAATGAGAGGTGGTTATATGGGTTGTCTGCCTTAAGAGTCTAACAGACAGTTATTTTGTCAGCAACATGGGTGTATTGGGGAATATAGCAGAGGAATTGCAGTTAAGGACATGCAAGCTATGGCAAACTAGAGTTAGTCTGGAGATCAAAGGTGAGGATTGTTACTTTATAGAAAAAAGGAGGGGCGCGTGGGTGGCTCAGTGGGTTAAGCCTCTACCTTCGGCTTCAGGTCGTGATCTCAGGGTCCTGGGATTGAGTCCCGCATTGGGCTCCTTGCTCAGCAGGGAGCCTGCTTCCCCCCCCTCTCTCTCTTGCCTGCCTCTCTGCCCACTTGTGATTGCTCTTTCTCTGTCAAATAAATATATAAAATCTTTAAAAAAAAAAAGAAAGAAGGAGGAAGTTAAGATGGGCTGCTTTGAAGGGAGATCCATTGGAGCACAGCAAGAGCTCTGGTTGATGATGGTTTCTCATTGGTTGAGTAGTGGTATTTTTGTATTGCTGGGCAAGGAGGCAAGGTCGGACTCTTCCCATTGGGTCTGCAACTGACACAGAATGATAGTGTGTGAGAGCTCCCCTTTCTGGTTTCCTGACTCCATTCAAAATAAGGTTTTCTTTACCCGGTTATGTTGGAGTGTGTATAAACCCCGTAACAGTGTGTGTGAGTTTATGGGAAGAGGTAAGGAGCATATGGGTATAGTGGATAGAGGGTGGTAAAATGCTTACTTAAAATTTTTCCATTCTTTCAACTAAACAAGTTAAAAAAAGTTGCTCCCATTGTTTTAGATTTTTAAAATATATTTTATTTATTTGTCAGAGAGAGAGAGAGCACAAAGAGGGGGAGGAGTAGGCAGAGGGAAAAGCAGGCTTCCTGCTGAGCAAGAAGCCTGATGCGGGACTCCCAGCACCTGGGATCATGACCTGAGCCGAAGGCAGATGCTTAACTGACTGAGCCACCCAGGCGTTCCTGTTGTTCTAGATTTCACTGAAACTTGAGTTCAGCCCAGGCTTCCCCTCCCTCACCTCCATCAGAGAGCACTGGGGGCAGGGGTACAGATGCAAAACGATTCTATTACCTAGTCTGAAGAAGACAGAGTCCTTTTTAGATGAATAAATACAGGGCAGTCTTCCATCTCTGGTGACTGTTTTATAGGAAACTGTTCTGAGTGCTAATGTGAACCACATAAGTATTAACCTGGTCTCTTCATCAATGTGCTTCGCAGTCTGTGTCGTTTCCTGCTGTGGCGTTTGTGACTGTGAAAAGCACTCAGTGCCCTGCTGCTCCTCTTTGACAAGCCCACCATGCAATGATGGCACTGACTTGGTCTCTCCCTGGACCCACTGTCCCAGGGACAGCATGAGGACAGGCTGCTTTCCTACTGGAAATGGCTTCTTGTGCTTTACTGGCCTGGTTTCCATGGATCAGAATTTATAAGTCAGAGTTAGAAGGCACATTAAGGGGTTATTTATATAAATGTGAAAATACAGACTCAGAAAAAAAAAAATGAAGCCATTTGGCCAACAGAAGAGTTCTCAGCAGAGGGAAAAATTAGAACCCAGGGCTACATGACTTCTAAACCTAGAGCTATTTCCATCGTGATGATTCCATGCTATTTAATGATTAGTTTTTCAGACCCTTGCCTTTATCAAACACATAAGCTATTCACAGAATTTTTCAACTCATACTCAATATTCTTCCATATGCTATCCTAGGAGATTAGAGACAGAGAGGCTCTTGATTTTACATGGGAATGTTGAACATTTAAGAAATTTAAGTAGCAATACTTAAGTTAGTGACTTAGATGAATGGTTTTCAGGCAAACACTTTGAGGAATGCATTGTTTTGGTTCCTGTTTTGGAATTCCAACACCTGATATGTACTGGGTAGATTTGAGGTTAACGGGCACATACCAGATTTGTTCTTGAAGCCTCCTCCAGATTGACAAGTTAGAAAGTGAGCTTGCTGAATATTCCTTCACTGGTCGATGCTACTTACTGTGTGGGTGTTTGGATATATGGAAAAGAAAGCTTTTGCAAAGATGATGAAATTGCTGATGTAGAGAAAATTCTCATCTAATCAAAATCCCTGATTTCCAGAATTTAGAAATTTGGCCAATCTTTGTCAAGAAACTGAAGGAAAGTGTCTCTCCTCCAGAGATTTTAGAAAGAAGATAATAGTCTTTGTTGTTAGCTTAAGAACAGGAATTCTTTTTTTTTTTTTTAAGGTTTTATTTATTTATTTATCAGAGAGAGCAAGCACAAGCAGGGGGAATGGCAGGCAGAGCAGGCAGAGGGAGAAGCAGGCTCCCTGCTGAGCAGGAGCCCAATGGGGGACTCAGTCCCAGGACCCTGGGATCATGACCTGAGCCAAAGGCAGCTGCTTAACTGACTGAGCCACCCAGGCGTCCCATGAGAACTCTGTATCTTTTGGGAAGTGAGTCACTCTGCACGTGTCAGCCAATAGGCAACATGCTAGGAAGAAGGCTTAATACCTCAAATTCACTGCTATAAAAAGATTCTTCAATTAGAGGGTGCCATGACTCAAGACTTCTCTTCTCCCTAGCTGAACAACACTATTTATCAAGTGCTCTAAGTTAAGTTGACCCACGATGAAAGAATCAAATCAGTTGAGAATATCTACACTTTGTACTTTTGATGAAGATTTTCTGCAAAATTATAGAGGTGTAGAAGAGAATGAAAGTTCCTGCACCACAATTGCACTACCTAGACATTTCTAATAGTAACATTAAATTCATCTTTCTGTTCATATGTACTGTATGTGCAGATGGAGAGAAAGAAATAAGATCATCAAATAGAATCAGATCAATAAGTTGCTTTTGGCATAATGTGTTAACTTTAGTTTTATATCAAGGCAACAGAAAAAAACAAGTGGATTTATAGGAAGTGCTGAATTCACATCAATGTTTCTCTACCTCCAGAGTTTTTAGTTTTTAAAAAATCTTTTTAAGGTTATGAGAAAAGACTAGGAAAAAACTAAGAAATGGAATTCCTTGTGTGTGTTTTAGCTCTGTGCTTCCAGTTTTGACAGTATTGACAAATAGGATGATGGGAAAATTAGCACCCCCAACAGCTCTCCCTTTCCTCCCCTGCCCAGATACAACTACTATTTTTTTTACTGTCAATGTTTATAAACATCCACATTCTGTTTTGTAATCATCATTTTCACAGACATTGAGTTTAAGTCCTATTTTTAAGAGCTTTCAAATTCTAAATTTTGTAATGCATTTTTCAATAACACCCCCTCCCCCCACCATCAGACTTTGCTCTCCTGGAGCCAACCCTGGTCTAGCTCCCTCCCAGTCTCCTGCCTCCTGCTTCCCTTCATCCTTCTCCTGGGTTAGAGTTAGTAGTGCCTGGACCAGAAGACATCTTCTTTCTTGGTTTGTCCCATGTATTTGAGGGATATCTAATTGACTAACTTGCCGAGAACATCTTATTTTACGAGAAATGATTCATTAAAAATATTTGTGGGTCTTTGCATTTGGTAAGATCTGAAGGTTGACAACAAATACAGGTACAGATTTTAAAAACCCTGAAATCATTGAGGAGTTGAAACATTCTATTTAAAAAAAATCTTTTATTTTCTTTAAAACATGCTCTTTATATGTAATTTAGAAAATGTAGACAAACAAAGAGGAAACAGTAAGTGTCTCCCACAGTCACCCTATCCAGAGACAGGAATTGTTCAAATTGTAGTAATTTGGTTATTTTATATTCTTACAGTCTCTTTCTCTATTCACAGAAAAATACCTATTTATCTTTAAAGCTAGAGATATGATTATATTATAATATTATTTGTAACCTGATTTTTTTTTGTCGATTGATTTTTTAAAACTCAACATTATTGTTTTAAGTAAGTGTAGCCTTTTAAAACCAATTCAGAAAGAAAAAAATAAAACCAATTCAGAGTATGTCAGAATCAGGGTGGTCTGGAATAACATTACTGTCATGTTATCTAATATTTTTACTTTAAATAAGTTCAAGAATTTTACATATACTATCAGCTTTATTAAACATATATTCTCCTCTATCCCCCACTAAAAACCATGAAGTTTTCTTTTTCTTTTCAGAACATAAGAATTGAGACAGAAAATGATGTGTACAAGACAGCAGTGGTGATGGTTTCTTGACTGGGACATGGAGAGCCCAGATGAAACATATTTTCTGGGTGTATATGTGAGGGTATTTTGGATGAGATTAGCCTTTGAATCAGTAAAGTAGATTGCCCTCCTCAGTGTGGGTAAGTGTTCAACCCACTGAAGGTCTGACTAGAACAAAAATGGAGGAAGGGAGTGTTCACTCTGCTTGACAGTATGATCTGAGATATTGGTTTCTGCCCATGGACTGAGATTTATACCATCTGTGCTCCTGGTTCTTGGGTCTTTGGTTTCTGACTGGAATTTATACCACAGGCTTTCCTGGGTCTCCAGCTTCCTGATGGCAGACCATGGGACTTAGCCTACATAGTCAAGTGAGCTAATTCTTTTCTCTCTTTCTCTCTCTCTCTCTATATATATCTATATATCTATATATATAGATATATATAGATATCTCTCTCTACATATATATAGAGAGAGTGCATGTTGAACAACCTCTATTCCATTAATGCCCCTGTTACCTAGTTTTCATCTTCTGCAAATATAAACATCTATTTTTATCCCCCTGACATGTGACATTTTGGGCAACAGGTAGCATACCGTATATAGACTTTTGGACCTTGTTTTTGTCTCAAAACAATGTATTTTGGAAGTCTTTTGGAAGAAGAAAGCTTCTTCATTCTACATTATACTGCATAGTATTCTATTATACAAATGCGCCACAAATTACTTAAACAGACCCCGTTGCAGGACCCCTAGGTTATTCCAACTTGTTGTTGTAGACAATTCTGGAAAAAAATTGTACACAAACCATTCAGTACGTATGCAAACGTATCTAGGAGTAATTGCCGAAAATGAAGTTGCTGCGTCAAAGGATAAATGCATTTGTTATTTTGATGGTTCTTGCCAGTTGCCCTCCACAGTGGTTGAACAAATTTATATTCCCTCTAGCATGGTATTGAAATTTATGTTTTCCCAAAACTTTTACTATTAGGGTATGTTGTAAAAAAAAATTTTTTTTTTTTTTTGCTGCTTTCTTAGGATGACTGAAATGAGCATATTTCCATACATTTAAGGGCTACTTGTGTTTTCAGTGAATTATTAAAGTCCTTTGCCATTTCGTCTGGATTGTCAGTTGCGTTGAAATTTAGGTACTCATTAAGGTATTTATTTATCTTAATTATACTACTAAAAAAAAAAGAAAATGCAAAAACACCCCTAAATATAAAATCATCCTAAGTGATAATACCCTGAATATTTTTTTTTAAAAGATTTTATTTATTTGACAGAGAGAGACCACAGGAAGGCAGAGAGGCAGGCAGAGATAGAGGAGGAAGCAGGCTCCCCGCAGAGCAGAGAGCCCGACGCGGGGCTCGATCCCAGGACCCCGGGACCATGACCCGAGCCGAAGGCAGAGGCTTTAACCCACTGAGCCACCCAGGCACCCCTACCCTGAATATTTGATGTGTAATATTTTTAGACCTATATCTCTATGTATATATACGTTTATTTATTTATTTATTTGAGAGGGAGAGAGAAGGTGGGAAGCAGGGGGAGAGGCAGAAAGAGAATCTTAAACAGAGTTCACACCCAGCATGGGGCCTGATGTGGTGCTCGATCTCACGACCTTGAGATCATGATGTAAGCTAAAATCAAGTGTCTGACGCTTAGCTACCCAGGCACCCCACATATACTTATTTTATTTTTTTTAAATATTTTATTTATTTGACAGAGAGATCACAAGTAGGCAGAGAGGCAGGCAGAGAGAGAGAGAGAGGGAAGCAGGCTCCCTGCCAAGCAGAGAGCCCAATGTGGGGCTCGATCCCAGGATCCTGGGATCATGACCTGAGCCGAAGGCAGAGGCTTTAACCCACTGAGCCACCCAGGTGCCCCTACTTATTTTTATAATACAGCATCATGTCACACGTAAGATTAGGCAATCTGTTTTTTGTTTTTTTTTTTTAACATACCATGAACATCTTACTATTACAATCAAAAGGGTTCTACACTGAAGAGGTTTTGGATGCTTGGAGCTAGAAGGATGAGGCAAGTCCAGATCCACAGGAAATGGAAATGTTTCAGCCACCAAGGAAAACAAGAATAAACACCAAGGCTGGTGAGTCAGAAGTAGGAGCAATGGCAGTGAATTTGAGGTGAGCTGAAATTTCAAAGAGGAGATTTGGGCCAGTACAGGTTAGACCAACTAAGGGAAAGGGAGACCCTGGGTTGGGTAGTTACATTAAGGTGTGGGTAATCAGCACTGGGCTCAACAATGTGCAGACTCTCACCAGGGTCAGGTCTCTATCCAAAAGGAAGAGGCAGGGATGAAATGGGCTTGGTTTGGGTCAAGTTTTCCAATTCAGCCTTTAATATTTAGAGAATAATTTCAATAGAACTATACTGCTACTTAGACAAGATCAAGATTTATTACATTACATATATTATCTGGGGATATGTAAAATATGATTTTCTTAGTTTACCTCCTGGTGCCCTTCATCACAACAGACATAAAACTTATGATTCAAATTCACACGGTGACTTTTAGTAAAGTCCTTCCAGACTTGGGCATCTGCTTTCCTCCTGCTCTGAAGTGGTCTCTTCACTACCACATGTTTATTTTATATTCCTAATGATTTTCTGGGGTTCCTGTGGTCCCTGGACCTATAGCATCAGCATCACCTGGGACCTTATTATAAATGCCAATTTTCAAGCCCCACCCCAGATCTTCTGAGCAAGAAATTAGTAGGTAGAGATCAGCAATCTGTGTACTAACAAGCTTGCCAGCTGAGTGGGACGTACAGTCATGTTTGATAACTGCTGGCTTAGAACAATAGTCTTTCAAAATTTCTCTTAGGAGGAACTACAGTGAAGTTTTCAGTGGAAACTATAGAAAGGGCCTTTGCACTTATCTTCTAGCAATCTTACATGATGAGTATGTTTATTTGCATTAAATTATTTTTAAAGATTTTATTTATTTATTTGAGAGAGAGGGAGAGAGAGAACAAGTGCGGGAGGGGCAGAGGTTGAGGCAGAGGGACAAGCAGACTCTGCAAGCACGTTACGAGCCTGACATGGGACTTGATCTCACCTGCCTGAGATCATGACCTGAGCCAAACCAAGAGTTGGTCACTTAACCAACTGAGCCACCCAGATGCCCTTTTTTATTCTCATCTTATAGTTGAGGAAACTGAGGTCCAGAATGCTCTTGTTTTGAAGAATTGGAGCTGGGATTTTAACTGAGGGATGTTGCCTTCAGGGAAGGTTGAAGAGAAAGGGGGAATGTGTGTGTGTGTGTGTGTGTGTGTGTGTGTGTGTGTGTTGGGGCCACAGGGAAGGGAGGAAGGAAAATAATTTATATATTAATCGTTAAGATCCTGGCCCCCACCTCACACCATATATAAAAAGTAACTCCAAAGGAATCTAAAACTATAAAACTCTTAGATGAAAATATAGTAGGAAATCTTTGTAACTTCGGACTAGGCAATGGTTTCTCAGATATGGAACCCAAAGCACAAGCAACAACAATGAAAACAGATAAATTGATCTTTATCAAAATTAAAAACGTTTGTGCTACAAATGAAATCAGCTTGCAGAATGGGAGAAAATATTTGCAAATCAAATAGCTGATGAGGAATTTGTTTCTAGAATATATAGAGAGTTCTTAATACTCAACAATAAAAATCAAATAACCCAATTAAAAATGGGCAAAGGAGGAAAACAGTATGGAGATTAATGAAAAAATTAAAAATAGAAATAACATACACTTTAGTAATTCCACTACTTAGTATTTACCTAAAGAAAATGAAAACACTCATCTGAAAAGATACATGTATCCTTATGTTTTTTGTAACTCTATTTACAGGCCAAGATATGGAAACAATCTAAGGGTTAATCAATAGATGAATGGATAAAGAATACGTGTGTGTGTGCGTGTGTGTGTATACACACATTTTTAGAACATATAGAACACATTTTATATCTTACACATATATATGTAATATTTCTCAGCCATAAAAAAGAATGAGACCTTGCCATTTGTGAGAACATAGTTGGACCTAGAGGGTATAACACTAAGTGAAATAAATCAGAGAAAGACAAATACCATATGATTTTACTATTTTAATCTAAAAACAAAAACAAAAAACTAAAACTAAAAAACGCAGAAACAAACCCATAAATAGAGCAAACTAACGTTTGCTACAGGGGAGGGGTGGGGGTAGGCAAAATGGGTGAAGGGGAGTGGGAGATACAGGCCTCCAGTTTTGGGATGAATGCATCATGGGAGTAAAAGGCGCAGCAACGAATATCGCCAATGGTATTGTAATCGCATTGTATGTTACAGATGGTGATTGTACTCGTGGTGAGTATAGTGTTAGGTACGTAGAGTTGTCCAATCACTGTGTTGTACCCCTGAAACTAATGTAGCATTGCGTGTCTACTATACTTCAAAAAAAAAAAATAAGCAAAGGATTTGAATAGACATTTCTCCAAAGAACGTATACAGATGGCCAATAAGCACTTAAAAAGATGCTCAACATCATTAGTCATTAGAGAAATGTGAATCAAACCTACAGTGGGATACCACCTCACACCCAGGGGCATGGCTAGAATAAAGATGACAAATAGTAACGGGTTGGTGAAGGTGTGCAGAATTTGGAACACTTACCCACTGCTGGGAGGGTGTACGATGGTGCAGCCACTTTGGAAAAGGGGTTGCCAGTCCCTCAAAATGTTAAACATAGAGTTATAATAGGAACCAGCAATTCTACTTGGAGGTATATGTCAAAGGCAAATGAAAACACAAGACCACACAAACTTTCACCCAACTGTTCCTAGCACATTATTCATCATAGCCAAAAATTGGAAACAACCCAAATGTCTGTCAAAGGAATGGGTAAATACTATCTGGTATATCTATAACATGGAATATTGTCGATAAAAGGGAATATATGCTGTACCATGGAGGAACTCTGACAACGTTATGGCCCCATATTGTATGATTCTGTTTATATGGAATGTCCAGACTAGGTAAGTGCGAAGAGACAGAGAGTAGGTTAATGGTTGCGGGGACTGGAGGGAGGGAGGGGTGGAGAGTAGCCGTGGTGAGTATGGGCTTTCTTTGTGAGGTGATAAAAATGCTCTAAAATTAAATGGTGGTGATGGTTGCTGACTCTGTGAATATTGTTGGGGTCCGTTATCAAAGGAGCGAGACTGATACAAAGCGGAGTTCAAGCAAAGCTTTATTTCGCGCCAGCATCGAGAATCAGACTGACCTGTCGGGACCGTCTCTTATGGAGAGGGCGACCCCTCCCAGCCTCACAGACTAACTTTTATAGAGCAAAGGCCATGTGGTTGAGCCTGGCCACACGCAGGTGGCCAATGAGATTGTAACACACAGAGAAAGCTGCACAGTCATGCTTGGTCACACACGGGTGGCCAATTGAATTACAATTCACCCTATAGTAGCTTTTTGAACTAGCCTATCACCTTGGTCAGAATTGGCGCCCAAGTTTGGTGCCCAAAAGGTGGGGCCCCCACATTCTTTGGTAGTTAGGGAGATAGTATGTGCGCTTTACTGATTGGGTGTCTCCACCTTGCCTAACTCGTCCTTGTATTCTGGGCTCTGTTATCAGGGACTGGTCGACCATATTTTACTGGTTTCCCAGACTTGCTTCTAAGTAAGTTCCCCGGCAGGGAAGGGGGGGAAGAGGAGGGCAGGGTCAGTTTAAGTTTTACTGCACAAACAACAAAATGGAGTCGCTCTGGCTAAGTAGTCCCCTACAAATATACTAATGACCTGAACTGTATACTTTTAAAAGACCAGTTTTATTATATGTTAGTTAAAACCTTGGGATGTGAAAGGGCAGGAGTGGTTTTGTTATCAAGTCCTGTTTACCTCTCTAGAAAAATTCCCCAGGAACCACAGGGCAAAGAGGTAACTTGGAAACACCGAGCTCTGTCAGTAAATTCCATTATAGTGCATGAGATCCCTGTCCTAAAATATCCTGAATATTCCGCAGTACCAAATTCAGAAAATTAATTCAGAACTTGAATTGGAGGATGTTGTTGGGGGGAAGGTATTCATGTCCCTGAGCCCCTTCCGACATGATAGAGAGCCGGAATGAAGAATTGGTACAGATGGAAGGATTAGGAAGAGACGCCATCACACAAAGAATCCAACTTCGTTATTGTGGGTGTCTTTGCTCATTACGCTGATGAGAGGTGTGAGTCTCTGCCTTCAGTGCAAATGAAGATAGACGTGAAGTATCTGTTGGAAGGTGAGAGTATCCCAGCTGGTTGTGGCAGCCCATAGAACCTGGAGCGAGCCTTAATCAGCAGCAAACACAGTCAGCCACGCTCTCTGGGGCTGGTTCCAGGTCACCCGGAAGAGGCCACCAGCTGGCGTTTTGGGAATTGAGCTGATGAGATATTATTGACTGCCAGTCTTCATTTTCAAAACATAAAAAGAGATTCAAACGAATGCAGGGATCCTTGTTTTTAGCTCAGCCAAAGTGGGCATGAGGAATGGGAAACTGTTCAGGGTTTAAAGAGTAGATGATTTGAGAGCAGAAGCGCTCACAAGAGATCTGCTGGTGCTACCAGGAAGCAGGAGGGGGTCCAACACATCCTGTTCTCCCGTGTCCAGTCCCAATATCCTGCTTTAGGGTCTCCGCCCCTCCTAGTCCTTCTTTGAAATTTCTGTAGACAGGTTTCTCTGCCTTCTCCTTTAACCACGGTTGCCGGTTTTCTTTCTCAAATACAGATTGGAAGCTGCTGTTCCTTGCTGAAAAATCCATGGTAACCTTTTTAGATCTCAGGATAAAGTACAAAGTCTCCAAGTCAGAGTTAGGTCGCTTCTCGGTTCACAGTATACTTGTCCTCTTTCACTTTTTTGTCCTACAGCCTAAGTCCCTGGTGCATTTCAAGGTTAGTAAGAGGAGTACCTGGGTGGCTCAACTGGAAGAGCAGGTGGCTCTTGACTGTGGGGTTCTGAGTTTGAGCCCCATGTGGGTGTGGAGGTTACTTTAAAATTAAAAAAAAAAAAAGGATTTAGGGAGTCACCTCCGGTATTCTTACTCATCCTTGAAGGCTCAGCTCAAAATACCTCCTCTAGGAAGAATTTTCTGATTCCTTGAAGCAGGATTAAATTCTCCTCCATGGAGGCACCTGGGTGGCTCAGTGGGTTAAGCCTCTGCCTTCGGCTCAGGTCATGATCTCAGGGTCCTGGGATCGAGCCCCCCATCGGACTTTCTGCTCAGTGGGGAGCCTGCTTCCCACCCTCTCTCTCTGCCTGCCTCTCTGCCTACTTGTGATCTCTCTCTGTCAAAAAAAAAAAAAAAAAAAAATTCTCCTCCATGGTGTTCCCGCTAGACCACACCCCTTCTCCCAGCACAGAAGACTTAGGTGGGGCAGTTAGCTCTTCACACTAGGCTGCATGCCCCAAGAACAGGCTATTACTCGGTTCTGTGTTCTTTGTCCCTAAAGCAATGTCTTCTCTGTTGCAGGCTGGCCCTTGTGCATGCTCTCTCTCTCTCTCTTTAATGAAGGGGATGGACATTGGGACCAGACAGATAGATAAAATATAGGCTAAGATGAAATTCATTGAGGGGGGGAAGGTTGTGCTAAAAATTGGAACTTGCATCTTTTATTGTTTCCTTGTAAATGAAGGGTGCCAGGAACGAAGGCAGTGAGAAATGCCAGAATTGTCTGGGGACTTTGTGATTTGAAAATGGTGTCCTTAGCAGGAAATTAAACTGAGCTCATTATCTCATTAACTTTTGACTGGAGAGGGAATATTCCGCTAAAATTGTATTATCTTTCCAATATGACAAGTTGGTAACAACCTGGGATTTTGAAAGACATTTTGTTTTCTCAGCAAGAAATTCCACCAATACAAATGAGAATCCATGGAGAGGAATCCCATTTTAGAAAGATCCTTAAAGGCAAGAACCATGCACGTCTAAATTGCTTTGTGTGTGTGATAAATCCCAATGGTTTGATAAAGGTATCTTTACACTAAGATTAAATCTCACCATCAACATATTGGAGCAGTTAAAAATGTTCACTGTTAAACAAGATAATTGTGCTTGACCAACCTTTTTCCTTCTCCCAAGAGGTCTTTTGCCATGCAGATAACAATCCCAGCATGCTTATTAGAAGCTACCAATGGTAATGTCCTTCAGCTTCCAGCGGATATTACAAATTCTACGTTTGATTAGATTGTTTACCTTACAGCCTTGTTTTTCAAAGATGGAAGGAGATATATTAAGATGCTTAAACTGCTTGTTGGTCAAACAGATACCTATGTCACAAAGGAGAGGGGATCTGTGTTCTTGGAAGAAATTATTTTATTACTGAAGGTAGGAGGAATGTGATACAGTGGGAGAACAATGGGCTTGAAATCAGGGACAAGGGTTTTAATTCCATTTCTCCTACAAATTTGTTTATCTTCAGTTCTCTGTAGAGTAGGTAGAGGACATGTTCCATAAGGGGTTTGGTGGGGGAAGGGGACTACCAAATGGGAACAAAACAATAGAGCACTTGATGTCTCTCCTGGCTCTCCAAGATTCCCGTTTTGTTTTTTTGTTTTAGCCTCGGCAAACTAGATCCTAGCATGTGCTAGGCAGATGTTCTGGGGAATGATTTTAATTGATGTCCTTCAGACAAACCTATCTGTTTATTGTGCCTATTTTTTTTAAGATTATTTATTTATTTATTTGACAGAAACAGAGATTGCAAGTAGGCAGAGAGGCAGGCAGAGAGAGAGGAGGAAGCAGGCTCCCTGCTGAGCCAGAGAGCCTGATGCGGGGCTCAATCCCAGGACCCTGGGATCATGATCTGAGCTGAAGGCAGAGACTTTAACCCACTGAGCTACCCAGGGCCTCCCCCCCTCCTTTTTTTTTTTAAAGAAAGGGAGAAAGAGGCGGGAGAGGGGAAATGGAGGGGAAGAGAGAGAATCTTAAGCAGGCTCCATGCCCTGCACAGAGCCAAGTCTGGGTGATCTCACAGCCCTGAGATCATGACCTGAGCCAAAATCAGGAGTCGGTTGCTTAACCAACTGAGCCACCCAGGCACCCCTATATATTGTGCCTCTTAAAGCTTTCAGTTAATACTTGGTGGTAAGGAGTTTAGTACTTTTAAACTCTCTAATGGCTATGATCACTGTTTGCAGGGTGAGTATCTATAAACACTCTACTTGGATATGACAGTAAAAATCTGAGGACATACCCAGTGGGGTCACTTTTTTGAAGAGCAGGCTTCTCCATCTGTGTGCATGCAGGCTGGGGGAGGCTCATCAGGTTGGCCCCAAACTCCCTTTGTGAGATTCTTTTGAATCTGCTTTATCTCACAAAGGGATGAGCTTATGTTTGAAAGACTAAAATTGCACCCTTTACCTACGATAGGTTTTTCTGTTTTCCATAGCAGGATGGACATGCAGCCAGCATCATAAAGAGATGACGCCTAAACAATTTTAAAGAGAATAGAAAACTAGAAACTCTCTGAGATCCCTACATGAAGTTCAAGGTCTGCACTTGGAAATAAAGGAGCATGGAGCTAGAGTTTGCCTAGGAAGCCTGAGACCCAGCTCTTTAGGCCTGTGGAAGGAAGGGGTGGGGGAAGTGTTTGCTCATCATCTGCAAATAACTTCGCACAAAGATGAAAAGGTAGCAACATCTGAATGAGTGTTACAGGTGGCTGAATTAATTAACTCCAAATCCCAACACCCCCAAGCATCCGGTGCTGGGATTAGGAATCAGAGCTAGTTTACCAGTGAATCCCAAATCTCAGGCTTTATTTGGATTCAAATTGGAACTGTTGCGGATTAATACAGGTGGGAAAAGGATTAGGGACGTAGGGTGATTGGATGCTTTCTTTTTCCTCTGGGAAAAATGATGGACTCTTATTTCTTCTTCTTTGTTTTCTCATACTTCTCATAGTCATTCTTCTTTATGTCTCGTTCACTGCCTATCCTCCTTCTCTTCCTTCTTCCCCCTATCCATCCATCTCTCTGTCTCCCTTGTCCATGGGATGCCTGTTTTCATCTCTTTTCCCTCCCATCAGCTCGTCTTCACCACCTCTCTGCCTCCACTCTTGTTACTCTGCCCTTTCTTTTTTTTTTTTTTTTTAAATTTATTTATTTGACAGACAGAGATCA
Source organism: Enhydra lutris kenyoni (assembly GCF_002288905.1). Lineage (NCBI taxonomy): Eukaryota > Metazoa > Chordata > Mammalia > Carnivora > Mustelidae > Enhydra > Enhydra lutris. The sequence goes on from NW_019154095.1 coordinate 31,042,168, forward strand.
CAAGCAGGCAGAGAGGCAGGCAGATAGAGAGGAGGAAGCAGGCTCCTTGCCGAGCAGAGAGCCCGATGCGGGGCTCGATCCCAGGACCCTGAGATCATGACCTGAGCCGAAGGCAGCGGCCCAACCCACTGAGCCACCCAGGCGCCCCACTCTGCCCTTTCTTTTATTTGTGGTTAATTTTTGCTTCCAGGCACAAGTGCACTACTGCTGGATGAGGGCCCTTCTATTCTGAAACATCAGCTTCAATGAAAAAAAGTGAAAAAAATGCTGCTGGTTTGAAAGTGAACGGCCAAGAATGGCAGCATGATTTCGAGGCCATGTTCGTGGGGACTGGTGACGCCCCACTGGCTGAACACATCAGTGGCTGATGGGGTTTGGGTTTCATGAGGACCAAGCGTCCTATCATCACGTCAAAGAACATCGGCTGTCCTCAGCTTCTATGGCAATGGTTTTTTGATGAAAAAGATGAGATCGAAGGGGAAAGTCGGTCAGGGCCGTGTTTTTAGGTAGGGTTTTTAGAATTAGGGGTCAGATGGGGTTGATGAGGGAAGAAATTTTGGTTGCAGCAGAGTGTGGTGTTCCTCCCAATTTATCTTTGGGCCTTGTGTCCCTGGGGATGGGCCTTCCCTGTGTAAACAGTGGCATTCATCAGGAGCTGGGCTGTGGAGTCTGACAGATTGAACTTGGCCATTCATGCACTGTTGGATCTTGGGAATATTATTTAAATTTCCTAAGCTTTGGTTTACTTACTATCTATTTATCTACCTACCTACCACCTATCTATTTAAAATATTTTATTTATTTGAGAGAGAGAGAGAGAACAAGCAAGGGGAGAGGCAGAGGGAGAAGGAGAAGCAGGCTCCCTGTAGATCAGGGAGCCAGACACAGGGCTCATTCCCAGGACCCTGGGATCACAACCTGAGTGGATGGCAAACACAGCCCCCTGAGCCACCCAGGTGCCCCTGGTTTACTTACTTTAAAAGTGGGGGGGGGGTGACAAAATCTACCTCGGGTTTGCAGAGGACTTTGCTGAGGTAACACTAGTGAAATGCCTGGAACTTCATGTCTGTTCAGTAAGTGATAGCTGTTATTAATACTCCCATGGGAAAAAGGCCTATGTAAATGCTTGGTCATACTTGAAATACCCAGCTACTGAAATAATCACCTGGCACCATCACATTCTTTTAGAAAGAATATTTCATATAAATACAAGTGAGGGACTCTCTGGGGCCAGTTTTAGGTTTTAGAGAACAGCATAGAATGACACCTTAGACCAGGGCCCACAAACTTCTCCTGTAAGGAGCCACACAGTAAATATTTTAGGCTTGGTGGGCCACAGACTCTGGTCTGCCATTGTACCCTGAAAGCAGCTGCAGACAGTATATAAATGAATGAATGTGGCAGTGTTCCAACAAAACTTCTTTTATGGCTGCTGAAATTAGGATTTTTTTTGAAGATTTTATTTATTTATTTGACAGACAGAGATCACAAGTAGGCAGAGAGGCAGACAGAGAGGAGTGGGGGAAGCAGGTTCCCCGCTGAGCAGAGAGCCCGATGCGGGGCTCGATCCCAGGACCCTGGGAATCATGACCTGAGCCGAAGGCAGAAGCTTAACCCACTGAGCCACCCAGGCGCCCCATGAAATTAGGATTTCTTATACTATTCCTGTACTAGAAAATACTATTTTTCATGTGATCCCCCTCCCCTCCCCGCCAACCATGGAAAACCGCAAAAACCATCCTTAGCCAGTGGACTAGGCAAAAACAGCAGCTGGCTAGATTTGACCCGTGGGCTGCAGTTTGCTGACCCTCAACTTAGAGCCACAGATGCTGGGACGTCAGTTTGCTTCCTTCCTTTGGGTCACAGATCAGGACTCAGAAGCCCAGAGACCTTCTGGGATGTGGCTAGAGTCTCTCTTGGTTGCGTGGCAGAGCTGAGATTAGGACAGAGATCTTTAGACCAAGGATCTCATGACATTTGGTCCCTGCTGTAGTTTTGTGACTTTGTTTCTTCTTTGCTCTAAAACTTTCCTTGGTCTTGATACTGTTACTTTGTTTGTTTCTCTCAGAACATGTTCCCGAACATCTTGTGTATTGGTCTCTACAGAGGTCCCATGACTTAGCACAGGAGACAGACTCAGACGTCTCAGGGGCTGGGAAGCTGACAGGTCTTGTCCCAGGCTGAATGGGGAAATGCGGCAAATCAGAGGGCTCATGCCAAATCTGACAGAAAATCCTGGTCACCTTAGATGACTGTGGCCTTCGGCAGTGAGCCCAGGGATTTCAGTTTCCTGACTTCTCAGAAGATGCCAGAAATCTGGATTTTGATGTGGAATTTTAAGATATTAGTACAATCTTTACAAAGCCCATGATGTCCAAACAGAGCACGACTAAGGACTTGCGGCCAGCCTCCAGGAGATGCGCTGTGATCTTTATCGGAGACTGTCATTTCTTCATGGCATGACAGAACCGTGAAGTATAAATATTTTGAAACAGGCCTTGTTTCATTTAGAAATATATTTGATAAAATGTATTTGTTCAAAGGATAATGAGTAAAAATATGTGTTGGAAAGATGACGGTAAGGCACTGGTCTAGGACAGGAGTTAGCCTTTATTTACCTTTTGACCTGTGTGATGATTGCACTTGACCACAGACCTGCCCCTCAACTCTAGAATTCCAGAGGGGGACTGAGCAGAAATTGCAAAGGGCCTCAGGGATGGGCTGCACATTTTCAAATTTTAACCCGTGGCTTGTTTGAAGCTTTTTGAAACCTTGTGCTGCTTTTCTTTCTTTACCAACAAAGTGCCAACGATCATAGCAGTTGTTTTGTTTATTGAGATTCTGGGGTGCCTCGCTTTCCCTCATTTCACCGATACCTAAAGTAATACGGTTCTGTCTGAGGTGCCACCTCACTGGGTGGGGGGCTTAGAACTGAAGGGGAGGAGGCTGGATCTGGGATGGTGTCCCTGGGGAAGAGGGGAGAGCCCTTGGGATGGTGACAGAGTGGATGGGCAGAAATCAGCTAAAGCACAGGTCCCCGGGTACGGGTGCTCCAGACTGGCTACATGGCAATCCTCTGGGACCTTAGAGATTTCCGGACCCCATCTTCAGGCTCTGATCAGTGAATCTGGGTTCACATGGGGATGCACACTTAAAAAAAATCCAGCTGGATTCTTCAGGTGCTCAGCCAGGTTTGAGAACCACTAGCCAAGACTGGTTTTAGTGTCTTAGTTCTTGGATCAGGAAGACTCTTAGAATTCCCAGAGAAAATCCACTGGAGTGTGGAGCCTGAACTGGGGAACACTATGAGGGCTGCTCTGTGTTGTCGTGGAAGTACTAGAAACCGCCAAAATTAAAAATTGAGATCCAAACAAAACATAATTTCTTTCTTTCATTTGTTCAATATTTTATTTATTTGACAGATGGAGAGAGGGCACAAGTAAGCAAAGTGGCAGGCAGAGAGAGAGAGAGAGAGAGAAGCAGGCTCTCTGCTGAGCAGGGAGCTTTATGGGGGACTCGATCCCAGGGCCCTGGGATCATGACCTGAACTGAAGGCAGATGCTTAACCAACAGAGCCACCCAGATGTCCCATGAAACATAATTTCTGTGGATGCAGCAAAGTCTCTATCAAGGGAGAAACCAAAGCCAGAAGGTTCTGGGCCATGAATAGGCAAGAGATTAATCTGGGTGGGACACAGTATTTTAAAAACACATACCTCCTGTGCCCATCCAAGATCTCTTAGTCATATTTCCCAGTAAATCTGGGGGTAAATCTGAGATATCTGAAAGTCAGGGTTGGCAACCACTGCACTCATGGCTTTGTGGCATTTTTGAAAAACTAATTCTTAAAATTTTTCTATCCAGGGTATACTTGAACAGTATCACATCTCCCACCCAACCTTTCTGTTCTTATTTGTCTCTTTTTCCAGAACTATTGCTTTTTATGTTGTTCTACATATGTTAAATACTTCCCGTAATGTGGATTATCACTGCTCCCACCTGGTCAGGAGTTTGGTAGATAGGCACCAACCATGACTTCAGTCCATCTATTCCCTCCCTGGAGCATATACTGCTTCTCACATTGAGGAGTGATTCCATTTTCTCTACTCCTGCATCTGGACTGGCTTGGGATGGACTTTGACTCAACAGTATGCTCTAGAAGTAATATGGTGCCTGAAAGTAGCCTCCAACTCTGCCCTTTGGACACCTGTCACAGTATAAAAGATCTGCCTGTCTTGAGCCCATCATGCCGTGAAGAAGCCACCACAGGGAGAGGTCACAGAGAGAAAGGATGATACCCAGCATTGGATATTCAATTCCCCATGGTGTTCCTACACATCTTTTTTTTTTTTTTAAAGATTTTATTTATTTATTTGACAGAGATCACAAGTAGACAGAAAGACAGTCAGAGAGAGAGAGAGAGAGAGAAGCAGGTTTCCTGCCGAGCAGAGAGCTCGATGCGGGGCTCGATCCCAGGGCTCCGGGATCATGACCTGAGCCAAAGGCAGAGGCTTTAACCCACTGAGCCACCCAGGTGCCCCAAGTTCCTACACATCTTTTGACAACTTTTGGCTTAGACTATCTTTTCAAGGATGTTTGTATAACATAGGTTCTTGGAGAATAGAAATAGGGTCTTCCTCCTGGGCAAAGGGCAGGTTTGTTTCCTTACCAGGAGAATAATGGTAATGTTTCCTCCCTCCGGGACACAGTTGGATGTGTTTGTTAGCAGTTGGACATGTTTGTTAACCCTTAGAAGATTTGGAGTTTTCTAAGCTCAGGATTCCTCTGCTGTGGCACAAACCCAGTCTGTGAGTGGCATCTACGTGAGTCACTTCATCTTGCTGCCTGGGGACAGATAGCAGGGGAACGAATGCAAGCATGAAGCTTATGCTGACTTCTGTGCTGTGAGTAATAAGGTCCTCTCTGTGGCTTGCATTGGACTTCTTCCAGCATCTCTGAAACTGTGACAGCCTAACTTGTTAGCTTGCAAGTGGGGTAAATCACAGATGCTTCACACTTCTTGACACCCAGACAGCCCTGAGCTGTAGATGCAGTTCTGATGTGGCCACCTGAACTGAGGCAGCAGATATCTGAGCGACAACCATCTTGGGCATTTCGGCCCCAGCAGATGCTACGTGAAGCAGAATAGCTGAGCTCAGCCCAGAGTGCAGAATCCTGAAAAATAATGTATTGTTTTTGGCTGAGTTTCAGGATGGTTTGATACATAGCATGACTGAAAATAGGGAGCATAGCTGACATCTCTTCCTGAGAGCAGCTCAGATGGCTTCCGTAGTCTTTTCTGTTCCTTATCCATAAATCCCTACATACCTGGAATCTTACTTTAACATCATAATAGATGTGCCTACCTCTTAATTATCCATATTTTAAAATCAAGCATACAGGCTCAATGATGGTCAATGGGCTCTCTTGAGATGCTGATAGGATAAAATCTAAGATTCTTCCTTCTATCTCTGTCTTGTCAGAAGTCGCTGTCCATAACTTCTCTGCTAGAAATTTTTCTTTGGTGGTATCAGTTGTATGTATGTATGTATGTAGGTATCTATCAATTGATTGATCTATCTATCTATCTATCTATCTGTATTTTTGGCTCTGAACTCTAACTTTCTACTGTTCCTTTGGACTAGCATGCCCTTCCTCTGTCGCTACTCAGTCATACTCTTTGAGCTCATAGTCTTGTTGGTTTTCCTTTCTGCATTCTTGTGGCAGTTATGATTAGCACTACATGGCTAATTAGTCACATATTTATGTTGTATTCTAAAAAGTGGCTTCTTATATACAAAAGCAAATATACTCATTGTAGAACAAATTCAAAGCAACAATTCTTAGTTGCAAAGAAAGCCATCACCTTGCCTCCTACGTCCAACCTCTTTAATTTCATGCTACTACATTTTCCGAGCTTTTTTTTCTTAACATATAATGTATAATATTTGCTTCAGGGGTACAGGTCTGTGATTTATCAGGCTTACACAATTCACAGCACTCACCATAGCACATACCCTCCCCAATATCCACAACCCAGCAACCCTATCCCTCCCCACCAACCCCCAGCAGCCTTCAAGTTTGTTTCCTGAGATTAAGAGTCTCGTATGGTATGTCTCCCTCCCTGGTCCCATCTTGTTTCATATTTTTCCCTCTCTTCCTCCCATAACCCCCTGCCCCTGCCTCTCAAATTCCTCATTTCAGAGAGATCATATAATTGTTTTTCTCTGATTGACTTATTTAACTTAGCATAATACCCTCTAGTTCCATCAATGTTGTTGGAAACGGCAAAATTTGGGGTTTTTTGATGGCTGCATAGTATTCCAGTGTGTGTGTGTGTGTGTGTGTGCGTGTGTGTGTGTGTGTACCACTTCTTCTTTATCCATTCATCTCTTGATGGCCATCATCTAGGGTCTATCCATAGTTTGGCTATTGTGGACATTGCTGCTATAAACATTCAGGTGCATGTGCCCCTTCAGAGCACTACATTTGTATCTTTAGGGTAAATACCCAGTAGTGTGATAACTGGGTCATAGGTAGCTCTATTTTCAACTTTTTGAGGAACTTCCATACTGTTTCCCAGAGTGGCTGCACCAGCTTGCATTTCCACCAGTAGTGTAAAAGGGTTCCCCTTTCTCTGCATCTTTGCCAACATCTGTTGTTTTCTGACTTGTTAATTTTAGCCATTCTGACTGGTGTGAGGTGATACCTCACTGTGGTTTTGATTTGTATTTCGCTGATGCCAAGTGATATTGAGCACTTTTCATATGTCTGTTGGCCATCTGGATGTCTTATTTGCAGAAATGTCTGTTCATGTCTTCTGCCCATTTCTTGATTGAATTCTTTGTTCTTTGGGTGTTCAGTTTGTTAAGTTCTTTATAGATTTTTGGATATTAGCCCTTTATTTGCAAATATCTTAGCCCTAGTCATTTGCAAATATCTTCTCCCATTCTGTCAGTTGTCTTTTGGTTTGTTGACTGTTTCCTTTGCTGTGCAAAAGCTTTTGATCTTGATGAAGTCCCAATAGTTCATTTTTGCTTTTGCTTCTCTTGCCTTTGGCAGTGTTTCTGGAAAGAAGTTGCTGTGGCTGAGGTCAAAGAGATTGCTTCTCTGTGTTCTCCTCAAGGCAGTGTTCTCCTCAAGGATTTTGATGGGTTCCTGTCTCACATTGAGGTCTTTTATCCATTTGGAGTCTACAACATTAGAGTAATTGGGATTCCAGAAGAAGAAGAAAGAGAGAGGGGAGCAGAAGGTATATTGGGGAGAATTATTGGAGAGAATTTCCCCAATATGGCAAAGGGAACAAGCATCAAAATCCAGGAGGTTCAGAGAAACCCCCTCAAAATCAGTAAGAATAGGTCCACACCCCGTCACCTAATAGTAAAATTTACAAGTCTTAGTAACAAAGAGAAAATCCTGAAAGCAGCCCGGGAAAAGAAGTCTGTAACATACAACGGTAAAAATATTAGATTGGCAGCAGACTTATCCACAGAGACCTGGCAGGCCAGAAAGAGCTGGCATGATATATTCAGAGCACTAAACAAGAAAAACATTTGGAGTCTATTTTGTGTGTGTAGTGTAAGGAAATGGTCCAATTTCATTCTTCTTCATGCAGCTGTCCCAATTTTCCCCAAAACCATTTGTTGAAGAGACGTCTTTTTTCCATTGGACATTCTTTCCTGCTTTGTCGAAGATTTGTTGACCATAGAGTTGAGGGTCCATTTCTGGGCTCTCTATTCTGTTCCATAGATCTATGTGTCTGTTTTTGTGCTAGTACCATATTGTCTTGATGATGACTGCTTTGTAATAGAGCTTGAAGTGTGAAATTTTGATGTGACCAACTTGGCTTTCTTTTTCAACATTTCTCTGGCTATTGGGGGTCTTTTATGGTTCCATATACATTTTAGGATTATTTGTTCCATTTCTTTGAAAAAAATGGATGGTATTTTGATAGGGATTGGATTAAATGCATAGATTGCTTTAGGTAGCATAGACATTTTCACAATATTTGTTCTTCCAATCCATGAGCATGGAACGTTTTTCCATTTCTTTGTGTCTTCCTCAATTTCTTTCGTGAGTACTTTATAGTTTTCTGAGTACAGATTCTTTGCCTCTCTGGTTAGGTTTATTCCTAGGTATCGTATGGTTATGGGTACAATTTTGAATGGGACCAACTCCTTAATTTCTCTTTCTTCTGTTTTGTTGTTGGTATATAGAAATGCAACTGATTTCTGTGCATTGATTTTATATCCTGACACTTTACTGAATTCCTGTATGAGTTCTAGCAGTTTTGGAGTGGAGCTTTTTGGGTTTTCCACAGAAAGTATCATGTCATCTGCAAAGAGTGAGAGGTTGACTTCTTCTTTGCCAATTCAGGTGCCTTTTATTTGTTTTTGTTGTCTGATTGGTGAAGCTAGGACTCTACTACTAAATAGCAGTGGTGATCATGGACAGCCCTGCCATGTTCCTGACTTTAGGTGAAAAGCCCACAGTTTTTCCTCATTGAGAATAATATTCACTGTGGGTTTTTCATAGATGGCTTTGATGATATTGAGGTATGTACCATCTATCTAAACTGTAAAGAGTTTTAATCAAGAAAGAATGCTGTACTTTGTCAAATGCTTTTTCAGCATCTATTGAGAGTATCATATGGTCCTTGTTCTTTCTTTTATTAATATATTGTATCACATTGATTAATTTGTAAATGTTGAACCAGCCTTGTAGCCCAGGAATAAATCCCACTTGGTCATAGTGAATAATTCTTTTAATGTACTGTGGGATCCTATTGGCTAGTATTTTGGTGAGAATTTTTGCATCTGTGTTCATCAAGGATATTGGTCTGTATTTCTTCTTTTTGTTGGGGTCTTTGTCTGGTTTTGGGATCAAGGTAATGCTGGCCTCATGAAATGAGTTTGGTAGTTTTCCTTCCATTTCAATTTTTTGGAACAGTTTCAGGAGAATAGATATTAATTCTTCTTTAAATGTTTGGTAAAATTCCCCAGGGAAGCCATCTGGCCCTGGGCTCTTATTTGTTGGGAGATTTTTGATGAGTGCTTCAATCTCCTTAACTGGTTATGGGTCTATTAGGTTTTCTATTTCTTCCTGGTTCGTTTTGGTAGTTTATATGTTTCTGGAATGCATTCATTTCTTCCAGATTGTCAGATTTGGTAGTGTATAGTTGCTCATAATATGTTCTTATAATTGTTTGTATTTCTTTGGTGTTGTTTGTGATCTCTCCTCTTTCATTCATGATTTTATTTATTTGGGTCCTTTCTCTTTTCTTTTTGATAAGTGTGGCTTGGTGTTTATCAATCTTATTAATTCTTTCAAAGAACTATCTCCTACTTTCATTGATCTGTTCTACTGTTCTTTTGGTTCCTATTTCATTGATTTTTTTCTCTGATCTCTATTATTTCTCTTCTGCTAGATTTAGGCTTTCTTTACTATTCTTTCTCCAGCTCCTTTAGGTAAAGGTTAGGTTGTATATTTGAGATCTTTCTTGTTTCCTTCTTTCTTGTTTCTTGAGAAAGGCTTGTATTGCTATATACTTTCCTCTCAGGCCTGCCTTTGCTGTGTCCCAGCGATTCTGAACAGTTGTGTTTTCATTTTCATTTGTTTCCATGGATGTTTAAAATTCTTCTTTAATTTCCTGGTTGACCCATTCATTCTTTAGCAGGATGCTCTTTGGCCTCCATGTATTTGAGTTCTTTCCAACTTTCCTCTTGTAGTTGAGTCCTAGTTTCAGAGCATTGTGGTCTGAGAATATGCAGGGAATGATCCCAATCTTTTGGTATTGGTTGAGATCTGATTTGTGACCCAGGATGTGATCTATACTGGAGAATGATCCATGTGCACTAGAGAAGAATGTGCATTCTGTTGCTTTGGGATGGAAGTTCTGAATATATCTGTGATATATTCTGGTCCATTGTGGTCCAGTGTGTCATTTAAAGCCTTTATTTCCTTGTTGCTCTTTTGTTTAGATGATCTGTCCATTTCAGTGAGAAGGATGTTAAAGTCTCCTACTATTTTTATGTTATTGTCGATGTGTTTCTTTGATTGTGTTATTAATTAGTTTATTTAATTGGCTGCTCCCATGTTAGGGGCATAGATATTTAAAATTGTTAGATCTTCTTGTTGGACAGACACTTTAAGTGTGATATAGTGTCCTTCCTCATCTCTTATTATAGTGTTTGGTTTAAAATCTAATTTATCTGATGTAATGATTGCCACCTCAGCTTTCTTTTCATGTCCATTAGCATGGTAAATCCCTCCCATCTCTCTGTTCTCCTGCCACACTCCGTGATCACCCAGCCTGTGACCAAGCATTTCTGTCTGGCGCATAGCCCTGTTTGGATTTTCCAAACCCAGCAGATTGCTGCAGTGCACTCCCACACCACTCCTCCCTGGGGAGGAAGGTGAGTCTTCTGGATCTGCCACTTGTGGGGTCTCTGCTCGAAGAGCATTGCCCCAATGGTGCCTCAGATCACATTTTAAGGTAGACCCAAGCTGACAGCCCCCTCCTCAGCTCCATTTCCTCAGCCAGCCTCTCTGCTCTGATACCTGGGAGTTCTGCCACCTCAGACACCCCTGGTCTTTCTGTGACCCCATGGGTCCTGAGACCACACTGTCCCCATGAAGGCTTCACTCCCAGCTTAGCCTCTGGAATGACATCCCTCTGTGGAGCAGACTTCTAAAAGTTCTGATTTTGTGCTCCGTGGCTCTACTGCTTGGTGAGAGCCACCCCTCCCCTCCATGGTCTATCTTCCCGTATTATCACCTCAGGCTCACTTCTCCGCATGTTCTACCTTCCATAAAGTGGTCGCTTTTCTGTTCCTAAAATTGCTGCTCTTCTTCTCTTCCATCTCCTGTTGAGTTTGTAGGTGTTCAGAATGGCTTGATAACTATCCAGCTGAACTCCTGCGACCTGATGATATTTAGTTCTCCTACTCACCCGCCATCTTGCTCTTCCTGTTTTCTGAGATTTTTTATACACACACATACACACATGGGCACATGTTGACATGTGATCATCTGGGATGAAAAGCCATAAGTAATTTTTAAATTATGAGATATATTGTGTTCTTATGTGAAATTAATGGAATACAGATGTCACTGAGAACATTCTTAATACTAGGATTACTCTAACAAGTATCGAGTTGGGTCATATTAAGTTTTTGAAGAACAAAAAAAGACTTCAACCCAAGTAATCCTTTTATGTGCTACTAATTTACATGTCAATCTGACATGCTATGACTGAAAATTATATCACAATCAGTGGGTTTTTTGAGGCCAAAGGGTATGCACACTTTGAATGCTTTTTGATATACATTGGTTATTTGCAAAATTTACACTTGTTTATCCTTGTTTCTGCAGTGTGAGAGAGGGTATATTTTTCCCCCACCCTGCCAAAATTGGAGATATATATATATATATATATATATATATCTGTGTCTCTCTCTCTCTATATGTATATGATATATAAATTTTGGGGGACAAGTTCAATACTTCTTTAAGCCATTTCTTTGTTATTGTCCTAATGCTTTATGTTGTACAAAAAGCATTCACACATATCATCTCCTTTGATCTTCATGACAACGCCAAGAGTAGGAGGGGCAGATTTTTTTTCTTCTCACTTTACAGAAGAGAAGGTCAGACTCAGGGAGGTCACACAGCTCAGGTAGTTTGCATGGTTTGCAAGAAAGCTCAGAAAAGATCTCCAGTCCCTGTGTCTTCTTTGGTGCTGTCAGGCACCCTTCCAGATATTTCCCTTCGAGAGAACAGTGTGGGAGCCAGGGCACCTGGCACTTCCCATCTGAGAGGTGGTGTGGAGTTGGCCATCCCAGCCTGGCTCACTGGCTGCTGGCCCATCTGGTAAGATTCCAGATGCTCTCCGGAAGTTTCTTATTTGGACTGCTTATGTGCCCACTAATATTTCACTGTAAAGGCCACAGATTTTGATTTCCCTCTTTTAATAAAGAGTAACATTAAGGACACATTGAAGAAAACCTGAAATCTCAGCCACATTTTTTATTAATTATAGGGGACTCTCTGACCTCAAGGTAGACGGGAAGATTGAGGGAGGGCAATGGAGAGCAAGAGAGGGAAGAGGCTGGGTGTGCATGCATTTCAGTTAGTGACTGGACAGTCGGTGCCTGCCCTCCCCTGAGCTGCCAGCCAGCAATAGCAGAGTGATGGAGAGAGCCCCGCCCCTCTGGCACTCCAGCAAACCTTGCTAATGTAATGGAAATGATAATTATTCCCAGTCCCGGGCATTTCATTTCCTCTGGACTGCAGGGGTATTAAAGCTGATTAAATACATATGCTTTGGGTAGACAGCTCCTCCAGTCACATATGGAGTGATCAGTTGTCTTTGTGCTCCGGAAGAGAGAGACCCAAGATCACAGGAGCCAGGCCAAGGCTGAACTGGGGTTAAGAGACAGAGATTTAGGGAGTCCAAGTCCCTTGTTATAGGCAAGACAGAGGCACAAACCCCAAGACTTAAAAAAAAAAAAATTCTGTATGTCATTGTACAGATGAAAAAGATCTCAAAATGTTTATTAAAGTTAAAATTCAACTTTCATTTTAGTAGCATTTACAGTTTCTCTCTCCTTCCAAAAATATGTATTGGACAAATATGAATAATTTATACCCATTTGTCTAAAACTTACAACTTAGGTACAAATGTATGTATGGGCATCTTGGATTATAGATCGGAAGGACTGGTCCATTTTACAGAGTGTGGGCGATGATTCATATGTCCTCAGGATTCAGTTTTTTTTTTTTTTAATGTGTTTCTTAAAGTGATCTATTCTGCAACATTTCTGAAAGCCAAGAAGTGACGTCTGTCTCATTTGGAATTATATGTTTAATTAATCACAGCTTGATTTTCCACACCATTGGCATGAAGTTATATTAAGAGGCTACTAGAAACAGGCTTTGGAATAGTCGATGTGGGATTTGAGATGAAACCTTTGAATACTCCACTTCAGCTTTGACCAATCTCTCTAGGTATTGATGTAGTAAGAAGCAACAGCTCACAGCTTCACTGGCCTTGATGGGAGTGGTGGCTCCAAGTCCAGGCTGGACGCCAAGATGGGTGTTTGGGCAATGGTGTTTTGGCTCTTCTCTGGGGCTATCGAGTTACTTTGCTTGGACACATGGTAGTTGGTCCAGAATAAGGAAAGTCCTTTCTCATTCCATATATTAGAATATATATTTTATGTATGAGGAAGGAATTCATATAACTGGGTCCACAAATGTTTTTTAAAAATAATTTTAGGGTGCCTGGGTGGCTCAGTGGGTTAAAGCCTTTCCCTTTGGCTCAGGTCATGATCTGAGGGTCCTGGGATCGAGCCCCACATCAGGCTCTCTGCTCAGCAGGGAGCCTGCTTCTCCCTCACCGCTGCCTGCCTCTCTGCCTACTTGTGATTTCTGTCTGTCAAATAAATAAATAAAATCTTAAAAAAATATTCTTAACATGTTAAGTATTAAATTTAGAAAGTACACATTTTTGCCAATATCAGAACTTCTATTTTTTGACTCTTGAAAACATATTTTTGTTGTTTGTTGTGTTCTAATCTAAAAAAATTTAAGAAAAAAGTTAAGATCACCCCAATCCTGTCATTCAGAAATAACCAATGTTAATATTTTAATGTATTTACCTTTTTTCATTTATAACTTTGGATAGAGTTGCAATCAGAAGAATTTATTCTCTATGAAAACGCATGGAGGAAACTTACATGTATATCACTCAGTGAAATAAGTGTTCACCTTGATTTTTTTTGTAGAGGCATTTTCCACTTCAAAACTGCTTTAAAATATGATTTTAATTATTTCATACAAGGGTGCCTCGGTGGCTCAGTTGGTTAAGTGTCTGCCTTCGGCTCAGATCATGATCCCAGGGTCCTGCGATCGAGTTCCACGTCCGGCTCCACACTCACTGGGAAGTCTGTTTGTCCCTCTGCCCTTCCCAGCTCATGTGTTCTCTCTTTTTCTCAAATAAATCAATAAAATCTTAAAAAAAATCATTTCACACAAAATGAGCTTTAAAATACTTTTCTTGATTGTAAAAGTAATTAATATTCCTACTAGAAAATTTGGACAATTGAAAACAGAAAGAATATAATCATACAAAGAGCCCATCAGGTGATAAACAGTTATTAATATTTTTGGTGCCTTTCTCTCTCTCTCAATTTCCTCCCCTCATCCCCTCCTTTTATATAAATATACATGTTATACACATGCCCTCACACGCACATATGCACTATGATTATCCATGTCTGTGGGTGTGCCAAATTTTGAAAAAAAGGAATGCTTTTTAATCTTTTTTTTAAATTTAGTTATTTGAATTTTTCCAGTGGCATTACCAAATTTTTGAAAACCATAATTTAATGGCTACGTAATATTTCATTATCTATATAATATTATAATAGGTCATAATTTACTTAACTCATATTACTGATATGTAGATTGGTTGAAACTTTTCATTATTGTAAATATTGAAGGAAATGCATCCATATGTAAAAGGTTATGGGCCCATTAGTATGACCTTTCCCAGGACATTTTCTTAGAAGGGAAATGGTAGGACCAAAGGTAACATGGCAAGGTTCCTGCCAGGTACTGCCGATGACTTTCTAGAAGCTTTTCTCTACCTTCCCAGAAACTCCAGCGGCTTCTGAGTTGCCCTGAGCTTAGCCCTGTGGTGGCCCCTGTTTCCCTTACTGCTGCTCATCTAGTGAGCAAAGACCTGCTATTCTTCTTATTTTTTAAAACTAAAATGAACATTTTTTTACTGAATAGAGATAATTGACATATGATATTCTATTAATATGATGTGTACAGCCCAGTGATTTGACATTTGTGTACATTGCAAACTGATTACCACAATCAGTCTGGTTACCATTTATTCTCATTCAAAGTTAATGTGATGTTCCTGACTGTATTCCCCATGCTGTACGTTACATCCCCAGGACTTATTTATCTTGTAACTGGATGTTTATACTTCTTGACCACCTTCACCCATTATGCCTGCACCCCCCTCTCTCCCCCAGTACCCCCTCTCTGAGGCAGACACCACTTTTCCCTGTATCTATGAGTCTGGGTCTTGTTTTATTTTGTTTTGTTTTGTGTTTTAGATTCCACTTATAAGTGAAATCATGGGATATTTGTTTTTCTCTGTTTTATTCAGTTAGCATAATACCTTCAAGATCCATCCCTGTTGTAAATGGCAAAGTTTCCTTCTTTTTTTTGTTGAGTGGCACTCCATTCCATATATATATGGAAATATATATACTTATATACAAATATATATATAAAAAATATATATGCAAAAATACATATCCTTATTCGTTCACCTATCAATGGACACTGAAGTTGTTTCAGTGTCTTATATATTGTATATGATGCTACAGTGGACGCAGGAGAGCATGTATCTTTCTGAATTAGTGTTTTTCATTTTTTTCAGATAGATATTCCAGAAGTGGAATTGCTGCCATTTTTATTTATTTTAAATTTTTTTTACTTTTAAAATATTTGTTTATTTTAGAGGGAGAGCAAGCATGCAAGTTGGGGGAGGTGCAGAGGGAGAGAATGTTCAAGCAGACAGTCTGCTGAGCAGGGAGCCCAAAGTGGGGCTCGATCCCAGGCCCCTGAGATCATGAACTGGGCCGAAACCAAGAATCAGGCACTTAATTGATTGAGCCTCCCAGGCTCCCCAGATTGCTTCCATTTCTAATCGATGAAGAAATGGTGGTCCAGGTAAGCTCACAAAGGTTACGTGGATAAACGAACAGTTAAAAGGGGTAGTTAAGTGATTGGAGTCTTAACTCATTGTTAGATCCTTAAAACAAAATAAGGTAAAATAAACACAGTTCATGATGCCCAGAGCCATGATAAAAAGCAACAAGAGAGATACAAATCAACAGGTCTTCTGGCAGTTTTGCTGGTCAGTTGATGACTCTAAGAGAAGGGACCAAAATTACTGTTGGCGTGGTATGTAATTGGCTCAGTCTGTCCAGGGAAAAAAGCATGAAAGCTCTAATTTGCAGAAGTCACAAACTAAAGTGCTTTGAAATGTACTTAAAAAAAAAAATCAAAGTGCTGAGATGGCTTTGTTCCCCAATAACCACAATAGAAATTTGGGATAGTTACAGTTTTAATCAGATGTTTAGGGAATCTGTGTGGTTATTCTCTTGGTGGTTGTACTTTCTCCTTTTTTTATAAGGAAAGCACTGGATAAAGTTCCTCAGGATGAATGTTTCTGACCTAGATTAAACTAATAAAAAGCAAAACCCCAGCTGTTAACTCTTTGATGGCTTGCTGTATTTGAAAGGAAGAACTAGAATCCCTCAAACTGGACACTGGTCACTAAATTTAGCACAGACACTCGAATATCCTCTCCAAGTGGTCCCCCCCCTCCCCCTGCCATTCCTGCTCACATGTGGATCAATTTCCTGAGTCCTGGCAGCCTGAGCTGGTGTTTCACTGAAGGATATTTACTCCCACACAGCTGTTCAGCAGTAGGAGCAGAAAATCAACTCGGATACAATTAATACCATGCTGTAATAAGGAGACGTCACCACGAGAAACAGTTGCTGAATTGATTCTGATGATACCGGGGAGGGTAACTATAATGATAATGGTGATTAATATAACCATTACTGGGTGCAGACTCAAAGAAGGAGCACATTTTTATCCTGCCTTTGTTTATACTGGTGCAATCTTTCATGCCCCAGTTACCCGCATAGATCATCGACAAAAAGACATTCAGTATAATTCAGGTAGATGATGGGATGACACCCAAATGCCGGTATGACTTTTTTTTTTTTTTTTTCTGACAGAGATAACCTTGTCTGAAATTGCCCAAGTTCTCATAAACAGAATCTTGTAACAAGAATGGTCAGACTGCTGAAACTCTGTAAGAGAGGGCCCAAGGAGACTGTTTGCTCATAGACCTCCCTGTCTTGGGGGAGCACTGTTAGAACTCTTCAGATGGACATTGCTCCTCTATTGCCTGCGGGAGTTCCTCCATGGGTGTTGTCTCTGCAGGAGGAGGGCGATTCTTTTTTCTTTTTAAAGTTTTAAAAAGACCCTGGGAAACAAACTGAGGGTTTTGGGGGGATGGGTGAGCCTGGTGATGGGTATTAAGGAGGGCACGGATTGCATGGAGCACTGGGTGTTATATGCAAACAGTCATGGAACACTCTATCAAAAACTGATGATATACTCTATGGTGACTAACATAATAAAATAAAAAAAAAACTCAGGGTCAGGTAAAAAAAATTAACGAGATTTTATTATATATTTGAGAGAGAGCATGAGCAGTGGGGGTGGTGAGGAAGCAGAGGCAGAGGGAGAAGCAGGCTCCCCGCTGAGCAGGGAGAATGAGGCAGGGCTCCATCCCACCACCCTGAGATCATGACCTGAGCTGAAGGCAGACGTTTAACTGGCTGAGCCACCCAGGCACCCCAGGAGGGCGATTCTCAGTGCAAACCTGTTTCCAGAGCTTTGGACCATTCAGCAGCTGAAGATTCTTCGTGCTATGAGTCCCCGGTCATTGTGACCACCTAAAATATTCCTGCACCTTTCCAGATTGCCCTCCCCATGTGGAGATCCGTTGGCCTGGGTAATGGGGGTCACCAAACTTTGTTCAGTTTAATTGACTTTTAAGGTTGAAAAGAATAGCTAAAGTCTGTGCATCCAATTCTCCTTATTTTACGGATGAAGTATAGGGATTTGTGACCCTTTAAGACTTTCTCATAAAACGGTGCCTAAAATTCCACCACCGGAGATTAAGTTACAGATGGGAACATAAAAGTGCTCATTCTGGCATCTTACTATTTGGGTTCGAATTCAGGCTCCTACCCTTTTTAGCTGGGCGATCGTGCACACATTACTGAGCCTCTTGCTACCGCGTTGTCATGATTAAAACGGGGACAAGGCAGTATGCACCGCACAGGATTATGTTGATGGTTAATGAAGTTAATACCTGTGAGAGACTGACAGGAGACCAAGGCTCCGTAAACCTTTGCTTTGAGCGTGCATGTGAGCGTGCATGCGCGTGTGGTCCGCATTCAGTACGAGCTGGACTTGAGTCTGGGAGGAACAGTGGCTGTCAGAGCTAGCCGGCTTTTGTGACCAGTCAGGGAGGTCCTGGCTGGGAGAGTACCAGAGGGAAGACCGCACTCCTGCTCTCCAAGGACACCTCAGGTGTCACTTCCATTTACTGCTGTGCTCACCATCATATCTCCCTCTTGTAGATGGCAGATGTCCCAGGAGAAGAAACAAAGCTTGTTAGAGCCTTCCTCCAGATGGGTAGTGGTGGTCATCAGAAGCAGCTGTTGTGTGGCTCAGAGATCCCTCTTTTTTTTTTTTTTTTTTTTTTTGAGAGAGAGAGTGAGTGCTTGAGTGGGAAGGAGAAGGCTCCACACCCAGCACAGCACGTGACACAGGGCTTCATCTCCTGACCCTAAGATCATGACTTGAGCTGAAATCAAGAGTCAGGTGCTCAACCTACTGAGCCACTCAGGCGCCCCTATTTTTAAATGAACTTAATGGTGAGAAGATAGACTTCACTCCTTAACCCCCTGCCAGCAAACCCACTCTGAACACGGCTTGCATCCTCCAACTCATACTGGCCATGCAACCACTCATTGGTTGGCTTTCTGTGAAGAGAAGCTGGATACCAGCCGCCCTTCTTAGTAAAATAATGTTAATGACAATAATATATCCCATTTTTTACAGTGTGTCAGATACTATGCTAAAGGCATGCTATATGTAATTTCTCATTTAATCAACACAAAAACCCTGGGGAATAGATAGTATTATTACCATTTTATGAATGTAACACTGAGGCTTGGTGAGGTTAAGTCATTTGTCCAAGGTTACACTGCAAGTATGTCGTTGAGGAAGGACCTGAAGCAAGGTAAGACCCCCTGACTGCTAGACCCTTTTTTTTCCCCAAGACTTTATTTTTATTTGTTTTTGAGAGAGAGAGAGAGTTGGGGGGAGGGTCAGATGGGGAGAGAGAGAGAGAGAGAAGCAGATTCCCTGCAAGCAGGAAGTCTGACATGGGGCTCGATCCCAGGACCTTGAGATCATGACCAGAGCCAAAGGTAGACGATTAACTGACTAAGCCAGCCAGATGCCCCTGCTAGGCCCATATTCTTTTTTTTTTTTTTTTTTTTTTTTAAAGACAGATGGAGACTCTTTTATTTTTATTTTTATTTATTTATTTTTAAAGATTTTATTTATTTATTTGACAGACAGAGATCACAAGTAGGCAGAGAGAGAGGAGGAAGCAGGCTCCCTGCTGAGCAGAGAGCCCGATGCGGGACTCGATCCCAGGACCCTGAGATCATGACCTGAGCTGAAGGCAGCGGCTTAACCCACTGAGCCACCCAGGCGCCCTAGGCCCATATTCTTGATCAGTGTGTTCTGTATTTTGTAAAAACTCTGCCTACCCACTCCTGCCTGGGATGGGCACACCTTGCATGGGGTGGGGATGGAACAATAGGTTTGGTGCTTGGGGTCCATCATGGTTCCTCCTGTTCATGACATCTCTCCCACATTTGGAAACTGCAACCTGCTTCAGGGCCTCCTTTGTTAGAAATGGAGACAATAGGGGCACCTGGGTGGCTGAGTTAAGTGTCTGCCTTTGGCTCAGGTCATGATCCCAGTGTCCTGGGATTGAGCTCTACATTGCTCAGTGAGGGTCTGCTGCCTCTTCTCCCTCTGCCTGCCACTCCCCCTGCTTGTGCTCTCCCTCTCTGTCAAATAAATAAAATATTAAAAGAAAGAAAGAAAGAAAGAAAGAAGTGGAGATAATAGAGGAGTGAAAAAAACCCACAGGGTGAGGGATCTGGGAAAGTAGAGAGAATGTCATTTGCTTGGACCCAGTTGACAAGAAAGTCCTCAGTTTCCCAGGGAGTTTTGCTTGATTTTAACCCTTAGGGGTTCCGAGAGCATCAGAATGTGGGGAGAGGTGGAAATGGAAGGATGAAAGATGTGAACTTTGGAAAATTAGACATGTCTTGGTGCTAAGTCATGTCTCTTGGTGAAATCCAGTTCCCAAACAGTAGGCCATAGACACCAACTCCCTCCTCGGGTCCAGTGGGTCACTCCTCTCAAGGGTCAGTCCCTCTGAGGGTCAGTCCCACTGTTTTTTTTAAACTCATCAGAGCTCCTTGTGCCTTGAAAGGCCAGCCCTGTGATAAATACCAATAGCCTTGGCCTTAGTCACATGGTGGTGACTCCTTTCCAATCCTATCCCTTTCTGCTCATCAGCACCAGCCATCAGCTCCCATCCCTCCCATGGTCCACTCAGTGAAGGAAGGAGACAGAGATGGATTCTTACGTGGCTGGAGAGCTAGACTCCAGATGGACATGTTCTTTCCCCCCTTTCATTCCTCAACTACCCTGACAGGTGGGTGAAAAGAAGCTCACATCTTCCTTTGTGAACAAGGTCTTGAAGGATTTCTCTCCCCTGGCCATCTTGCTAAATTCACCCATAATCCAACACAGGAGATCAGAAACGGAACTGAGTAGTGTATTTATTAGCTCTGATCTATGTAGCTTGGGAACCCAGTACGACAGAACACCAAACTCGCAGCTGGCTTCCTGCTCCTACCCTTACCTCCCCAGAGTGTATTTGTGCAAAGTTAACAGAGTGATCACATCATAGCACATCTGTGTTCTAAACCGGCCAGAGATTCCCTTCTCACTCCATAAAATGCAAACTTCTTATCATGGCTTATCTCTCGCAATAACTTTTGGCCCACTGACACTTTCCCTTACCCTCTCTCTCCCTTCACTCACTCCACACCAGCCACATCTGCCTCTTTGCTGCAACTCAAGAAGCAGAGATGATCTTACCCCAGAGCGGTGCTTTTACTCCTTCCTCTGCCCAGGATGCTCCTTTCCAGTGACCCATATCAATGGTTCCCTCACTTTCTTCAAGTGTTCCTTCAAGATACTATCAGTGAGATCATCCACAATTACCCTAAATAAAATAACAGCACATTCCTGTTACTCTTCACACTCTTAACTCTTTTTAGTTTTTTATAGCACTTACAGTCAGATCTGTGGTATGTCTGTTTGTTTATTGTCTGAACGTACCCTGCTAATTTGTCAGCTTAATATGATCAGGGACATTGTCTGTTTCTCTCATAAGTGCCCAGAATAGGGGCTGGTGCATAGTGGGTTCTCAATCAATAATTGTTGAAGGAATGTGTGTATAAGGTGCCCCAAGCCAGTAGTCCCTTCTGGAGAACAGGTGTGACTAGATAATTTGGTAATTGCTAAGCTCCCAGTCATCTTCCTCTAACAGGACTTTCATATCTCTCAACCCTTCTACACATCTCTTGATGGAGCATTGCAAAAAAATGGTCACCACTTCTTTCCCTCTCTGTATTCCTGCCCTTGCAATGTGACTTTGAAGCTTCTTTTAAAAAGTGAGTCACAATTCTTCAACTAAGCTTGGGACTCGCTTTGGCCAAGGGACACTAGCAGTCACAGAACACACACAGACTTGAAAAATGTTTGCACAATGCAGCCCTGCTGCTCCCGAGGCCCTGAACCCTCATGAGCAAGATGTGACTGGCCTCAAACAGAATAAGAAGCATTGTGGTCCAGTAGCCCTGGAGCCCCAGTGGGCAACGAGCCTCACACTTAGAGGCTGAGTCACTGTCTTCAGACACATGAGCACGACAGGAGCTGCTGGCTCAACCAGTTCAAACTGCATGACATAAATGGCCACCAAGTTTGGAGTGGTTGGTTTCATGGCAAAAGCTAGTTTCTGATATATATGTGAGCAGAGTTAAACAGTGAAAGGGATTTTCTTTCTTTCTTTCTTTCTTTCTTTCTTTCTTTCTTTCTTTCTTTCTTTCTCCCTTCCTTCCTTCCTTCCTTCCTTCCTTCCTTCCTTTCCCCCTTCCTTCCTTCCTCCCTCCCTCCCTCCCTTCCTTTCTTTCTATTTTTTAACTAACATATAATATATTATTTGCTTTAGGGGTACAGGTCTGTGAATCATTAGTCTTACAAAATTCACAGCACTCACCATAGAACATACCCTCCCCAATATCCATAACCCAGCCACCCTATCCTTCCCCGCCAGCCCCCCAGCAACCCTTAGTTTGTTTCCTGAGATTAAGAGTCTCTTAGGCTTGTTTCTCTCCCCAGTTCTGTTTTGTTTCATTTTTTTTCCATCCCTTCACCCCACGATCTCCCACCCTGCCTCTCAAATTCCTCATATCAGTGAGATAATATGACAATTGTCTTTCTCTGATTGACTTACTTTGCTTAGCATAATACCCTCTAGTTCTATCCACATTATTGCAAATGGCAAGATTTCATTTTTGATAGCTGCATAGTATTCCATTGTGTGTATGTGTATATATATCACATCTTCTTTATCCATTCATCTATTAACGGATATCTAGGCTCTTTCCATAGTTTGGCTATTCTGGACATTGCTGCTATGAACATTTGGGTGCACATGCCCTTTTGGATCACTACATTTGTATATTTAGGGTAAATACCCAGTGGTGTGATTGCTGGGTCATAGGGTAGTTCTATTTTCAACTTTTTGAGGAACCTCCATACTGTTTTCCAGAGTGGTTACACCAGCTTGCATTCCCAACAATAGTGTAGGAGGGTTCAAGAGAAAGGGATTTTCATTGAGGTTAGCAGGTGCTAGGGTAAGATTTCATAATTACAGTAGTTAGGTCTAGCCCAAGGGGTATTATCATTGCCAGGCCATGGAGCAAATATACTTGACCTTGAATGAGGCTTCTTCTGTGCAGTGAATTGGTGCTTTTTATTTCTCCTGGTATCCTTTCTCTTTGGAAATACAGAGGCATGTGTGTAAAGCAGGTGTGTTTCTCTGCCTTTAGGACCTAAGCAAGGTAGGTCATAATAGCAAGAGAATTGCATACATTTTTTTCTAGGAAGTTAGAGATAAAGATGATAGAGTTTTAATCTTCAAGAAGTTGTGGAAGGGAATAAGTAGGCATCTATTTTCCCTGGTGTTGCTCACCTCAGAAGTAATCCCCTCATGGATGAAAGGCAGGGGCCCCAGGAAAAGAAGAAATATTGAAAATCAAAGCCTGCTGTAGCACCAAGTTGTGGGGGTTGCTTGTGAAATCCAGCAATGTAGGAAACATGACCACATTTCACTGCCATGAGCCAATTTTGTGACCTCGAGTGAAACTTTTCATATCTGGGATCTTCAGATTATTTATTGTAAAACAAATATCTGGTTACCTGCCACTGTTTCTGGATGGGTGTTCTAGAACTTGTCATGAGGCTGGGATGAACCAGTTCAGAGATTAGCCTGTGAGAGTGGGGTTGGTTAGGAGCATTTTGGAGTCCACCTAGTCAATGAGAATGTTTGGGTTGGGGTGGGATCTGTCTCTTTAGAACCTGGTTGGTGGGCCTGGGGGAGTGGTGGATATTTATGTCTTCATATGGGGCCAGACTGTAGGAGTCTGTTAATGATGAAACTTTCTAATATGTTGAAGGCTATTCCATACCTTTGAAATGCATGCTTGTTGGCATGTAGCCGAATCAATTCTCTGTATCACACCAGGAGTATACATACACACGAAAAGGAAAGGTAGTGCATCAGTCTCAAGAATGAAACATCAGAGCCAGACTGATGGATGACCCAGCTGTATAGTGATTGAGGGATGACCTGGGAGGGAAAACCGTGGGATATTGATGCCTGCAAAGTCAGCTGTGCAGCGAGGTGAGTGAGCTGTAAGAATGCTTCCACTCATTTACCAAAACCCATTCACTGCTCTCACTCCTGGGAGCATTCACTGGGGAAAATGGCCATTTTTGTTATAAATTCACAACAATCCCAGAAGCTTCTTCAGGAAGTAGTTAAGAAAGTATCTGAGCTCTGGGAGAAACAATTCTTTTTCATTCAACAACTATTTCTTGATCGTTTATTATATACCAGGCACTGTTCTAGGCACTTAAAGTATGTCAGGTGATAAATCTCACAGATTCCTGTCCTGGGGGTGGGGTGTGTGTTTGGAAACTGACAGTTAGAAATAAACATAATAAAGTAGGTAAATATAAAAAAAAAGTTTGTCATAGTAGCAGCTTCACAAACCATTTTTGATATAATTTGAATTAAATATGACCAAACGGGGCACCTGGGTGGCTCAGTTAAGAGTCTGCCTTTGACTCAGGTCATGATCCAGGGGTCCTGGGATGGAGCCCTGCATCGGGCTCCCTGCTCAGAAGGTGTCTGCTTCTCCCTCTGCCCCCCCGCCACTCATGTTCTTTCTCACTCTCTGGCTCATGCTCCCCCCACCCTTGAATACATAAATAAATATTAAAAGAAAAAACAAAAAACCTGACCAAACATTTCATCCGTATAGGGTGGGATGGCTTTGCCCAGAAAAGGAGATAGACATTTCCCCCCTTCATCTGTCTCTCCGTTTTCTTCACGGCTTTACTCTTCTCTTGCTCGTCAACCCACTGCCATCTGGAGTCCGTCTTAGTCACGCCAATGAAATGCCACTGGTGTGGCCTTGGCCAAGCTGTGGCTCTGGAGGAAATATTAGAGTTGCTGTGATTTTTTGATTCAACAGCCGAAGTCTAGCTAGTGCTGCCACGGGAGTGTGTAGAGACCCTTCCCTGTTCCAGGGGCCCGCACAGCCAAGGCACCCCAGGACTGCCAGGACACCCCTTCTCTCTCTCCTCCTGCCATAAAATTCCTGTTAAAGAGCAAGACGAAGCTCACTTCCCTCAACTCTCAGAGGGGTAAGACGTTCGCCTCCTTTATTCAAGGGGGAAATGGGCTTGATTGACAGGTGAGAGAGAGCTGCTACTCATTTACCCAGCAAAAGATATTATATGGCTTTAAGCAGTGTTGAGGAGCATGAGAAGGTAATAAACTGTGTGTAAGCGCAGTTCTCAGGGGAGGGGGAGCTGCTGCAAAACCGACAGTCAAATTGTTTCTTTCGTGCTTTTTTAAGGCCCTCTGTGCATGCCGTGCTTAGTAAAGGCAATAAAAAGGTCTGATTATAAAGGAGGAGGAGGCCAATCAAGGAGAGAAGACTCTGTATGGGCCCCCCTGTCCTGGTCTTCTTCCCTTTCTACTGCCATTGTGACACATGGGGGCGGGGCCAGGCTGGCTGGCTGGCAGGCAGGTATCAGAAGAACAAATGAGGGTCACATGGATTGTTAGATGAATTTGCAATGTCCCCAATGTTGTCACAGGCTTTTCTTTTTGGGGGGATGGAAACCCACTCATCTACCTCGAGAGATTAATAGCTAGTTCTCAGAAATCAGAGCTGCTCCTCGCTCTCTGAGTGCTCTAACAGCGTGGCAGCAAACTGGGTCACAACTCCTGGGCTCTACGTCGCACTGAGGTGACCAACTGGGTCACCGTAGACAGGTGCCGTACGGTTTATTTGCCTCCTCCATCTCTTTGACTACACAGCTGGGTACACTGTAGGTGCCAAGTAAAGACTCATTTAGAAGTTAATTAGTCTCCCCTGTGCCTTTGATGGCTCATTTTACTATTGTAAAATAGTATAATACACTAAAAATAGCCTCCCTATTCCTTCTTCCTGCTGTACATGAAAATTCTTCATCAGCATGTTAGTCACTAGAAAGAGACGAAATCTGCAGAGTTTTAACTCCTTGCAGTAGAGTTGTTACAAATAAGCGCTAGAGAGTCATACATTGCCTTCCCTGGAAACTTCCAGGGGTTAGGAAATCCAGGACAGAGGGCTGGCAGGACAGCATAATCGTGTCAATGTTGCATATTCGGCAGTAATAACCGATACATAGTGCACACAATGCATCCAGGTTCTGTGTTGACTCCGATGTGCATGAATTCATTTCATTCTCACAGCATGAAGTGGGTCAGTACTACTCTTAGCCCCACATTATAGATGAGAAAACTGAGCTGCAGGGAGACTAAATTGCCATTTCCTAAGATTGTCAGCTAACAGGGAGCAGAACCTGGATGTGAACCTTGGCGGTAGACCTCCAGGAATTGCTTCGTGGCCACCAAGCTATAAGGGCTCTCCAGCAGCAGTTAGTATACAATGAGACTTTTATAGGAATCTTTAGCGAGCCTTGCTGGTAAAGAAAATGCTAGAATTCCTTCTGAATGACTGTTACTTATTTAGAGTTTGTCACCTTTTCTTCCACTGCTCAATTTTTTTTTTTAAGTAAGAACTCATAAATTACACGAGCAATTATTCATCTTGACAACATAAGTAGCCGCAGAACTTCCTTCCCATTCATTTATTCAGCTGAGTGGTGGGGTTACTGTATTTGTTGTGAGCTAGGACAGTGGAGATTATATGGAACCACAATTTCTGTCTTTATGGAAGTCTTCCATCCTGCAGGGAAACAAGAATATGCATGCGAATCCCAAAAGGATTGTGTATGTGTTCAGGGGGATGGCATAGACACTCTGCTTACTGGAGGCTGAGCTTCTGATGGAGCTGGAGGGACAAGGGAAATATCATAGACGAGGATTAGGTGAATTTTGATGGGAGCAGAGAAGCGACAATGTAATACTAGCCCAGTGTGTTAGTGGGGTGGTATACAGCTCAGGGGCTACGAGAGAAGATTCTGGAGCTAGACTGGGTTCAGATCCTGTTCCCATTACTTTTAGCCTCAATAATTTTTCATCTATAAGGAGGTAGAAAGAAGGAAAGAGAGTTTCAGTTGGGATCCCAACAGGAAACGGATGGAGTAGTTTAAATGGATAAGAGGAGGATGATTTATTTACAAATAATAGTGCAGTAACCCTGAGCCATGGTAGTTCAGGGAGGGAAAGGGATATTATCCTCCGACCTCTGGGACTGAGGGGACAGGTCAGTCACCAGAGCCAGCAAACATAGTGTAGAGGAAGCCGCCTCTCACGGAGCAGTGCAGGTCAGGTGAGGGCACGGTTTGAAGAGGTGGGGGGGTGGGAGGTTGGGGGAACCAGGTGGTGGGTATTAGAGAGGGCACGGATTGCATGGAGCACTGGGTGTACAAAAGCACTGGGTGTACAAAAACAATGAATACTGTTATGCTGAAAATAAATAAAAAAAAATGATAAAAAAAAAAAAAAAAAAAGAAACCCCAGCACCAAGGAGCCAGCACTGCAAATGCCTTCTCTCCCCTCCATCCCTTGGACCCCCTGCCTGGCCCTGCCCCTCTCTCCCTATTGGCCAAGCCCAACCCAAGTCTCTGTCCTTGCATCCTTGGAAAGCTCCCAGATGAAAGCTGGTGGTGAAAGGTACCGTGTGGATCTGGAGGGGCAGACAGAAAGTATCTGGCTCAGAGTGGAAGCACCATGGTGCGGGTGCAGGGAAGGGCTTGCTGGTGTCCAGTCTTGCCAGTTCTTGAGAACTCCGTGTAGAAATGAAATTTGTTGCCAGGGCAATGGAGACCAGGAGAGTTTCGGAGCACAAGGGTGACATCATGAGAGAGCAAACCAACCCTGGTGTCTGAGGTAGACTGTGAGGCCGAAAGAGTAGATGCCGGCAGGGGAGGTGCTGGTAAGACCTCAGGCTTCCCTGCCTCATCCCGTTTCGGTGCCCTCCTGTGCTTTCTCGGGGCACCAGCTGCAGCTCTCGGGACATTCTCTCCCATCTCCACAGGCAGGGCTCCCATCTACACCTTGCAGCAGGGCTCTTCCCAGAGGGAACTTTCTAGGCTGACTCCCTCTCTCCTTCCTTGCCTGTGGTTTTAAGAGCTGCTGTAATAACTGCTGGCTGGTTGGCCACGGACTTTTCAGAAAGAGCTGCATCTAAAGCAGCTGCCTGAACCACAGTCTCGGACCTGTCATAGAGCCGGGGCACAGACCGCTCTGCTGTGGAAAGAAAGTTAATGTGCCTCATTATAGCCTGATGCAGAGATTCCCTCTGACAGACACGTGCGGTAATGGCTTGGAATGAACACAGTCCTAGGAACGGTTGGAAAAGAGGCTTCTCATTGTTCTTGGGGCCCATAATTCATTTGCTGTAAAAATGACCGAACTGGTTGTGCTACATATCTCCTCTCTGAACCACGCTTTTATTGGATCAACTCAAATATACAAGAAAGAGCATTTTCTGAAAGAAGCTACCCAATGCCTATATGCGAGCTTGAAAAATCAAGGTGTCCCTGTAGCCAAGGCCAAGGCTTTAAGGGGGTGTTTCTTGTTCCCTGACAGTTGTATGTATGTCTGCTTTGCCATAAAGAACTTGACCCCATCTTTCCTGTAATTTTTGTGTGGCAGAGGACCGTGGCGCTGAGGGGCACTGGGAAACCAGCAGCAGCTCCCTCAGGGAACAAACGGATTTGTTCCTAACTCTGCAGAGTTGGGCTCTGGAGGAAGATTCCCACCCAGGGGATGGCTCACGAGTAGGTAAGCCTGGATGTTTTAGTTCTTTTTCCTTCCAGGAGGTTTGTCCTAAGCCTCTAAACTCCAAACCAGGGCGGCGTTGCTTCCTTCCTTACAAATGCAATTACATGGCAAGACATTATGTTTCTTTCTAGAAAGTCACCCATTCATACTCCTCTTATCCAAATTATAGGCCACTCAGAAGGCTGGCTGATTGCAAAGACTCTGGATTTGGGGGTGGGAGGAGCGAATGGACCTTATTTTCTGATGAACACCGATGAAGTTGCAATTTACTGTTTTCAATCAACAGCTTTGGGAGACATCAGCAAAGGTCACCCCAGTAACCATATTTTATGAGAGAAATCTGAGATCCCTTCATAGAATAGTCCTCAAGGGCAGTTTTCTGCCCCTTTCCACAGTGCCCCTCACTTACAGGATGATCTCAGATGAATTTGGGTTGGGCTTCAATTTTGCTTTTAGATGCACATAAAATAATTGCTTTTTGAAACAATACCCTCATGATTAAAAGACCACTGCAGCTAAAAATATTTAAATCAGGAAGCATCCCAAATAAAAGACTTGGCAAAACACATCAGATATGACAAAAATTTTGCTGGCAGGATGCACAATAAATATCAAAAGACTAAGCTATACATAAGGCACCGTGAAGTGCTAGAGTGTTGTTCGGTACCATTTGGCCCAAGATGTTTACGTATCTCCATGTAATTGTAGCTAATCATATAAATTCTTTGTTTCAGTTTGAAATCTGTTCAGGTTGACACCTCCACTTTCCTGTTGATTATTTTCCTCCCATCTTCTGATCTCCTTCTGCCTTTTTTTTTAAAGGATAAATTGGCAGACTATGAGCTTGCAAAGCAGAGATTTGATTCTATTTTTTTTCTTTTCTCCATTTTTCTACATTTCTCTATGTTTATCTCCAGCAGTTCCTGATCTTGAGCTCCAGATCCAACTCAGAGTCTCTCAATAAATTTTCATTTTAATTTTCACCTGCCATACTGATCTCTCTTCCCCTTCCTCCTCCTCCTTCTCCCCTCCCTCCCCCTTCACCCATATTTTCTTTATTTCCTTCCCTGGGTTTTCTCCCATTTTACAAGATGGTTTTTTTTTTTTTTTAAAGATTTTATTTATTTATTTGACAGACAGAGATCACAAGCAGGCAGAGAGGCAGACAGAGAGAGAGTGAAAAGCAGGCTCCCTGTTGAGCAGAGAGCGGGATGCGGGGCTTGATCCCAGGACCCCGGGTTCATGACCTGAGCCGAAGGCAGAGGCTTTAACCCACTGAGCCACCCAGGTGCCCCTATTCTACAGGACAGTTTTAAGCTATATACTCTTACATGTCGTGGATGGATTGTTCTGCATAGTGGGCTAGGGGGTCACAGCTAGAGTTCATGACATTAATTTCCCCACTTGGAAGAGAAAGCTTTCACTGAAACCAGTGCCCTTTCTCCTTTTGTCACTGCTTTTCTAGACCAATTGGCCAGATTCAAGTTGGGGCCAAAAGAAAAGGTAGACAGTGGTCACGGTTGTTCTTCTCTCTCGCTACCCATAGCCGGGAAGTGGTATGCGTGGATTGCGAAGTGTGGGCATGGACGGAGGAGATCCATGAGAGCATGGGGAGTTTCTACACTGCTGGGATCTGATGCTTGAGGCTGTCCCCCATTCCTGTGTTGAAACTGTCACCCCCAAGGTGATGGCGTTAGGAGGTGGGGCCTTTAGGAGATGTTGGGTCATAAGGGCAGATCCCTTATGACTGGGACTCATGCCCTAACAAGAGGCCCCAGAGTAGCTAGCTTGTCCCTTTTGCCCTGTGACGGCCATCATTGTGGAAGGCTGTCCTCACCAGACATGGAATCTGCTGTCCCCTTGAACTTGACCCCAAGCTCCAGACTATAAGAAAAAAATTTCTGTTGTTTGTAAACCACCCAGTTGATAGTGTTTTTTTGTGATAGCCTCCTGCATGGACTGAGACATACAGGGAGTAGTGTTTGGGAGACATGAAAGGCAGGAATGGGATGATGCTAGGGTAGAACAGAGGGACTGGCTCACTGTATCTCTTCCCATCAGCTCAGGGTTCCTAGAGGCAGTCAGAGTCAGGGGTCACTGTGGCCGCAGCAGAGTTCTCCTACCCCTCAGAGCTCAGGAACTTCAATGCAGTTCTTAATTGGGTGTGATCCTAAGGTTGACTGAGAGGGAATTTTACATACCTAGGTCCCAGAAAGCCCAAGGGGATCTAGGGGATAGCTTAGTTTTTAAATATTTTCCTTTAGCAACATCTCAATTTATTCAAAACCCTCCCCCATTAACATCCTAATGTTAAAACAATAGGACACCAGTTTCCATCTAAAACTTTTGTTAGTTTCCTGCTTCCTGGGATTTCGAGTGGCACTTTTTCTGACTTGCTCAGAGTACAGTGTTCTTTCCATTTCAAACTCCCCTATATGATACCTGGTCTCCATGAGGTGGGTGGGTGGGTGGGGTGCTCTTTGGATGCCCAGCACTTAGCAAGAGACATACAGACCTGGAGCTCAAAAAACACTTTTCAGCATATACCATGTGTTGATGGCGCAACTAATTTTTTTTTCCCCCATTTAAATATGTTTTGCTTTCCAACCAGATTGTAGCCACCCCAGGGCATTTTACCACATCACTACCCAGAGCATGCTGTTCTTTGCATGAGGTGGGTGTTCATTATAGACTTGTTTTGATGATGATTGAACTCCACAAGTATTTTATCGAATCCCTTCTCTGTGCCAGAGAGTGTGGTAGGTCTATAGAATGAAAACATTGGGGTGGGGGGGGGGGGGTGGGAAGGGGGAAGAAACCTGTCCTCTAGGAAGTCAAAATATAGCTTGATAGTAGTAACATACCCCTGGGGTCTGGCAGACAGGTGCACTTTTTTCAAAAAGCTATTGTCTGAATCATCATTATGAAGACGTGGACATAGTCATCTGATCACCTGACATGTTTACTGCAAGGCTGGGATTGAAGTTAAG
The DNA here is from genome assembly GCF_002288905.1 of Enhydra lutris kenyoni. Lineage (NCBI taxonomy): Eukaryota > Metazoa > Chordata > Mammalia > Carnivora > Mustelidae > Enhydra > Enhydra lutris. The sequence continues at coordinate 31,073,527 of NW_019154095.1, forward strand.
TGTGGGAGTATTTTAGCCAATGAATTTTGTGCCTTACTTCCCACTTAGTAACTTACTCAATGTAAATTCGAAGCAACTGTCAACATTGGCTCTATGGTGGGCACTGGGCAGAGAGAGAGAGAAAGAGAGAGAGAGAGAGAGAGAGTATTGGCTACATTACTAGGTTTCAGGGACCCCCTGCTGGGACTCATTCCAACACTGTTCCCTCCTACTGGGAGGCAGAGTCCACTAAGTACAAGCACAGAGATAAAAACCAAGTATTACTGTAATGATTAATTTTGACTAAAGTGATTCCGGCTGACTTCACAAACAAATTGACATTTGAGTTGGCCCCTGATATTGGATTTTGACAAGCAGACACTGGAGGAAAAGACCAACTCAGACAAGTGAGAAGAGGATAAACAAAGATGCAGAAGTGTGAAAGTTTCTGCCCTAGATATGCATCAGAGGCGGAACAACTGGGTGTGGTTTGAACACAGATTTTCAAGGGCTGTGAATGACCTGAGGCTGGGGTCATGCTATTATTCTCCGGGTCAAATCAGGCCTTTGGCCATATTTTGTTTGGCCTTGCACAAGGTTTTAAATTTTTCTGAGTTGCTGCCAACCTTTAAAAATCGTGAGATTTCACATACACATTTAGATGTCAGGCTTTTCTTGAAAACAACCTAGCGAGACTGTGCCTGCCTTTCCTTAAGGCGACAACTGGCTAGAATTGAATAATGACAGTTCTTAGACAGGCAAGCCGACTTCTTCGCCTTGCCACCGTCCCTGCTAACTGGCCCCGATCAAATGGTACAGGCAGGTATTTGCGTTGTCCCCCTTTGACCCAAAACCTTTACTGATGGCTGTGGGCTGAGAGAGCTGGTGTCTGTTTCAGGGAGCGTTATACAGCGGTTGACTGAAACACACATCTGGATGGCTCTTGGGACTTGGCTGACTCTTCACGGAAGGAAGAGTGTCAGGAAGTCATCCCAGATGCTGCTCTGAGGAATCTGGTTCATCTAATTAGATCCTAGGCTGGTACACCTGGTAGATTTTTAGAGGCAGGGGATAATGACCCTCACTGTTTAAAAGATCGCTTTCCATGGCAACCCACAATGCTTTTGTCAATTTGAGAGCTTGTTAGCATCTCTAGTTTATCTTCCCCTGGTAAGTGAGTTTTCTTTTCTTCTGGAATGTAGCCTGGCGGTATGCCAACAAGAATTGCAATCCATTTTCAGAACAAAGGAGGAAGTGTATATATGTTTTTTTCTCTTGCATTTCCTTTGTTCAGCTATTATGCCAATTGGATGTTCAGACTTCTTGGACCTCTGTGAGCTAACTTTTCGTTTCCCTTTTTCTCGTGGAAAGGCTGATTGCACTGGTGCCCATGTACCCTTGCTGGACTTAGGATGTGAAGCCATACCAAGCCCCCAAATGCAAACACAGGAGATACATACACAAAATGCAGGTGTTTATGTTCTCCAGGCCCACAGAGCCCAGTGAGCTCTTGCTCATACATAGGCACACTCTGTGCCTGATGCCTATTAAGAGTGAGAGGTTCCTAACTGACATAACCTTCTTTTTCAGAAGAATAAAATAGAAGGTTACTGAGTCCATGAGCTAATCTGTCTAATTAGATGCCTCCGAGCGAAATGCATAAAATTTGCATGAATTATCTTAACATGCAAAGAATAGGACACGGGAAGGAAAAACTCAAGGAAATTTGCATTTTGGTGTGGGTGGGGGGAGGGGGAGGCTCTGAGGCTATAATCCAGAAGGTCCTTCCTCCTTTTATGTTTTGGAACTACACGCAAGAGAAGTGGCCTTGACCTGCCTAGTGTCAGCAAAGACAGTCCTCGTATGCTTGGCTTTGCAAGCAGTTCCTCCAAGTGTTGGGTGTGGATTGCTAGCGAAGCAGCCATCAGGACTGGTCGAGTGGTGACGCAACAGTTTCAGTTCTGCGGTGCTGGTGGCCTGGGATTTCGGTTTCTGTCCTGGCCTCTCGCGGGTTGAGAGGACTATTGCCGCTTGGCCTCTAGGTGGCACTGTTGTATCTATTGTAAGTGGCGCAGCGCTTGGGTTGGCAGCGTCCCTGCTATTTAAGATGGAGGAGAAAAAAGAGAAGAAAAAAATAGTAAAATTCAACTACCCCCCTGTCAGCCCAGATCTCCTAACATCACAGCCTGCTCTACCTAGGCACACCTCCTCCGTTCTGTCCAAGGACACTGTATGTTGTTTAACCTCAAATGATTTATTTAAAATCAGCGTTTCTCTGACTTCCTTTGCTGTGTAGGCACAGATCAAGCTCAGAGAGCATTCATTTGAGAGCTTACAGCTGCCCAGGATAGTCCCTGCCTTTCCTGGTTTTGCTACCCCTGCCCCAATCCTCCCATTTTCCCTTCCATGCTGCTGCTGACGTCCACGCTGTGCCAGGTCACAGTGGTTCCTGGCAGCCTGGGGAGGCACTGGGTGAGGTGTTTTGGGCTGAAAGGAGCAGCTTGACAGTCCTACGGCCAGGAAGATGGCAAACTGGCTGAAATGTGAAAGGGAGTGGGAGGGAAGCCAGTTGCTGCTTCTCTCATTCCATTCTTTCTGGTAGTCTAGAAAACCTGTTTCCTCCACGGCTGATGGGTTTGGGCCAAGTGTAAGAATGATAATTTTGACATCTAGTTAGAGGTGGTGAGGCTGAAGGGAGGGATGAAGAGCTCACTCATTAGGATTGCCTCAGTTTCCCCAGTGCTGAGACGGGAACATCCTACTGACCCAATCGGCAAAGCCTTGAGGGCAGTATTAAGGGTATTTGTAAAATAGTAGTAGTAGTAGTAGTAGTAGTAGTAGTAGTAATAGTTTCTGGAGATAAGAGCTAATTCTTTTTTTTTTTTTCTTTTTCTTTTAAAAGAGCTAATTCTTAAAACATCATAGCATATAATGAATAGGAGGAAGAGATACAGGGAAAATAGGTGACATGTGCAGCATGAAAAAGTTTGTAAGGACTTTGTCTTCCCTAATGTTAATAATTTCATTTCTTCCTCACAGTGTTGCTTTCCTTAATTCATGTAAGACAATACTAGGTCCACTCTGTGACTTTACTCAAGGTCACAGAGTTAAGGTAGTTGTCTAACTGTAAGTTTTTTCCTAACTAGTGATTGTTTTATTATTTTCCTGAACAAATTCCTCAGTTCAGAAGCAATAATATTCAAGTATAACTGATCAACCCTTGCCTTACTTGCTATCCAAGAATTAAATCAAAACACTTTGCTTAGGGACAAGCTGATAAAAGCAGCTCTCATCTTTGTTTGTTTTAAAATGATAATTCTGGCTTTATATTGGATTGAGAAGCAATAACCTTAGGGTTTATTCTCTGTTCACTCTCAGTTTTGCTGTGTGTTTGCTTTTTTGTTTATCATTTGATCTGTTTGTGCCTCAACGGTACCCTCTGTAAAATAGGTTGAACAAACTTTGAACATCTAGGGAAAATAAATTAATGTTTCATGAGTCTACTCAGGGGTCTTTGAATTGAAAGATTCAAGACAAGCATTAGTTTTTATCATTGTTTTAATTGCAATTTATTAAGCCCAAACCTTAGGGAATCATGTAAGAATATATGATTTCCTCTGCTTGATTACATCTTTGAGCTTTGTAAAAGTTTATAATGGATGAAATAGTACTTAACAGCTTCATAAACCAAACTGTTACTCACGTTTAAATGGTCTTCACTCTTATTATCTTAACTAATGAATTTTGCTAGGCATCTCTGTTATAGCTGTATGACTTATAAAGATTATATTTACTTTTTCTCCTTATAAGAACCTAATGAGACCAAATTGGTTGCATGTAATCAGATACTGGCCTTTTTCATCTCTTCGGGTTTTATTTACGAAAGCTTATTAGAGCAAACGTACTGAGTAATATGCAGCAGTAGCTAGGTTTTGCCTAATGATCTCAAACACCCAACACAGAATGCAGATAATGAAATGACAGGCTGATTACAAATGCAAGGAGAAAAGTAAATGCTCTCAGGGCCTGTTTCGAAAATCCTTACCTAGGCAGAGCACCCATTAACATGTTTTCAACCTAAGAACATCAGCTTGTACAGAGGGCTGGGATGAGACACACATCTCAGAAAACGACAGCTGAGTTCTTTGCTTTATTTTCCAATAGTGTAGGGTTGGCATCTTCTGCCCGCCCCTGGCCCAGAGGACTGTGGCCCTGACGATTAGATGACCCCCCCCTTCCCAACCATTCGTGAAGAGAAACTATGAGTTCATTCACTTCAACAGCTGAAATAAATACTTGAGACTCCCATCGTTATTTCCTCTTAGAGCCAGCACAAAATACAACCCAAGTTAGAGGTAAATATGTGTCGATCTTCCCCTCAAAGACAGATAAGCATATGACAACATAGCTGGCCTCAGTGGCTAACATCAGTGCTGTCTCGTCAGTGTATAGCCTGTTGGGTTGCTCTTAGTCCAGAGTACCTTCTTCCCTTCCTTGTTAGGATGCTCCTTCCATTTTACTAAGACAAAACATTCACTGCCCTTCCAGAAGTAGAACATTTAATATGACTCAGAAAGACCTTAGGGATGAGGGACAGCTTTATTGTTTTCCCAGATGTCAACCTTACATGTTTCCAGTCCTCTGTAATGCTCTACCCTGTAATGACTTGGCCATTTGTAAGACCTTCTCAAACCATGTGGGAAGCCATTTATACATTTATTTCCTTCCTGTACCACCTGCTGGTGTAATGCATTGGTAAGTTTATTACTCTTTGGGTGAAGAGCTTCCCCTATAGAGTTTCAAAGGGTGTCCCCTCATACTAGTATTTTGAGATTTGGCAAATAAATCTGTTTTCACCTTACTTGTATTATGGAAGATTTTATAGTTTGAGATCATGTTCCCTCTCTAGTCTTTGCATTTCCAGGCAACCGACACCCCAAGACCTTGGACCTCCAGTTGGTTTGTGAAACTTTCTCTTCAAGTTATCCCACTAGGAGAGAAATATTTGGATTATTTATTTAGTGATTCAGGCCTTTGCTCTGTATGTTTGTTTCCTTCACCTAGATTGGACTAAACTAGTCTAGAATAACATATAGTAAAGGGCAAAAGCAATTATGGAATCAGAAAATGTTAGAGGCCACCCTTACTGTAGGCTGAAGAAAGTCAGGCTTAAAGAAGTCAGGTCAGATTATTAGTTAAAGAGAAACATGGATTGCATGCTGCCAGTTTGGTCTAATTAGGTTCTTACACAAGGAGAAAAGGTAAATATAATCTTTATAAGCCATACAGCTGTAACAGAGATGCCTGGCAAAATCCATCAGTTTAGATAATAAGAGCGAAGACCATTTAAACATGTATAACAGGTCTGGATTAGAACTGGGCACTCAGACCAACATTCTTTACAAAGTCTTGCCTAAGGTCAAATGGACAACTCTTGTTTTTTCATACTATCCACATGTGGTCAAAAGTTCAGTCAAAAAATATCAAGAGTAAAACTGTAAAGTAGGCTATTCTTTCCTTCAGTACTTTTCCATTCCCCATCACGTCTCCCCATTCTGATGAAAGGTGTGCCTGGTTGTGCTCTTGCCAAACATGCAGGCAGGGGCTTGGTGCTACTTCCTGTCTGCCTCTGGCCACCAGATGCATCCCTGTGACTCTGATGGGCTGTACTTTGTGTTTTGTTTTTTTGTTTTGTTTTTTTTTTTTTTTAGATTTTATTTATTTATCTGAGATAGAGTGAGAGCGAGCAAATGAGAGAGCACAAGCGGGGTTGGGTAGGGGGAGGGGTAGACTGCCCAACACGGGACTGGATCCCAGGACCCTGGGATCATGACCCGAGCCGAAGGCAGACACTTTACCGACTGAGCCACCCAGGCGCCCCTAACTAACTATCTTTCTTTCTAACTATCTATCTAACTAACTATCTTTCTTTCTTAATTAACATATAGTATATTATTTGTTTCAGAGGTACAGGTCTGTGAATCATCAGTCTTACACAGTTCACAGCGCTTACCATAGCACATACCCTCCCCAATGTCCATCACGCAGCCACCCCAGCCCTCCCACCCCCTTCCCTCCAGCAACCCTCAGTTTGTTTCCTGAGATTATGGTTTGTCTCCCTCTCTGGTTTCATCTTGTTTTATTGTAACCCATTTCTGAGCTTGCTCCTTCCCTCAGTTCCATCAACTTGCTACATGGCTCCTGCATCCAGACTTCCCATTCTGGTACCATACTGTGGTCTTGGGACCCTGAAGGTAACACTATCAGGAAGCCCTATTTCCAGCTGAGATACCCAGAACCCCAAGTTTGTGTTTTTTCTTCTCTCCTTCTCTTATGACAATTATAGAAAAAGTGAATATCGTGGAACTCTGGAAATCCTGACTGCCCTAAGGGGAAGATGACTTTGGGCAGAGGGATCTTTTCTACTATCTGTAGCTTTTAGGTGTTGGCCCAGGCTGCAGGTCCGTATGTGATTCTGAACCCACTTTTTGCACAGAGGCTACAACTCTGTCATGTCCATCCCCCCTTTCAGCCCTTTCTTCCAGGAGGAGAGCATGGGATTGAAAATGACTGTCAAGTGCACTTGGGGGGCTCAGTGGCTTAAAGCCTCTGCTTTCGGCTCAGGCTTGGGGTCTTGGGATCGAGCCCCACGTCGGGCTCTCTGCTCTGCAGAGAGCCTGCTTCCTCCTCTCTCTCCCTGCCTGCCTCTCTTGCCTACTTGTAATCTCTGTCTGTCAAATAAATAAATAAAATCTTAAAAAAAAAAAAAGAAAATGACTGTCAATGCGACAGGACATAGAACTTGTGCTGGGATTAGCTCAAGGGCACCAGGCAGAGGGGAAGTAAAGGCAGGAGCCTTTAGGGAGGAGAGTGCGGAGAACAGCGGGGAGGAAAGCACCACCGAAGATGGCTCGTCCGGGTCACCTCATTGCTGCCTATTGTTCATTTTGTGTCACATCTCTCCTCCCACGGTTTCTGGTTCCCTTCTTCCTTGTTTTGTTGTTCTGTTTTGTTTTATAGTTTGTAACCTGTTTTCAGTGTTTCTCCTGTTCTGCTTCCTGCAGTGCCCTCTTGGACACATTTCTTCTGGAAACCGTGAGCAGCATGTCTGTGTTACATTGTTGCCAAGAGGTCTCCCCTGGTGAACTCTCTCTAGTTCTCCACTGAGGGTGGCTGGCTTTAGCTGGTCCTTGCCTTTGCCCAGGCTGTTTGGGATTCTGAATGTGAAGCAAACATTTACTCCGTTTGCATTCAAGAGTATATAATATAGCATTTCAAGGCTTGATATCTGCTCTTTCCATTGGAAGCATGTGAGTCTCAATTTATTCCCCAAACTTCTTATCTCTATGTTTATGGGAATCTTGTAACAACAATGGTGGATATTATCATCTGATTATTACCTTGAAGACTGTAGGGATATCTGCAGGGCCTGTCTCCTGCGGCTCTTCAAACTGCCTGCCTGAGGGAATGTTCCAAGCACCTGATGGTTCTACCCCTCTTACGATCCCAGACTCAGGAGTAGAGATGCCATTAATTCCTCCTTTCCAAACTTCACCCTCTGGTTGAAGAATGCCTTGCACACAAGGGGCACTCAGTTTTCTGGATGGGCTTGTAAATCTCAGTCCCTAACTCAAATGTCCCCAGTACAGATTTACTGTAATTTAAGAAAATCCAGTACATAAAAGTAGAATTTACAGCAGCGTATATTATTTGTATTACAAAAGGATTTATCACAGGACTTCCTTTAATAGGAAACTTCTCTGGTGTATTCTAGTTATTTTTGTCGTTTTACAAGGCTATTCAATTTACACAGAAAAAAACGGGAATTTGACAAAGAGTTGTCTTTGGGGTAAGAGCTCTTGATTCTTAGTCAGTGACTAATGGCCCTAGTGGTATCTCTTTTGATCCTACAGTTATGTCATATCGAAAGGTGACTTTACTTGTTATTATTATAAACCACGAGCTCTTAGTTGGTGGAAATGGAGACTATACAAGGCTAGCTAGGAGGGAAGAAGCAGCATTCTCCTTGGTTCCAGCACAGAGCCTAAAATCTCTCCTACGATAGATAACTTGAATGGAATTGGAGATACACACACACACATGTGCGCATGTATACACGTGTACACAAACACACACATGCACATACACACACACACTATCTCTACTTTATCAGATAGGAAGAAGGCCCAGATGGCCCGAGCCTGCAGCCCTAGAATGATCCTGGCTTTGCTCCCAGACCTTCCTCAACCCTGCTCTGACCTCTCCTAAGCTCCGTGAAACCCCATCTTTGCTCCAGGGGGTAACTATGGCTGGGACCAGGTCATCTGCATTCCCCAGGGCAGGGCAAGCTGAGCTGGCCCAGCTCCTGGCTGAGTTCAGCCACTGTGGGAACCCTCCACCACTGGCTTTCCCCTGATGGAAACGGCCCACCTCTCAGCCCTCTCTCTTCTCCTCTTGAAAGCCAATTTCCTGCTTCAATCTTATTCTTATGAATAGAAACACGGAGCTTGCATGGAGAATGAGAAACTACTGTATCATAGGAAGCAATCACACAGAACACAAAAGCCATTCAAAGTAATTAAACTACTCCCATCCCCTTTTCTATATTTCTTTTCAGCTCCTCACTGATGGGCTGTTTATCTTTGCCACCACTACAGTGGCAGCAGCGGCAGCACAGGAAACAGGCAAACCATTTTCTGCACCGGCTCCTGCCGAGAGGGCAGAATTAAGACAAACACTTTCATTCTTGGCTGCCAAAGCATTTTAGCTTCTGAAAAGCAAGGGAAGCAGCGCCATCAACCTCTGTGAGGAAATAAATAAATAAAGGCCCGGGTGGTCAGAGGAGGTTCTGGGCGATTTTGGACTTGTCGGAGGAAAGGGGGTGGGACGGGTGCAGATGGAGGGGGATGAGAGCGATGGGGACTCATTATCTCCCAGCCCCTGGAAGCTTTTGTTCTCTTCAGCTGTGCTAAGGAGGCTGCAGCTCTGCTCCCAGCTGTGCAGAAGCTTGCAAGCATCTCAGAGTGTCGGACTCCAGCAGGCATTGCCCCATGGGGACGCAATCCAGGAGGAAAGTGGATCCCTCTGGTTCCAACAGAGCAGGACTTAGTTAACAGGGCCCCTGTGGGAACACCTGAATTGCTACTCTTTGCAGATGTAGAGAGAGAGAGAGAGAGAGAGAGAGAGAGAGAGAGAGAGAGTCTGTGCGAGAGAGAGCTGAGAGGTTTGCCTGAGGGCTTTCATGGCTTTTCCCCTTGCTTGTCCTGGCCCTAGAGTGCACACCTTGGATGGTGTTACATCACGGGGCTTAAAGTTGGCTCAGTAGCATCTACCCACCCACCAGCCCAGCATCACAAACACATCTGGAATGTCTGTTCTCTTGAGAAAAATCAGGGTCTCATCAGAATAGGTGGTGTTGGGACACTGGTAGGAGAGCGGGAGGAAAGCGGCCAGAGAAAGGGGTCTGAACTGTCAAGAAGACAGTCACTCTGCCAACAGCACTGGACGGGAGCCGAGGTGTCACAGGGACTTACATGAGAACCCTCTTCACAGCGGGTTCTCTGGGGCATGCGCTGGGCTGCCTCACAGCATAAACCCTTCCCGTGTGCTTTGCCTGAGTACCGGCTCTGCTTCTGCCCTTTCTGGGGCTCAGGGAACTTGGATTCAATAGATAACCTGGTCTAGATGGAAAATTTTGCAGAAGATGTTCCCAAAAAAAAAAAAAAAAAAAAAGAGCCAAATCACACTGTGTGGACCATCTGGCATCTACTTGAGACCTAAGTGATAGGCAGGGCACTCCGTTCCTGGGGGCTGGCCCGCTCACCATGGTAGCCAGGAAGGCGGGCACACAGGAGGTTTAAGTTCCTGTTTTAGGAAGATGTCCATTTCAGCGCAGCCCCAGAGGCCCTGACCCCGTTCCCTCCCCAGTCCCGTGGACGCCCGCCTCCCTGAAGAGTTGCCTGTTAGGTCTACTCTGGGGAGCTGGCGCCTGGCCCATTCCCCACTGACAGACCTGCCGTATTCAGCATTTGCTTTGCATCTGTCATTATCTTTTGTATGTGAGGAAGTTTAATGTGCAATAAATGTAAATGGGCAATGTATAGTCTGTGTTTTATTAACTCTCATTTGAGACTGTTCTTGCCAGCCACTGATCTGCTTTGCCAGGATTCATCAGCAAGACATGCAGTGCTAGGTTTTTTTCCCTTGCCCCATCTCATTTCTGAGCGCTGCTTTTTCATTCAAGGTCTGTTTCTGCAGAGGCCCCTGTGCCTTCCTTTGGTTCTCACGATGGCAGGGACACCCACACTTCAGATGGCAAAGCCTTTCTGGGATGGTTTGCTTCAGCCATTACCCAAATTTGGGGAGAGGGCAGTGGAGAGGAAGGCGTCTTATATATCCATCATCTATCTTATTGTGAGTATTTCAGCAGATAAAGAACTACAAAAATCTTTCCTGAATTTCAGTAAAATCAAATGTTGCTACCTAGACAGAAACATTAAATCCTTCCCCCCCCATTTAAACATTTTTTAGAAGGAGGTAGTCATGGGCTGCCTGGGTGGCTCGGTTGTTTAAACGTCTGCCTTGAGCTCATGTCATGATCTCAGGGTCCTGGGGTTGAGCCCCTTGTGGGGTTTTTCTGCTTCTCCCTCTTTCCACCACCCACCCCCACCTTGCGCTCTCTCAAGTAAATAAATTAAAAAAAAAAAGACCTAGTCTTGCAATGATTTCATTTGCTTTGCATTAAGTGTTCAATATACTAAATGAAAATGATAATTCAATTTATGCTCTTAGTGGGAATCCTTGTAAGGTACAAGAGAGGTGGGGCAATGCCTTTTGAGAATTAAATTGAGTCTATGGGGGCAATGGCAAAACATCTCAGGATTCTTGGCTCTCTCGGCAAGTGCATTGACCTTTGAAAGTCCATGGGGTAAATGTGCCTCCTTACATATTCACTTTGCTACTTAGGGTGGCTTCAATAATGGGCACAAATTTTGATCCTGACTTTTGCATGAGAGATGGGAGTAGTAAATCAATGGAAACTGTATTCTTTTTTTTTTTTTTTCAACATAGAATGTATTATTTGCTTCAGGGGTACAGCTCTGTGAATCCAGTCTTATACAATTCATGGCACTAACCATAGCACATACCCTCCCCAATGTCCACAACTCAGCCACCCTATCCCTCCAACTGCCCTTCCCCTCCAGCAACCCTCAGTTTATTTCCTGATATTAAGAGTCTCTTATGGTTTGTCTCCCTCCCCAGTCCCATCTTGTTTCATATTTTTCCTCCCTTCCCCCCATGACCTCTGCCCTGCCTCTCAACTTCCTCATATCAGAGAGATCATATGATCATTGTCTTTCAGTGATTGACTTATTTTGCTTAGCGTAGTACCCTCTAGTTCTATCCACGTCATTGCAAATGGAAGATTTCATTTTTTGATGGCTGCATAGTATTCCATATTATATATATAATATAGAAAACTATATATATACTATAATATATATAATAATATATATAATATAATATAGAATACTATATATATTTATCTCTATATATGTAAAACTTCTTTATCCATTCATTGGTTGATGGACATCTAGGGTCTTTCTTCCATAGTTCGGCTTTTGTGGACATTGCTGTTATAAACATTCAGGTGCATGTCTGCCTTTGGATCACTATGTTTGTATCTTTAGGGTGAATACCCTGTAGTGCAGTTGCTGGGTCATAGGGTAGCTCTCTTTTCAACTTTTTGAGGAACCTCCATACTGTTTTCCAGAGTAGCTGCACCAGCTTGCATTCCCACCAACAGTGTAGGAGGGTTCCCCTTTTTCCACATCCTCGCCAGCATCTGTCATTTCCTGACTTGTTAATTTTAGCCATTCTGACTGGTGTGAGGTGGTATCTCACTGTGGTTTGATTTGTATTTTGCTGATGCCGAGTGATGTGGAGCACTTTTTCATGTGTCTTTTGGCCATTTGGATGTCTTCTTTGCAGAAATGTCTGTTCATGTCTTCTGCCCATTTCTTGGTTAAGTTATTTGTTCTTTGGGTGCTGAGTTTGATAAGTTCTTCATAGATTTTGGGTACTAGCTCTTTATCTGATATGTCATCTGCAAATATCCTCTCCCTTTCTGCTGGTTGTCTTTGGTTTTGTTGACTGTTTCCTTTGCTGTGCAGAAAATTTTGATCTTGATGAAGTCCCAATAGTTCATTTTTGCCTTGCTTTTGGCAATGTTTCTAGGAAGAAGTTGCTGCGGCTGAGGTCGAAGAAGTTGCTGCTTGTGTTCTCCTCAAGGATTTTGATGGATTCCTGTCTCACATTGTGGTCTTTCATCCATTTGGAGTGTGTTTTTGTGTGTGGTATAAGGAAATGGTCCAATTTCATTCTTCTGCATGTGGCTGTCCAATTTTCCCAACACCATTTGTTGAAGAGAGTGTCTTTTTTCCATTGGACATTCTTTCCTGCTTTGTCAAAGATTAGTTGACCGTAGAGTTGAGGGTCTATTTCTGGGCTCTCTCTTCTGTTCCACTGATCTATGTGTCTGTTTTTGTGCCAGTTCCATACTGCCTTGATGATGACAGCTTTGTAATAGCGCTTGAAGTCTGGAATTGTGATGCCACCAACTTTGGCTTTCTTTTTCAACATTCCTCTGGCTATTGGAGGTCTTTTCTGGTTCCCTATAAATTTTAGGATTATCTGTTCCATTTCTTTGAAAAAAATGGATGGTATTTTGATAGGGATTGCATTAAATGTGTAGACTGCTTTAGGTAGCATAGACATTTTCATAATATTTGTTTTTCCAATCCATGAGCATAGAACTTTTTTCCATTTCTTTGTGTCTCCCTCAGTTTCTTTCATGAGTACTTTATAGTTTTCAGAGTACAGATTTTTTGCCTCATTTGTTAGGTTTATTCCTAGGTATCTTATGGTTATGGGTGCAGTTGTAAATGGGATTGAGTCCTTAATTTATCTTTCTTCTGTCTTGCTGTTGGTGTATAAAAATACAACTGATTTCTGTGCATTGATTTTATATCCTGACACTTTACTGAATTCCTATATGAGTTCTAACAGTTTTGGAGTGGAGTCTTTGGGTTTTCCACAGAAAATATCATATCATCTGCAAAGAGTGAGAGGTTGACTTCTTCTTTGGTGATTCAGATGCCTTTAATTTCTTTTTGTTGTCTGATTGCTGAGGCTAGTACTTCTAGTACTATGTTGAATAGCAGTGGTGATCGTGGACAGTTCTGCCGTGTTCCTGACCTTAGGGGAGAAGCTCTCAGTTTTTCCCCATTGAGAATGATATTCACTGTGGGTTTTTCATAGATGGCTTTGATGATATTGAGGTGTGTGCCCTCTATCCCTACAATGCAAAGAGTTTTGATCAAGAAAGGATGCTATACTTTGTCAAATGCTTTTTTAGCATCTATTGAGAGTATCATATGGTCCTTGTTATTTCTTTTATTAATGTATTGTAACACATTGTTTGACTTGTAGATGTTGAACCAACCTTGTAGCCCAGGAATAAATCCCACTTGGTCATGGTAAATAATCCTTTTAATGGACTATTGGATCCTATTGGCTAGTATTTTGGTGAGAATTTTTGCATCTGTGTTCATTCAAGGATATTGGTCTGTAATTCTCCTTTTTAAAGGGGTCTTTGTCTGGTTTTGGGATCATGGTGATGCTGGCCTCATGAAATGAATTTGGAAGTTTTCATCCATTTCAATTTTTTGGAACAGTTTCAGGAGAATAGGTATTAATTTTTCTTTAAATGTTTGGTAGAATTCCCCTGGGAAGCTGTCTGACCCTGGGCTCTTGTTTGCTTGGAGATTTTTTTTATGACTGCTTCAATCTCCTTACTGGTTATGGATCTGTTCAGGTTTTCTATTTCCTCTTGGTTTAGTGTTGGTAGTTTATATGTCTCTAGGAATGCATCCATTTCTTCCAGATTGTCAAATTTGCTGGTGTAGAGTTCGTCATAATATGTTCTTATAATTGTATTTCTTTGGTGTTGGTTGTGATCTCTCCTCTTTCATTCACGATTTTATTTATTTGGGTCCTTTCTTTTTTCTTTTTGATAAGTCTGGCCAGGGGTTTATCAATCTTAATTAATTCTTTCAAAGAACCAACTCCTAGTTTTATTGATCTGTTCTGTTCTTTTGGTTTCTATTTCATTGATTTCTGCTGTGATCTTTATGCTTTCTCCTGCTGCATTTAGGTTTAGGCTTTCTTTGCTGTTCTTTCTTCAGCTCTTTTAGGTGTAGGGTTAGGTTGTGCACTTGAGACCTTTTTTGTTCGTGAGAAGGCCTTGTATTGCTGTATACGTTCCTCTTAGGACTGCCTTTGCTGTGTCCCAATGATTTTTGAAAAGTTGTGCTTTCATTTTCATTTGTTTCTATGAATTTTTAAAATTTTTTTTAATTTCCTGGTTGACCCATTCATTCTTTAATAGGATGCTCTTTAGCCTCCATGTATTTGAGTTCTTTCCAACTTTCCTCTTGTGGTTGAGTACTAGTTTCAGAGCATTGTGGTCTCAAAATATGCAGGGAACAATCCCAGTCTTTTGGTACTGGTTGAGACCTGATTTATGCCCCAGGATGTGATTTATTCTGGAGAACGTTCCATGTGCACTGGAGAAGAATGTGTATTCTGTTGTTTTGGGATGGAATGTCCTAAATATATCTGTGATGTCCCTCTGGTCCGGTGTGTCATTTAAAGCCTTTTTTTCCTTGTTGAACTTTTGTTTAGATGATCTGTCCATTTCGGTGAGGGGGTGTTAAAGTCCCCTACTATTATTGTATTAGTGTTGATGCGTTTCTTTGGTTTTGTTATTAATTGGTTTATATAATTGGCTGCTCTTTTGTTAGGGGCATAGATATTTAAAATTGTTAAATCTTCTTGTTAGACAGACCCTTTAAGTATGATAGAGTGTCCTTCCTCATCTCTTATTATGGTCTTTGGCATAAAATCTAATTTTTCTGATATAACAATTGCCAACCCAGGTGTCTTTTGATGTCCATTAGCATGGTAAATTGTTTTCCACCTACTCCCTTTAAATCTGGAGGTGTCTTTGGGTGTAAAATGAATTTCTTGCAGACAGCTTATGGATGGGTCTTTTTTTTTTTTTTCAATTCTGATACTCTGTGTCTTTTGATTGGCATATTTAACCTATTTACATTCAGAGTAACTATTGAAAGATTTGAATTTAGTGCTGTTGTATTTCCTGTAAGGTGACTGTTACTGTATAACATCGCTGTTCCTTTCAGGTCTGTTACTTTTAGGCTCTCTCTTTGCTTTGAGGACTGCTTTCAATATTTCCTGTAAAGCCGATTTGGTGTTTGCAAATTCTTTTAGTTTTGTTTGTCCTGGATGCTTTTTATCTCTCCTTCTATTTTCAATGACAGCCTAGCTGGATATAATATTCTTGGCTGTGTATGTTTGTCATTTAGTGTTCTGAATATATCATTCCAGTCCTTTCTGCCCTGCCAGGTCTCTGTGGATAGGTCTGCTTTGAATCCAATATTTCTACCATTGTAGGTTACAGACCTCTTGTCCTGATCTGCTTTTAGGATTTTCTCTTTGTCTCTGAGATTTGTAAGTTTTACTATTAGATGATGGTGTGGTGACGTATTTTCATTGATTTTGAGGGGAGTTCTCTGTGCCTCCTGGATTTTGATGCTTTTTCCCTTTGCCAAATTAAGGAAATTCTCTGGTATAATTTGCTCTAATGTATCTTCTTCCCCTCTCTCTCCTTCTTCTTCTTCCGGGATACTGATTATACTAATATTGTTTTGTCTAACGGTATCACTTATCTCTCGAATTCTCCCCTTGTGCTCCAGTAGTTGTTTATTTCTCTTTCTCTCAGCTTCTTTATTCTCTATAATTTGGACTTCTATATCACAAATTCTCTCTTCTGCCTCATTTATCCTAGCTGTAAGAGCCTCCATTTTTTATTACACCTCATTAATAGCTTTTTTTATTTCGACTTGGTTATATTTTAGTTTTTTTTATTTCTCCAGAAAGGGATTTGATTTCTCCAGAAAGGGATTCTGTAATATCTCCATGTTTTTTTTTAATCATTTTTTAAAATTTATTTTCAGCATAACAGTATACATTGTTTTTGTACCACACCCAGTGCTCCATGCAATCCGTGCCCTCTCTAATACCCAACCTTGTTCCCCCAACCTCCCACCCCCCCACCTCTTCAAACCCTTCAGATTGTTTTTCAGAGTCCATAGTGTCTCATTGTTCATCTCCCCTTCCAATTTCCCCCAACTCCCTTCTCCTAACTCCCCATGTCCTCCATGCTATTTGTTATGCTCCACAAATAAGTGAAACCATATGATAAGTGAAATAAGTCAAGCAGAGAGAGTCAATTATCATGCTTTTTTTTTTTTAAGCCCAGGTAGCACCTTGATAATCATCTTTCTGAACTCTAGCTCTGACATCTTACTAATGTTCACAATGATTAGATCCCTAGCCATCAGTACTGCCTCTTGGTCTTTTCTTTTTTTTTTTTTTTGAGGTGAGTTTTTCTGCCTTGTCATTTTATCCAGATACGAATAGGTGAATGATAGAACAAAATACTAAAAGGGTAGCAATGACCCCAGAAAAATATACACTATCCAAATTGGAAGAGACTTGAAACCGGGGGGACAAGAAAGGTGAAAAAAAAAAAAAAAGTAAAGACTGGTAAATAGAACAGAGCCACACATTTGATTTTGAGTGTGTTTTGGTCTGTTAGAAGAAACTGCCTCCCAAAATTTTAAAGATAGAAACACACACACACACACACACACACACACACACACACTCAAACACACACACACGATGATGGGATGGAATATGAATGTAAAGATAATCCTTTAAAAAGGATTCTAAAAAAGGAATTGATAAGAAGTTGGTTAAAAAAAAAAAGAGGGGGGGGTGCCTGGGTGGCTCAGTGGGTTAAGCCTCTGCCTTCGGCTCAGGTCACGATCCCAGGGTCTTGGGCTTGAGCCCCGCATCGGGCTCTCTTCCTAGCAGGGAGCCTGCTTCCTCCCCTCTCTCTCTCTGCCTGCCTCTCTGCCTACTTGTGATTTGTCTGTCAAATGAATAAATAAAATCTTTAAAAAAAAAAAGAGGAAAGAATGTGATCAGGCTGGAGACTAGAAGGAAGCCATGTGCTAGATTTAGGGTATATTTTGATCTGTTAGAAGAAACTCTATCCCAAAATTTTAAAGAAAGAAAACCTATATGTATACAAAAAATAAGGTTCAATACAATGAAGGTATAGAATATGACTATAATAATGAAATTAAAAAAGATTTTTCAAAAAGGTATTGTTAAGATAAAATAGTTAAAAATGATTAAAATAGGAAAGAGGAAAAATAAAAAATATAGAATAAGAAAAAAATAAAATTAAGAAAAGTTAACTTTGAAAGACCAAGAAATCATGGGAAAAAAGCCATGAATTGTATATGCTGTATTCTCCTAGCTCTGGAGTTTCTCATTTCTCTTTGATCAGTGAAGTTGGTTTTGCCTGGATATTCTTGCTGATCTAGGGGAGGGGCCTTTTGCCTTGATTCTCAAATGTCTTTGCCTGGGGCAGAATTATACTGCCCTTGCCGGGGGCCAGGCTAAGTAATCTGCTGGGATTTGCTCTCGGGACCTCTTGTTCCCTGAACACTTTCTGTACAGCTTTGGAGAATGGGAATGAAGATGGCAGCCTCCTAATCTTTGGCCCTGGAGGAGCTTAGAGCTCAGGGCTCCACTCCTCAGTGCGCTCTCAGAGAAAAGCAGTCAATCCTTCCCATCTCCCCGATCTCTGGCCACACTCTGTGCTCACCTGGCCTGTGACCAAGTGTTTCTATCCCTGGCACATGGCCCCATTTGGAATCCAAACCCAGCAGATTCCTTCAGTGCTCCTGCACCACATGTCCCAGAGAAGGATGGAAGGTGAGTCTCCCTGGATTTGCCACTTGTGGGGTCCCTTCTTGAGGAGTAGTGGCCTGAATGTGCCTCAGATCATGGTTTAAGGGAACCCTGAGCTGAGAGCCCACTGCTCTGCCCTGTCTCTACAGCCAGCTTCCTCACTCCGATACCTGGGAACTCTGCCACACTCAGACACCTCTGGTCTTTCTGTGACCCTGTGGGTCCTGAGACCACACTGTCCCCAGAAGGGCTCCCCCCACCACGCTTAACCTCTGGAGCAACGGCCCTCTGTGGAGCAGACTTCTAAAAGTTCTGATTTTGTGCTCCACTGCTCTACCACCTGCTGGGAGCCGACCCCCCCCCCCTCCTCTCACAGTCTATCTTCCCATATGTCGCCTTGGATTCACTTATCTGCACATCCTACCTCCTAGAAAGTGGTTGCTTTTCTGTTCCTAGAATTGCTGCTCCTCTTCTCTTCGATCTCCTGTTGAATTTGTAGGTATTCAGAATGGTTTGATAACTATCTAGCTGAACTCCTGGACTAGACAAAATTTAGTTTCCTACTCCTCTGCCATCTTACTCCTTCCTCCTTGAAACTGTATTCTTATAATATTTTCTGAGACTTGGCCAGTGAACCTTCCTGGTGTGAGGATGAGAGAATATCAGCAGTAGTATATCAGACTGGGTGGGTGGGTTGGGGGGAAGCATCCTACTGAGAGAGAGCATCTGCCAAAATTGTGGGGTAGTCAGAGACTCACAGCCACATGGTACAAAGGTCTTCCTTCCCAGGTTTGGCTGTGTCTTAAATTAAGGGACTTTCAGGAATTTTGGTTAGTTTCCCGTATCTGCTTTTGTGTTAGTGACTCAAAACTTTTCAGAGTGAATGGTAGGGAAGAAAGGTAGGTTAGAAATATCAGGAGAGGGGTGCCTGGGTGCTCAGTTGGTTAAGCGACTGCGTCCAGCTCAGGTCATGATCCTGGAGTTCCGGGATCAAGTCCCACATCGGGCTCCCAGCTCCACGGGGAGTCTGCTTCTCCCTCTGACCTTCTCGTTCATGCTCTCTCTCACTGTTTCTCTCTCAAATAAATAAATAAAATGTTTAAAACAAACAAACAAACAAACAAACAAACAAGAAAGAAATATCAGGAGATTTCACAAACGTACTCCTTCAAACTTCCACAAACGGTGATTTTTAACCCTCCAATAATCTCTCTTGCAATGTTTGCACAACTCCCACTTCCAAAGAACCCCCACAGAGTAATGGAGTTTTTGATCCTGAGATGATTAACAACAACAACAGGTTTATGAAGATGTAATTCACACACTATACAATTCAATGGTTTTTTAACATATTCACAGAGTTGGGTAACCTCACTGCATCAATTTTGGAATATTGCCATCTCTTCAAAAACGAAACCCCATATCCATTAGCAGTTGCTCCCCAGTCCCTGGCCATTGCTAATCTACTTCCTGTCTCTAAATTTGCCTTCTGGACTTTTCGTATAAATGGAATCCTGTAATACACACATTCTGTCGTGATTGACTTCTTTCACTTAGTGTAATGTCTTCAAGGTTTATCCACGTTATAGCATGTGTCACTACTTCATTTTTTTTTTTTAAATTTAACAGAGAGAGATCACAAGTAGGCAGAGAGGCAGGCAGAGAGAGAGGAGGAAGCAGGCTCCCTGCTGAGCAGAGAGCCCGATGCGCACTCAATCCCAGGACCCTGGGATCAAAGACCCGAACCAAAGGCAGAGGCTTTAATCCACTGAGCCACCCAGGCACCCCAACTTCATTCTTTTTATTGCTAAATAATATTCCATTGTCCCACAGACCATGTTTTATTTATCCATTCATCAGTTGATGGACATTTGAGTTGTTTCCACTTTTTGGCTATTCTGAATAATGCATGTATGTTCTTACAAGCAGTGTATGAGAGTTCTATTTTCTGCATATCCTCAGTAATGCTTGTTATCATTTGTCTTTTTTGTTGTAGTCATTATAGGGGGAGGAGGTAATGTTTCAGTGTGGTTTTCATTTACATTTCTTTAATGACTAATGATGTTGAGCATCTTTTCCTGTGCTCATTTGCTATGTGTTCATCTTCTTTTGGGATGCGTCTGTTTAGATTCTTTTAAAGACCCTTTTAAAATTGGGTCACTTATCTTTTTATTATTGAGTTTTAAGAGTGCTTTATATAATTAGGATTCAGATCCCTTCTATATGACATCTGCGAATATTTCCTCCCATTATGAAGTTTGATATTTCATCATTTGTAGCATAAGAGTTTTTAATGTTGGTGAAGTTCAATCTATCTATATTTTTCTTTGTTGCTTGTGCTCTCGGTGATGTACTCCAGAGATGACATCTGAGTAAAACAAATAAAGATCCCCCCAACCCCCAAGTATGGCAGGAGTGCCTTGGGATGCATTTTGGGAAGAAGGACAAGGCAACTAACTTGGAGAACAAAGATTACCCACTTCATCAAGTAGATCAGTTTTTACCTGTTCAGAAATATTTTATTTTTAGAAGGCTGCTACGGCCAAATGTATTTTAGATTCACATAAGTATTTTATTTCCACATATTATATCTTCATTTGAGGAGCGAGGAAAGTATTACCAATACCGTGTTGTATATTTAAGTCATATTCTATCAAATCAACTTTGATTTAAATAGAAATTCCCTGTATAGAATTTAAAGCCACCCCCCCCCTTTTTTTAGTTTCATGGTATTCTTGTCCAAGAAGATGTTGATTTACTATTGTGCAGACTGTTCTTTTCTGGAAAGCTCAGTGATAAGGCTTAGCCCCTGTTTCTTTCTTTCTATTTTTTTATTATTTTTTTAAGATTTTATTTATTTATTTCACAGAGAGATAGAGCACAAGTAGGCAGAGAGGCAGGCAGAGGGAGAGGGAGAAGCAGGCTCCCTGCTGAGCAGGGAGCCCGATGCAGGCTTGATCCCAGGACCCTGGGATCATGACCTGAGCCAAGGGCAGCCACTTAACTGACTGGCCACCCAGGTGCCCCTCTTTATTTCTTTTTAAAAAGATTTTATTTATTTGACACAGAGAGAGAGAGAGAGAGAGAGAGCGTATAAGCAAGGGGAGCAGCAGAGGGAGAGGGAAAAGCAATCTTCATGTTAAGCAGGGAGCCCAGTGTGGGGCTCAGTCCAGGATCCTAGGATCGTGTCCTGAGCCATGGCAAGCTCTTAACCAACTGAGCCACCCAGGCTCCCCTTAGCCCCTGTTTTTTTTTTTTTTTTTTTTTTTTTTTTTGTGATTATAAGTATTAATTGCTTCATGGGTCAAACCAGACTAGGTCAAGGCTTGTGTACATGCAATAGGAAAATTAAAATGAAAAATAAGAAGATTCAAACAAATACTTGAGGTATTTGACTTAATAAATTTGAGAGTTACATATTTTGTGTCAATGATGCTGTGAGGTAGGGCAGTTGAATGAGGTGACTTGAGGTCCTTCGTACTTGAGTGACGTATATGCTATTTGGTCACAGTTTTTTTTCTATTTCTTTGAAACAAAAAATCAAGAACTTTTTAGAGTGCAGTGGTTATGACCTCCAGTTGCTGAACGGACATGTGGAAGCCTACACTGTCCAAAATGGAGTCCTCATTCCGAAATTGTGTGCACATGGTCTGTGTGAGTCTGGGCTCTCCAGAGAAACAGAACCAATAGAAGGATGTAGAGTGTCTTGTTATGAGGAATTAGCTCATGCAATTATGTAAGCTGAGAAGTCCCAAAACCTGTAGGGGCAAGGTGGAGACCCAAGAGAGCTAATGGAGTAGTTGTATCCAAGTTCAAGGGCCGGAGAACAAGGAGATCTGAGATGGAAGTTCCATTCTGAGTGCTAAGCCAAAGACAAGAGAAGACCACTGTCCCAGCTTGAGGATCACCAGACAAAGAGAGTCTTCTCTCTTCCTTTGCCCTTTTGTTCTGTGTGGGCCTTTAACACTATGAGGCCCACCCACATTAGGAGGGGCAATCTGCTTTACTCTGCCTACTGATTCACATGTTAATCTCATTCAGAAACACCCTCACAGACACATCCAGAATACTGTTTAGTCGAATATCTGCGCATACCATGACCCAGTCAAGGTGACACATGCCATTAACCACCCCGAGAGCATGGTAGAGCCTTAGTTAGCTCCATGTGTCTCCTCTACAGTCTCTATTAAAATCCCTGGGCAATAATTTCTTAAAGCTGAACATAATGCACCGTGGGGTGATGTGACTCTACGAATTGTGATCTCCTAAACAACCTAAAGAAAGAACTGTTTCAAAGAGGCAGTGTAAATTTTCATCTGCTCTGCTTTCCCAACTCATACCTACTCTGCCAATGTCTCAGACCATTTCTTATTATAGATTCACATACTTTGGGCAAGGTTGAAACAGTGCCGAGGATTCAGGATAGTACATGGCTCTACTAATCCTTTCAGTGGGCAATTGGACTCTCCTTCTGTACACATTTGGGAGACAAATTTCTCATGGTAGCAGTTGCTACTGGTCCTGGATTTAATTATTATAAACTCTTGCATCGCTAAGAGTGAATGTAGTTGTACTGGGCCAAGAATACAGCCTTCAGTCTGTGCCCAGGCTTAAAAATTACCAGCACCTTCAGAAGAGCAGGCCTCTTCATATCACTAGTGTTGCCATTTTGGAAATGTCAATGATTGCTGAGTGTGTCCCATGGAACACTTTGACTCTGGGATATAAAGTGGGAAAAGTGCCATTAGCTTTGTAGGCCTCTCTGTATAACATGCATGCTGTTTCTGTCTTCACGTCCATATCTCGGGAATATTTTAAGCTCTTTTGGCAACTGAACACACCTTCCACTGACTACAGGATATTAACAGGTTATATAAACAGAGAACCAGTGAAATGAATTGAAAACAGAAAAATTTAGTCAAACAACCATTTAGAATCTAGGGGAGGGGGGTAGAGAGGCAATGGACAGCAGGGAATAGGCAACACAATATCAGATAATCAGTTTTTTAATTTATTCCCCTCAGTGAATTTATTGGATGTGTGAGCAGGCTTCTATGAAGCCAGCTGACATGGTCAATTCAGTCAATTAGCACTGGCTTCTTTTCAGGCTTGTTCTCAGAGGTGCATATAAATTATGCAGGGTTGGCTACAGGCTTTTGGGCAGGTAAAACCTTTGCAAGAAAGCAGTCTCTTTGCCCTCTCAAAATGTGCTGTATTTGCAATGCCTAAGGCTGTGTAGTTCTCTGTCATGGTAGGGTTGGAACAGAGCTGAAATTCTTTCTAGTTTGAAAACCCCAAACCAACACAGTTCAGAGCCAAAAGAGAATGGTCCAGTGATCATGAATCCAGCTGTTAGCCTCTTTAGGCAGAAACTTGAAATATGAGCAAAAGGGCTGAAATATATACACATTTTCTTGCATGTTTTTAAAACAAAAAGTAATATTAGTGATTATCCCTCAACCTTGCCTTCTTCAATCTGATGTCAACTCACCCTCCTTTGAACTTCCTTCCTTTTGTATTATTGTTATTACTTTTACTTCTTCAATGAACCATGGTAGTTATTTGGGTATTTATTTCATTTTACTTCGTATATCCTTTTGTACCATGGAATGTTGATTTTTATCTTCGTATTTGTCTTCATATATTTTCCAGCCCAATAGCACAATGAATCATGAATATGTTTTGCAAATAAATGCATGAATGAATGTATGCACAAGTCAATTTGAATTGTGCTAGATTGTGTGTGGAACAAGAATCACTGAAATTCATAAAGAGATAGTAAACTCTAAAATGGTGGTGGTTGTGAACATAAAAAATAATTTTTTTTAAACAAAGACTTTTCCCCATGGTACATAGAGGGGCAAAGCTCTTCCAGAAAATGTTGGGCTAACAATTCATTACCTGCAGATTTATATAATGTGAAGAAAAAATTAAAACAGTTAATACTTTTGTCCTAAATCAATGGTTTGGCAATTATCTCCTTTATTGCATGCCTTAAATTTTGTCTTGCAAAACATGCTGTAGATATAAAAGGTCTATAAAATGTATACATCTAGTTTAAGGAATGATACTAGAAAAAACATCCATATACATCCAGGTTAAGAAATAAACTACTACCTAAGAGATCTCTTTGTGCTTTCCCTTTGAGCATACCTTACATTCCTCCTTCCCTTTCATAGGTGATCACTGAATGTTGAATGAATCACTCCCTGGTTATTCTTTATACTTCGAATTTCTTTTCTTTATACCTTTAATTAGTATAGATCTACTGGTAGATAGTAAACATGGTATTGTTTAGTGTTTTCTAAATTGCATACAATGTAAGATTTAATATCATAAAGATGTCAGTTATTTCCAGGTTGAATTAAATTTGATTCCCAGATTGAACTAAATTGACACAGATTCAGTAAATTCCAATAAAAATCTCAGTAAGTATTTGCATAGAGCTTGAAAGTATGATTCTAAAATTCATACAGAGTTAGCAAAGAGTCAAAAATAGCCGAGGCACTTCGGAGAATGTAGGAAAAGTTATGTGCGTGAGGGATGGGAGCCTTTCCCTAACAGATATCAGAATTTATTGTTAAGCTGGAGCAATTAAGACAGTGGGAAAGGACCCATGGAAAAGGATAGTTAGGCCAGAAACAGACCCATGATTATATGGGAACTTGATATATAACAGAAGCTGCACTGAGGGCTACAAGGAAGAAAAGTGAACTATCTAGCAAACCATTATCCACATGGGCAAAAATAAATTGGATCTTTGCTTCAAATCATATGCAATAATACATGCTTATTGAATTAAAGATGAATATGAAAGTTAAGAAAGTTAAAACAATAAACACTTGAGAAGAAGATGTAAGAATATCTTTATCAGCTTTGGCTATGAATGACTTCTTTTATAAGATTAATAAAAAAGCACAAACATAAAAGGCTGATAAATTCAATTCATTAAAAATAAGAACTTTGTTCATCCACAGATACCATAAAGGGACAAACCATAAACTGAGAAAAGATATTTGCAACAAATGTAACCAACAAAGATTTAGTTTCCTGAACATATAAAGACCTCCTATGAATCATTAAGCAAAAGGAAAACAACTAAATCTTAAAATGGGCAAAAGTTATGAACATAAATTTCAGAGAAGAGGCAACCTATAACCTATAAACTTATGAAAAGATGTTTGACTTCATTAGTATTCAGTGAAATGCAAATTGAAATCACAGTGAGACTTCATTTCATATTTACCAGATTGGCAAAAGTCAATAAAGTTCTCTACCAAACATTTGTGAAAATGTGGAGAAACAGGATAGGATCTCTTATCCCATTCTGGTGGGGTGTAAAATGGTTCCAAACAGAGTGACACTACCTAATAAACTTAAACATGCCATATTATTTTACCTTACTAATAGTAACAAAGAGATGATGGGGAAGGTAGTGGGTCCCCGGAATTAGCTCTAGATGCTCTTAGAAGTTGCACTGTACTGAGGAGGAAGAGGGGAAGATTGAAGTTCATTCTTTTTTGGGAGAACGCTCAATGGGATTTTAGAAGATTGGCAGTTTTGCATCGATCAATTCATTTCTTAGGAAAATAGGTGAAATTTCATCAATCTTAAAAATCTTTGGTACTAAGAATGGATTTATGTAAGTAAAGTAATTGCAACATAGATCTGCAATCCATACACCTTTTATGGGAGCTGTGCTTGTGGTGTTAGGGTCGTATAATATTAGAAGTGGGAGGCATGTCAGAGTTTGTCATGCCTCAAAGTTCTGATCACCTGTTCCAAAGGGGTGAGGGAGTTGCAGGTCCTGAGCAATGGGTTACAGAGTCGGGCAAATGGTTAGGAGCCAACTTTTGAGTCACACTGCCTGAGTTAGAATTCTAGTTTTTCCAAGGGACTTTAAAACACAGCGATCTGACTACATTTCTAGTGGCATATAGTCCACAAACAAAAAGAACTGCAAAAACAAACAAAATAAAACAAAAAAATCAAAACCCCAAACTTAAATTGATCATAGTTCTTATATTACTGTTAATAATTTTGGTTACTCTTTACTCTTGTGTTACTCTTGTGTGTTTTGTCGAGTAAGTAAAAGTGATTATGTGTATACTTCTTTCATTCTGGGTGTCATTGAGAACTGTAATTCTTCATGTAGGAGAGAGGAAATACAGGTATCAATTTGAAGTTATTAAGTAAAAAGTTTGAAGTCTGAATTCGAAGTGACATTGAAATGAGTATAAATTCATGATGTATTTTATCTTAAAATTTTTTCCTTGGTTCTTTCCAAGGAAAAGACCTAAAAGAAATGATTAATTTGGTAGTGATGTGGAGATTGGAGTCCTGCAATACCATTTCCCATCAGAAGGAACCGGAGACTTTTGGAAAGATATCTGGGAAAGGAAATACACAAGATTAACTTGGAAAGCCTTGTTTGAGCAGATAGCAAGGCAAATATTAAAAACCCCTAGGGTTTTGTCCTAAAGTTTTAGGAAACAAAGTTAGGCCAAACATGGAATAAATGAACATCAATAAGGATAACTACAATGAAATTAAAGGTACATATAATTAAACCCATGAATTTATTTATGGGTTTACAATGAATTTATAATGACCCCGAGAAAACACATTTAACTGTTCATCATGGAAGGAAACTTGTGAATCCACTTCTCATTTAGGAAGCTGGTATATAAAGGGAGAGAATGAAGGCCACCATTCCCATGAACTATATAATTGGATAATTGAATAGTTGCTATAGGGAATTAATCTTTATAGAAGTAGTCCTGCTAATAAATGAAGAAGGAATGATACAATTAGAATATCACCATTTGGCAACATGTGATGAACTACTGGATCTAGGCCTTAAACATGAGCAACTGTTAAATTATAAAATTAGAATTAAAACATTATAAAATGAGAAAGAACCAGGCATCTGTAACTCCTAATGGAAGAGCACACCACTGCAAATGAAGCCGTCTTGCTAAGAAATCAAACCTGAATCTGATCCATCCTATAGGTCTATTCAGGCATATAAGAAACTCCGAGAACAAAGGAACATGGTCAACAATACCATGGAGCTGTAATCAGTGGGATTTCAGATTATTGGAAAGTCTATGAGACAAATGATCTGGTTTCCTTGACAAATAAATTACAAGAAAAAAAGAAAGAAAGAAGCATTTATAAATTAAAAGAGACTGAAGAGCCAAGTGATATACCAGCTGATTGGAAAGAGCGAGTCTCATTTGGATCCTCTAAAAGCTGAGTAAAAGTATTGGCTTTGCTGTTGCTAACTGGAATTATCTTCTCAAACATACATTTACGTCTCTCTCTGCCTCAGTTTGTTCATCTGCATAATGGGGCTAATAAACATGCATCCCTCAAAGAGCCTTAGTTGGAATGAAATGAAGTGGTTTGTAAGGCATTTCATGCAATGCCTAGTACATTGTAGGGACTCAATAAATGTTTGTTGTTGCTATTTTTTTGTTGTTGTTATTATTACCATGAAATACGGTGTTCAAAGTTTGGTAAGAAGCCTAGTATCAGACTATCATATTCCAAAAAACAGGAAAATGACAAAAAAAAAAAAAAAAAGGAAAACCAAGATGGAAAGCCACGCAGATTGGCACTGGGCATAGCTGGTAGAGAAAAACAGAAGGGGTTTGTAAGAAAAGTGAGACTGAGGAACACCTTTATCTAGAGTTCTAGAATTACCTGGAGCCTACCAAGTGCTCAGAAACTCCAGTGTGGCTTTGCCAAGGAATGAACATGACATATAACATGTTAGTGGTTAAAGTTGAGGTTTGTTCGAGGCCTCCCCTCAAGACTGTGGCACAGCTGGGACTCAAATCCAGGTTTCTTGGCTGCTGAGTTCAGGGCTCTGGGTCCTCCACTGCTTTCTCTCATCAGATAGATGTTCCGGTGAAGTTGAAATGACAAAGGAAGTAGAGGTCAAACTACCAAGGCAAATTATGAGCTTTGCAATATTGTCAGAAATACTCTTGGAATGGGGAAACATACTGACAGACCTGAAAAAAGTCTTGGATTTTTCCCCATCCTACATTTATATCTTTGAATGGTTCCTGAATTTAAGACCGGTTGAGAGTTGCCAGATGAGACTGTGAAGCTAATTGATGTAATAATAAGGAAAGTGAACATGCTTTTAATCTGAAAAATAGCCTTGTGAATTAATATTTTTATAACTATATTTCAGATGAAAACAGAGGGTTAGAAATATCAAGTATCTGTCAAGGTCACATAACCAGAAAGGGCAGAGCTAGGACTCAAGCCCAGCCATGCTTTTGCCATGATAACATCACTGAGATAAAGCATAGCCTCTTAAAAGGGGAATATTTCTGGTACTTACATGAATATGTTAACTCACTAGTTAAAAGAAACAGGTTGTTTCTTTTTTTTTAAATTTTTTTTATTATTTATTATTTTTTTATTTTTTAATTTTATTTTTTTTATAAACATATATTTTTATCCCCAGGGGTACAGGTCTGTGACTCTCCAGGTTTACACACTTCACAGCACTCACCATAGCACATACCCTCCCCAGTGTCCATAACCCCACCCCCCCCAATCCCCCTCCCCCCATCAACCCTCAGTTTGTTTTGTGAGATTAAGAGTCACTTATGGTTTGTCTCCCTCCCAATCCCATCTTGTTTCATTTACTCTTCTCCTACCCCCTTAACCCCCCATGTTGCATCTCCTCTCCCTCATATCAGGGAGATCATATGATAGTTGTCTTTCTCCGATTGACTTATTTCACTAAGCATGATACCCTCTAGTTCCATCCACATCGTCGCAAATGGCAAGATTTCATTTCTTTTGATGGCCGCATAGTATTCCATTGTGTATATATACCACATCTTCTTTATCCATTCGTCTGTTGATGGACATCTAGGTTCTTTCCATAGTTTGGCTATTGTAGACATTGCTGCTATAAACATTCGGGTGCACGTGCCCCTTCGGATCACTACGTTTGTATCTTTAGGGTAAATACCCAGCAGTGCAATTGCTGGGTCATAGGGTAGTTCTATTTTCAACATTTTGAGGAACCTCCATGCTGTTTTCCAGAGTGGTTGCACCAGCTTGCATTCCCACCAACAGTGTAGGAGGGTTCCCCTTTCTCTGCATCCTCACCAGCATCTGTCATTTCCTGACTTGTTAATTTTAGCCATTCTGACTGGTGTGAGGTGGTATCTCATTGTGGTTTTGATTTGCATTTCCCTGATGCCGAGTGATATGGAGCACTTTTTCATGTGTCTGTTGGCCATCTGGATGTCTTCTTTGCAGAAATGTCTGTTCATGTCCTCTGCCCATTTCTTGATTGGATTATTTGTTCTTTGGGTGTTGAGTTTGCTAAGTTCTTTATAGATTTTGGACACTACCCCTTTATCTGATATGTCATTTGCAAATATCTTCTCCCATTCTGTCAGTTGTCTTTTGGTTTTGTTAACTGTTTCCTTTGCTGTGCAAAAGCTTTTGATCTTGATAAAATCCGAATAGTTCATTTTTGCCCTTGCTTCCCTTGCCTTTGGCGATGTTCCTAGGAAGATGTTCCTGCAGCTGAGGTCGAAGAGGTTGCTGCCTGTGTTCTCCTCAAGGATTTTGATGGATTCGTTTCTCACATTGAGGTCCTTCATCCATTTTGAGTCTATTTTCGTGTGGTGTAAGGAAATGATCCAATTTCATTTTTCTGCATGTGGCTGTCCAATTTTCCCAACACCATTTGTTGAAGAGGCTGTCTTTTTTCCATTGGACATTCTTTCCTTCTTTGTCGAAGATGAGTTGACCATAGAGTTGAGGGTCTATTTCTGGGCTCTCTATTCTGTTCCATTGATCTATGTGTCTGTTTTTGTGCCAGTACCATGCTGTCTTGATGATGACAGCTTTGTAATAGAGCTTGAAGTCCGGAATTGTGATGCCACCAACTTTGGCTTTCTTTTTCAATATTCGTTTAGCTATTCGAGGTCTTTTCTGGTTCCATATAAATTTTAGGATTATTTGTTCCATTTCTTTGGAAAAAAATGGATGGTACTTTGATAGGAATTGCATTAAATGTGTAGATTGCTTTAGGTACCATAGACATTTTCACAATATTTATTCTTCCAATCCAGGAGCATGGAACATTTTTCCATTTCTTTGTGTCTCCCTCAATTTCTTTCATGAGTACTTTATAGTTTTCTGAGTATAGATTCTTAGCCTCTTTGGTTAGGTTTATTCCTAGGTATCTTATAGTTTTGGGTGCAATTGTAAATGGGATTGACTCTTTAATTTCTCTTTCTTCTGTCTTGTTGTTGGTGTAGAGAAATGCAACTGATTTCTGTGCATTGATTTTATATCCTGACACTTTACTGAATTCCTGTACAAGTTCTAGCAGTTTTGGAGTGGAGTCTTTTGGGTTTTCCACATATAGTATCATATCATCTGCGAAGAGTGATAGTTTAACTTCTTCTTTGCCAATTTGGATGCCTTTAATTTCCTTTTGTTGTCTGATTGCTGAGGCTAGGACTTCTAGTACTATGTTGAATAGCAGTGGTGATAACGGACATCCCTGACGTGTTCCTGACCTTAGTGGAAAAGCTTTCAGTTTTTCTCCATTGAGAATGATATTTGCGGTGGGTTTTCATAGATGGCATTGATAATATTGAGGTATGTGCCCTCTATCCCTACACTTTGAAGAGTTTTGATCAGGAAGGGATGCTGTACTTTGTCAAATGCTTTTTCAGCATCTATGGAGAGTATCATATGGTTCTTGTTCTTTCTTTTATTAATGTGTTGTATCACATTGATTGATTTGCGGATGTTGAACCAACCTTGCAGCCCTGGAATAAATCCCACTTGGTCGTGGTGAATAATCCTTTTAATGTACTGTTGAATCCTATTGGCTAGTATTTTGGTGAGAATTTTTACATCTGTGTTCATCAAGGATATTGGTCTGTAGTTCTCTTTTTTGATGGGATCCTTGTCTGGTTTTGGGATCAAGGTGATGCTGGCCTCATAAAATGAGTTTGGAAGTTTTCCTTCCATTTCTATTTTTTGGAACAGTTTCAGGAGAATAGGAATTAGTTCTTCTTTAAATGTTTGGTAGAATTTCCCCGGGAAGCCATCTGGCCCTGGGCTTTTGTTTGTTTGGAGATTTTTGATGACTGTTTCAATCTCCTTACTGGTTATGGGTCTGTTCAGGCTTTGTATTTCTTCCTGGTTCAGTTGTGGTAGTTTATATGTCTCTAGGAATGCATCCATTTCTTCCAGGTTGTCAAATTTGTTGGCGTAGAGTTGCTCATAGTATGTTCTTATAATTGTCTGTATTTCTTTGGTGTTCGTTGTGATCTCTCCTCTTTCATTCATGATTTTATTTATTTGGGTCCTTTCTCTTTTCTTTTTGATAAGTCTGGCCAGGGGTTTATCGATCTTATTAATTCTTTCAAAGAACCAGCTCCTAGTTTCGTTGATTTGTTCTATTGCTTTTTTGGTTTCTATTTCATTGATTTCTGCTCTGATCTTTATGATTTCTCTTCTCCTGCTGGGTTTAGGGTTTCTTTCTTGTTCTTTCTCCAGCTCCTTTAGGTGTAGGGTTAGGTTGTGTACCTGAGACCTTTCTTGTTTCTTGAGAAAGGCTTGTACCGCTATATATTTTCCTCTCAGGACTGCCTTTGTTGTGTCCCACAGATTCTGAACCGTCGTGTTTTCATTATCATTTGTTTCCATGAATTTTTTCAATTCTTCTTTAATTTCCTGGTTGACCCATTCATTCTTTAGAAGGATGCTGTTTAGTCTCCATGTATTTGGGTTCTTTCCAAATTTCCTCTTGTGATTGAGTTCTAGCTTCAGAGCATTGTGGTCTGAAAATATGCAGGGAATGATCCCAATCTTTTGATACTGGTTGAGACCTGATTTAGGACCAAGAATGTGATCTATTCTGGAGAATGTTCCATGTGCACTAGAGAAGAATGTGTATTCTGTTGCTTTGGGATGAAATGTTCTGAATATATCTGTGATGTCCATCTGGTCCAGTGTGTCATTTAAGGCCTTTATTTCCTTGTTGATCTTTTGCTTGGATGATCTGTCCATTTCAGTGAGGGGAGTGTTAAAATCCCCTGCTATTATTGTATTATTGTCGATGTGTTTCTTTGATTTTGTTATTAATTGGTTTATATAGTTGGCTGCTCCCACGTTAGGGGCATAGATATTTAAAATTGTTAGACAGTTCCTTTGAGTATGATATAGTGTCCTTCCTCATCTCTTATTATAGTCTTTGGCTTAAAATCTAATTGATCTGATATAAGGATTGCCACTCCTGCTTTCTTCTGATGTCCATTAGCATGGTAAATTCTTTTCCACCCCCTCACTTTAAACCTGGAGTTGTCTTCGGGTTTAAGATGAGTTTCTTATAGGCAACATATAGATGGTTTTTGTTTTTTTATCCATTCTGATACCCTGTGTCTTTTGATTGGGGCATTTAGCCCATTAACATTCAGGGTAAGTATTGAGAGATATGAATTTAGTGCCATTGTATTGCCTGTAAGGTGACTGTTATTGTATATTGTCTCTGTTTCTTTCTGATCTACTACTTTTAGGGTCTCTCTTTGCTTAGAGGACCCCTTTCAATATTTCCTGTAGAGCTGGTTTGGTATTTGCAAATTCTTTCAGTTTTTGTTTGTCCTGAAAGCTTTTAATCTCTCCTCTTATTTTCAATGATAGCCTAGCTGGATATAGTATTCTTGGCTGCATGTTTTTCTTGTTTAGTACTCTGAATATATCATGCCAGCTCTTTCTGGCCTGCCAGGTCTCTGTGGATAAGTCTGCTGCCAATCTAATATTTTTACCATTGTACGTTACAGACTTCTTTTCCTGGGCTGCTTTCAGGATCCTTTCTTTGTCACTAAGACTTGTAAATTTTACTATTAGGTGACGGGGTGTGGACCTATTCTTATTGATTTTGAGGGGGGTTCTCTGAACCTCCTGGATTTTGATGCTTGTTCCCTTTGCCATATTGGGGAAATTCTCTCCAATAATTCTCTCCAATATACCTTCTGCTCCCCTCTCTGTTTCCTCTTCTTCTGGAATCCCAATTATTCTAATGTTGTTTCGTCTTATGGTGTCACTTATCTCTCGAATTCTCCCCTCATGGTCCAGTAGCTGTTTGTCCCTCTTTTGCTCAGCTTCTTTATTCTCTGTCATTTGGTCTTCTATATCGCTAATTCTTTCTTCTGCCTCATTTATCCTAGCAGTGAGAGCCTCCATTTTTGATTGCACCTCATTAATAGCTTTTTTGATTTCAACTTGGTGAGATTTTAGTTCTTTTATTTCTCCAAAAAGGGCTTTTATATCTCCCGAGAGGGTTGCTTTAATATCTTCCATGCCTTTTTCGAGCCTGGCTAGAACCTTGAGAATCGTCATTCTGAACTCTAGATCTGACATATTACCAATGTCTGTATTGATTAGGTCCCTAGCCTTTGGTACTGCTTCTTGTTCTTTTTTTTGTGGTGAATTTTTCCGCCTTGTCATTTTGTCCAGATAAGAGTATATGAAGGAGCAAGTAAAATACTAAAAGGGTGGCACCAACCCCAGGAAAATATGCTTTAGCCAAATCAGAAGAGATCCCAAATCGTGAGAGGGGAGAAAGGGGATAAAAAGAGGTTCAGAAAGAAAAAAAAAAAATTAAAAAAAGAAAACCGATAAAGAAAAAAATATAAAAAGGAAAAAAATATATATATATTAGATAAACTATTTAGAAAACGTTAAAAAAGAAAACGGTAAAAGTTAAAAAAAATTTAGCAGAAGAAGAGAAAAAAAAATTGAAAAAGAAAAAAAAATTAAATTAACTGCAAGGCTAAAGAATCATGGGGAGAAAGCCATGAGTTCCGTGCTTTGCTTTCTCCTCCTCTGGAATTCCACTGCTCTCCTTGGTATTGAAACTGCACTCCTTGGTAGGTGAACTTGGTCCTGGCTGGGTTTCTTATTGATCTTCTGGGGGAGGGGCCTGTTGTAGTGATTCTCAAGTGTCTTTGCCCCAGGCGGAGTTGCACCGCCCTTACTCCGGGCGGGCTGAGTAATCTGCTCGGGTTTGCTGGGTTTGCTTTCGGGAGCTTTTGTTCCCTGAGCGCTTTCCGTAGAGTTCCGGAGGGCAGGAATGAAGATGGCGGCCTCCCGGTCTCTGGCCCGGAGGAGCCGAGAGCCCGGGGCCCCACTCCTCAGTGCGCCCTCAGAGAACAGCACCCAATTACTCCCGTCACCCTGCCTCCGGCCGCGCTCCAAGCTGACCGAGCCTGCGACCGGTTCAAGGTAACCCTGAGCTTAGAGCTTACTCCTCGGCTCTGTCTCTGTAGCCAGCTTCCCCGTTCTAATACCTGTAAGCTCTGCCACACTCAGACACCCCCGATCCTTCTGTGACCCTGCAGGACCTGAGGCCGTGCTGACCCCGCCTGGGCTTCACCCCAGTTAAGCCTCTGGAGTGATGTCCCTCAGCGGAACAGACTTTTAAAAGTCCTGATTTTGTGCTCCGTTGCTCCGCCACTTGCCGGGAGCCGGCCCCTCCCCCCGCGGTCTATCTTCCCGTCGCTTTGGATTCACTTCTCCGCCAGTCCTACCTTTCAGAAAGTGGTTGATTTTCTGTTTCTAGAGTTGTTGTTCTTCTTCTCTTCGATCTCCTGTTGGATTTGTAGGTGTTTGCAATCTTTAGATAAGCTATCTAGCTGATCTCCTGCTACCTGAAGTAGTCTCAGCCTGCTACTTTCCGCCATCTTGACTCCTCTCAAAACAGGTTGTTTCTTGTTTCCTTCCTTTGATAGTGTGGCTTTAAACCCTGAAATAAAACCATTGAGGGCAAAGTAATTGTTATAATAAGATTTCAGTTTTCCAATTTTAAGTGCTGCATGTACCTATTATCGCTTAATTTTAAGACCCTCCCCATTACCAGTAGTTTCATCAGGTCTAGCCAGTGTGTTCTTGCACTTCTCTTTGGTGTTCCCACTCAGTTTCTTTGGAGAAGCAGAGATTAATCTCATTGAAGACATACCAGTAGTAAGAGCATATTTTTTTCTTTTATTCTTATAATTTGTTGTGATTATCATGGAGATCATATCTTCTTAAGACTGTAGAAAATTTTCTCTTCTAGTTGTTTTAATAAAGGAGATTGTAGGGGCACCTGGGTGGCTTAGTCGGTTAAGTGTCTGACCCTTGATTTCTGCTCAGGTCATGATCTCATGGTTGTGAGATGAGCCCAGAGTTCGGCTCTGTGCTGGGCATGGAGACTGCTCAAGATTCTTTCTCCTTCTCCCACTGCCCCAACGCCTCACCTATAAAAACAAAAACAGCAGCAACAACAACAACAACCAAATTGTATTAATGGATGTCATCATATGGATAGAAATTAGTAAACAAGAAGTAACAGTTACCCTAAATGCCTTGGTAAGACATAGTTGTGATACTGGATGGACAGTAAGCTCCAAGATGATTGAGTTCAGTGAAATTTCTGGAAGTCCAGTGTCTAGACTGGATATCCTTGTATTTAAAACTTGAATTTGAGCTACATATGAATTAGGGAGCTGGAAGGAATGAATTTAAGAATAACCAGTGTTCTGAAATACAGGAAAAAAAAATCTTACTGTGGTTACTAAGTTTTAGTCTCAAGACAAGTCATTTTGTATCCGCCCATGGCAGAGAATGACTGCAGGCAGACTGTGGGTGTTACATGTCTCAATATATTTCTTCTCATTGTCTTTTGCTTAGAAAGCCTACTAAAAACTTTAGAAGATTTTTTGGCTTTCCTTTGGGCTGTGTGTATTACCAAATTCCCTAGTGTGTGCGAGAAAAAACTCTGGGATCATAGAATGAGAATTAGATAATATTGTTTAAGTGAAAGAGAAGCTCTTCCAATGTGTTCTTTGATAGCTCATGCATCACTTTTTAAAAATGTACTTTCATGTTGTTCAGTTTTGTATGTCTTAATGCTATCGAATAAGCCATCTTTTCTACTAAAAATTTCTAGAAATTGAACTAGACTAAATTCTCAACTGCTGGCCCCTCTGTGTCATTAAGATTTATCATGGATGGTTCAGAAGTAATTTAAAACTATTAAACAATGTCATATTGTGATCAAGTTTATGAAAGGAACCTAGTGATGTGAGGGAAATGGTCTTGAAGTCTATCATGATAATGAAATGTCTTTAACTCCCAATGAGATAGTAACATCATATCTTTTTTTTTTTTTTTAGATTTTATTTATTTATTTGACAGAGAGAGATCACAATTAGGCAGAGAGGCAGGCAGAGAGAGAGGAGGAAGCAAGCTCCCTGCTGAGCAGAGAGCCCGATGCAGGGCTCAAGCCCAGGACCCTGAGACCATGACCTGAGCAGAAGGCAGAGGCTTTAATCCACTGAGCCACCCAGGTGCCCCAACATCATTTCTGCTTAAAAACCACTTTTTAAAGCGGTGGAACTTTTGTGGAACTTTTCACAAAATAGCATTACTCACAGAATTCCAAGTTGCCATAGGGATAGTATCATTGGATCCTTTGGGCTAAAAGGACCCAGTGCCAGAGCTGCTACAGTACAGTCTGGGCCAGCTAGAGACTTTCTCTTGTTCTTTCTGCACTTCAGTGAAAAGTTCCGTCCTTGGTAAATGACTCAGAGCAACACAACCAATGTGCCATGTGTTGATTTCAAAGGCTCAATCAAGTATTCATTCTCTTTTGCAATGGTGGGAGATGTAAGGTAGAGAAAACTGTCTTTCACTTTGGAGGATATCCAGTCTAGACACTGGACTTCCAGAAAGTTCACTGAATTGAATCATCTTTCAGCTTACTGTCCATCCAGTGTCACAACTATGTCTTACCAAGGCATTTAGGGTAACTGCCACTTCTTGTTTACTTCTTTCTTTCTTTTTTTTTTTAAAGATTTTATTTTTTTGTCATAGAGGTAGAGAGAGAGAGAACACAAGCAGGCAGAGCGGCAGGCAGAGGCAGAGAGAGAAGCAGGCTCCCCACTGAGCAAGGAGCCCGATGTGGGACTCGATCCTAGGACCCTGGGATCATGACCTGAGCTGAAGGCAGCCACTTAACCCACTGAGCCACCCAGGCATCCCTTGTTTACTTATTTCTATCCATGTGATGACATCAATAAAGGGGACCAGCATGACATTCTATGAAACGGTGATATAAAGTCTCTGTAAACAAAATTATGGTGCAAGTTTGGATAGTTGAGCAAGAGAGTGAAATTATTCTCCTGACCAAAAAGTGAAAGTAAACCACTTCTAGTGATTTTTACTTCATGTTTTAGAAAATAATTTCCAGATCAAAGCTGTATGCCAGGTGTTTCAGTATGTGTTGATTTGCTCCAGTAAAGAGACCACATCTGGAGCAGCGGATTAATTTTGTGATTCAGTTTATAATAATTTACTGTCCTTCTTCAAGTCCCATCTACCTTTTGCACATACCAAAGCAGAGTGAAATGTGGGTGCTAAGAATCATCATCCCTGAATATTTCAGGTTTTTCATAGTGGCACTAATCTTTCCCCAGGGATATGGAATTGGCTCTTGTTTACTATGGTGGAAGGGAGATGGAGCTTAATGCACCTCCTTTTGGGTGTTTCCTATACTCTAGTCTTTATACTGTAGGCCAGGGAACCGATGTTGATGTTTTGCTAGTTGTTGAGCATATCTATTCCAACTACATATTTATTCTGGGGGAAATAACCATAGGATGAACTGGACCTATTATAAAATAGGCTGGGACCAAAATTTATTATCAAGCCCACATGAGCTCTGGTAGATCTTAGGATATTCTTTTGATTATAAACAATGAAAAAAAAAATGAGCTCAGAGCCAGTGTCCAATAATCCCTGAAATTGCTGATTGTTTTCTTTTGGACATCATCATTGTAGTTAGTGGTGACAGATTCCTTTGAAGAAGATCAGACAGATTACTTAAAAGACGTAAATGTCACAAAATCGAGAGGGCCTTCCTTAATGGTACAGAGTTTTCTCTTTACTCATAGATCTCCATGAAATAATCACCTCTGGAATTAGATGAGGCTGCAAATCTGGTCTCTATATGCCTCCTGTAGGGAGGACCTTAGAGTGTAGGCTATTCAGTTTGGCTCTAGAGACCTTATGACAGTTATCCACTGCCAAGAATATCTTTTGTCAGACCACTCTGATTTCACCAAGCCTTGCTCCATATATGTGAAATTTTTACTATAAGCAATTGGTTCTTGGAGGCTGAATGGTCCCACAACCTGCTGTTTGAAAGCTAGAAACCCAAGGAAAATGGTGGTATAATTCCAGGTTGAGTCCAAAGGCCTGAGAACCAGTGAAACTGTGGTGTAAATCCCAGCCCAAGGACAGGAAAAGACTGATGTCCCAGCTCAGCCAGCCAGGCAGAAAAGAATGAATCCTTTCTTTCTCTGCTTTTTGTTCAGTTCAGGCATTCAGTAGGTTGAAAGTTGCCAGCCCACATTGAGGAGGGTGGTCTACTTTACTGAGTCCCTTGATTCAAATGATAATCTTACCTGGAAACACCCTTACAGACACAGCCAGAAATAATGTTTAATCTAAGCATCCCATGGCCCAGTTAAACTGAAACACAAAATTAACCATCACATTTCCTGTAATAAATTCATTCCCATACTTTTATCTCCTTCTTCTTTATCATATCCAAGAATTTATAATAGGTCAACATTATTTAAATAGCTTACACTAAGTCTATATTTCAACCAGCTGAAACATATATATGATAGGAGTGGAGAATAAGTAACATTATTACTTATTTTTCAGGTGACTTCTTTTTTTTTTTTTTAAAGAATTTATTTATTTGACAGAGAGAGATCACAAGTAGGCAGAGAGGCAGGCAGAGAGAGAGAGGGAAGCAGACTCCCTGCTGAGCAGAGAGCCCGATGCGGGGCTCGATCCCAGAACCCTGAGATCATGACCTGAGCCGAAGGCAGAGGCTTAAACCACTGAGCCACCCAGGTGCCCCCTTTTCAGGTGACTTCTATGGATAATGTGTGTTAGGGCATTTGAACAAGCCTTGATCAACCTTATCAGACAGAACTCAGTGCTTTCACTGGTAACAAGTCTCATCAACACTTGGAATTTAGGGAAAATGAACTTACCAAATCCAGTCAAATATCTTCATTCAAATTCTCAGTGTTCTGCTCTTAAGTTTTTCACAGAAGAGATGTGGATACTGGAATTTAACCCACAGAGTGTCCAGCATCCCTGAAATCAGAACATGAGTTGATTTTAGTTGATGCCAGGTCCATGACCAGAAGACATGATATACATTTAGGGCATAGAAGCTATAGGTTCTTGACTATGCCTTGAACTGAGAACTTAAAATTTTGATTGTATCATTTTCTTCCTCCCTTCCTCTCTTCCTCCCTTCCCTTTTCCTTCCTTCATTTTCCCCACTCAGTACCTATATTTTCCATGCTATTCATCGTGGTCTATAGAAGCTACTTCCTTAGCCTTTGAAGTTTAGACTTCACAGATTTTTTTGGATAACAGCCCTTTATCTGCTAAGATCTGCAAATATCTTCTCCCATTCTGTAGGCTGTCTTTAGTTTTGTTGATTATTTCCTTTGCTGTGCAAAAACTTTTTATCTTAATGAAGGCCCAGTAGTCCATTTTTGCCCTTGCTTCCCTTGCCTTTGGAGGTGTGTTTAGCAAGAAGTTGCTGAGGCTGAGGCCAGAGAGGTTGGTTCTTTTGTTCTCCTCTAGGATTTTGATGGATTCCTGTCTCATAATTATGTCTCTCATCCGTTTTGATTTTATTTTTGATTATGGTATAAG
Source organism: Enhydra lutris kenyoni (assembly GCF_002288905.1). Lineage (NCBI taxonomy): Eukaryota > Metazoa > Chordata > Mammalia > Carnivora > Mustelidae > Enhydra > Enhydra lutris. The sequence goes on from NW_019154095.1 coordinate 31,113,211, forward strand.
AAAGTGGTCCAGTTTCATTCTTCTGCATATGGCTGTCTAATTATCCCAACACCATTTGTTGAAGAGATTGTCTTTTCTCTACTGGTATTTGTCCTTCTCTGACTTACTTATTCTTTCCTGCTTTGTCGAAGATTATTTGACCAGAGAGTTGAGGGTCCATTTCTGGGTTCTGTGTTCTGTTCCATTGATCTGTGTGTCTGTTTCTGTGTCAGTACCATACTGTCTTGATGATTATAGTTTTGTAATACAGCTTGAAGTCCAAAATTATGATGCCTCCAGCTTTGGTTTTCTTTTTCAATATTACTTTGGCTCTTTGGGGTATTTTCTGGTTCAATACAAATTTTAGGGTTATTTGTTCCAGCTCTATGAAAAATGCTGGTGGTATTTTGATAGGGATTACATTGAATGTGTAGATTGCTTTGGGTAGCATAGACAGTTTAGCATGAGTTGTTCTTCCAATGAGCATGGAATGCTTTCCCATTTCTTGGTGTCTTCCTCAGTTTCTTTCAAAAGTGTTCTCTAGTTTTCAGAGAAGAGATTTTTTACCTGTTTGTTTCGGTTTATTCTGAGGTATCTTATGGTTTTTGGTGCAGTTGTAAATAGGATTGATTCCTTGATTTCTCTTTCTGTTGCTTCATTGTTAGTGTATAGAAATGCAACTGACTTCTCTGCATTGATTTTATATCCTGTGACTTTGCTGAATTTCTGTATAATTTCTAACAATTTTTAGAACTTGTCAAACTCAATACCAAAAAAACAAATAATCCAGTTAAGAAATGGGCAGAAGACATGAACATATAGATATTTCTCCAATTAAGACACCCAGATGACCAACAGATACATGAAAAAAATGCTCCACATCACTTGGTATCAGGGAAATACAAATCAAAACCACAATGAGATACCACCTTACACCAGTCAAAATAGCTAAAATTTACAACTCAGGAAACAACAGATGTTGACAAGGATGTGGAGAAAAGGGAACCCTCTTCTACTGTTGGTGGGAATGCAAACTGCTGCACACACTCAGGAAAACAGTATGGAACATCCTCAAAAAGTTAAAAATAGAATTACCCTGTGACCCAGCAATTACACTGAAAGGTATTTATCCAAAGGATACAAAAATAGTGATTTGAAGGGTCACCTTCATCCCAATGTTTATAGCAGCAACGTCCACAATAGCCAACATAAGGAAAGAGCCCAGATATCCATTGACAGATGAACGGATAAAGAAGATGCAGTATAGGGACGCCTGGGTGGCTCAGTTGGTTGAGCGGCTGCCTTCGGCTCAGGTCATGATCCCAGCGTCCTGGGATGGAGTCCCACATCGGGCTCCTTGCTCATCAGGGAGCCTGCTTCTCCCTCTGCCTCTGCCTGCCATTCTGTCTGCCTGTGCTTGCTCTCTCTCCCTCTCTCTCTAGAAAGAAAAAAAAAAAAAAAAAAGAAGATGCAGTATATATACACACAAAGGGATATTACTCAGCCATCAAAAGGATGAAATCTTGTCACTTGCAATGACATGGAGGGTATTAAGCTAAGAGAAATAAGTCAGTCAGAGAAAGACAAATACCATATGATTTCAGTCATATGTGGAAATTAAGAAACAAAACATGAACATAGGGGAAGGGACAGAAAAATAAGATAAAAACAGAGAGGGAAACAAACCATAAGAGACTCTTAATCATAGAAAACAAACTGAGGGTTACTGGAGGTGGGGAGTGTGGAGGATGGGGTAACTGGGTGATGGGCATGAAGGAGGGCACTTGATGTAATGAGCACTGGGTGTTATATGCAACTGATTATGCACTAAATTTTACTCCCAAAACTTACAATACACTATATGTTAACTAAATTGAATTTAAATAAAAAATTTAAAAAAAGGTTTGACTTCACTAGGTGTTTCATTCAGGTGAGCACAGTTAAAAATTTAAGTAATTGCTTTTGTCACTGTGTGCTGTAGAAAGCCAATATCTCATCCTCCAAACTAAACAGATATCCATTAGTTTCAAAACCCTACTAGTTTAGGTAATTACATATTATCATTTCTTTGAAGCCTTGTTGCCTGCAATTTTTCTCTTATAAATTACTTTATAAATCAGGTTTCTAGTATAGATAGTTTTTTTTTAATTTTAATTTTATTTTTTTTTATTTTTAGCATAACAGTATTCCTTGTTTTTATACCACACCCAGTGCTCCATGCAATTCGTGCCCTCTCTAATACCCACCACCTAGTTCCCCAGACCTCCCACCCCCCGCCGCTTCACACCCCTCAGATTGTTTTTCAGAGTCCATAGTCTCTCATGGTTCACCTCCCCTTCCAATTTCCCCCAACTCCCTTCTCCTAACTCCCCTTGTCCTCCATGCTATTTGTTATGCTCCACAAATAAGTGAAACCATATGATAATTGACTCTCTCTGCTTGACTTATTTCACTCAGCATAATCTCTTCCAGTCCCGTCCATGTTGCTACAAAAGTTGGATATTCATCCTGTCTGATGGAGGCATAATACTCCATAGTGTATATGGACCACATCTTCCTTATCCATTCATCTGTTGAAGGGCATCTTGGTTCCTTCCACAGTTTGGCGACCGTGGCCATTGCTGCTATAAACATTGGGGTACAGATGGCCCTTCTTCTCACTCCATCTGTATCTTTGGGGTAAATACCCAGTAGTGCAATTGCAGGGTCATAGGGAAGCTCTATTTTTAATTTCTTGAGGAATCTCCACACTGTTCTCCAAAGAGGCTGCACCAACTTGCATTCCCACCAACAGTGTAAGAGGGTTCCCCTTTCTCCATATCCCCTCCAACACATGTTGTTTCCTGTCTTGCTAATTTTGGCCATTCTAAGTGGTGTAAGGTGATATCTCAATGTGGTTTTAATTTGAATCTCCCTGATGGCTAGTGATGATGAACATTTTTTCATGTGTCTGATAGCCATTTGTATGTCTTCATTGGAGAAGTGTCTGTTCATATCTTCTGCCTATTTTTTGATATGATTATCTGTTGTGTGTGTTGAGTTTGAGGAGTTCTTTATAGATCCTGGATATCAATCTTTTGTCTGTACTGTCATTTGCAAATATCTTCTCCCATTCTGTGGGTTGCCTCTTTGTTTTCTTGACTGTTTCCTTTGCTGTGCAGAAGCTTTTGATTTTGATGAAGTCCCAAAAGTTTATTTTTGCTTTTGTTTTCTTTGCCTTTGGAGACATACCTTGAAAGAAGTTGCTGTGGCTGATATTGAAGAGATTACTGCCTATGTTCTCCTCTAGGATTCTGATGGATTCTTGTCTCACATTGAGGTCTTTTATCCATTTTGAGTTTATTTTTGTGTAAGGTGTAAGAGAATGGTCGAGTTTCATTCTTCTACATATAGCTGTCCAGTTTTCCCAGCACCATTTATTGAAGAGACTGTCTTTTTTCCACTGTATATTTTTTCCTGTTATGTCGAAGATTATTTGACCATAGAGTTGAGGGTCCATATGTGGGCTCTCTACTCTGTTCCACTGGTCTATGTGTCTGTTTTTATGCCAGTACCATGCTGTCTTGGTGATCACAGCTTTGTAGTAAAGCTTGAAATCAGGTAATGTGATGCCCCCAGTTTTATTTTTGTTTTTCAACATTTCCTTAATGATTCGGGATCTCTTCTGGTTCCATACAAGTTTTTGGATTATTTGCTCCAGCTCTTTGAAAAATACCGGTGGAATTTTGATCAGAATGGCATTAAAAGTATAGATTGCTCTAGGCAGTATAGACATTTTAACAATGTTTATTCTTCCAATCCAAGAGCATGGAATGGTCTTCCATATTTTTGTGTCTTCTTCAATTTCTTTCATGAGTGTTCTGTAGTTCCTCGAGTACAGATCCTTTATCTCTTTGGTTAGGTTTATTCCCAGGTATCTTATTGTTCTTGGTGCTATAGTAAATGGAATCGATTCTCTAATTTCCTTTCTGTATTTTCATTGTTAGTGTATAAGAAAGCCACTGATTTCTGTACATTGGCTTTGTATCCTGCCACGTTACTGAATTGCTGTATGAGTTCTAGTAGTTTGGGGGTGGAGTCTTTTGGGTTTTCCATATAAATAATCATGTCATCTGTGAAGGGAGAGAGTTTGACTTCTTCATTGCCAATTTGGATACCTTTTATTTCTCTTTGTTGTCTGATTGCTGTTGCTAGGACTTCTAATACTATGTTGAACAAGAGTGGTGAGAGTGGGCATCCTTGTCATGTTCCTGATCTCAACGGGAAGGCTGCAAGCTTTTTCCCATTGAGGATGATATTTGCTGTGGGTCTTTCATAGATAGATTTTATGAGGCTCAGGAATGTTCCCTCTATCACTATACTTTGAAGCATTTTAATCAGGAACAGATGCTGGATTTTGTCAAATGCTTTTTCTGCATCAATTGAGAGGACCATGTGGTTCTTCTCTCTTCTCTTATTAATTTGTTCTATCACATTGATTGATTTGCAAATGTTGAACCATCCTTGTAGACCAGGAATGAATCCCACCTGGTCATGGTGGATAATCTTTTTAATGTGTTGTTGGATCCTGTTTGCTAGGATCTTGTTGAGAATCTTAGCATCCATATTCATCAGTGATATTGGTCTGAAATTCTCCTTTTTTGTAGGGTCTTTGCCTGGTTTGGGGATCAGGGTAATGCTGGCTTCATAGAAAGAGTCTGGAAGTTTTCCTTCTGCTTCAATTTTTTGAAACAGCTTCAGGAGAATAGGTGTTATTTCTTCTTTGAAAGTTTGGTAGAATTCCCCAGGGAATTCATCAGGTCCTGGGCTCTTGTTTTTTGGGAGGTTTTTGATCACTGCTTCAATCTCGTTACTAGATATCGGTCTATTCAGGTTGTCAATTTCTTCCTGGTTCAATTTTGGGAGTTTATAGTTTTCCAGGAATGCATCCATTTCATCTAGGTTGCTTAGTTTCTTGGCATATAACTGTTGATAATACCTTCTGATGATTGTTTCTACTTCCTTGGTGTTAGTTGTGATCTCTCCCTTTTCATTCATAATTTTATGAATTTGGGTTTTCTCTCTTTTCTTTTGGATTTGTGTGGCCAATGGTTTATTGATCTTATTGATTCTTTCAAAAAACCAGCTTCTAGTTTCATTGATACGTTCTACTGTATCTCTGGTTTCTACCTCATTGATCTCAGCTCTAATCTTGATTATTTCCCTTCTTATGTGTGGAGTTGGTTTGATTTGTTGTTTATTCTCCAGTTCTTTAAGGTGTAGAGAGAGCTGGTGTGTTCTGGATTTTTCAATTTTTTTGAGGGAGGCTTGGATGGCTATGTATTTCCCCCTTAGGACCACCTTTGCTGTATCCCATAGGTTTTGGACCGAAGTGTCTTCATTCTCATTGGTTTCCATGAATTGTTTCAGTTCTTCTTTGATCTCCTGGTTGATCCAAGCATTCTTAAGCAAGGTTGTCTTCAGCTTCTGGGTGTTTGAGTTCCTTCTGAACTTTTCCTTGTGATTGAGCTCCAGTTTCAAAGCATTGTGATCTGAGAATATGCAGGGAATGATCTCAGTCTTTTGGTATCGGTTGAGTCCTGATTTGTGACCCAGTATGTGGTCTATTCTTGAGAAGGTTCCATGTGCACTTGAGAAGAATGAGTATTCTGTTGTTTTAGGGTGGAATGTTCTGTATATATCTATGAGGTCCATCTGGTCCAAAGTATAGATAGTTTAAGCTCAAAGTGATTTAATAAATAGTTAGGTTATAAAATTTTCTGGATAGGCAGAAAATGAGGCTTGACTATTGCACAATTAAGAGGTATTAGGGCTGGACGCCTGGGTGGCTCAGTTGGTTGAGTGACTGCCTTTGGCTCAGGTCATGATCCCAGACTTCCAGGATCGAGTCCCACATCAGGCTCCCAGCTCCTTGGGGAGTCTGCTTCTCCCTCTGACCTTCTCCTCTCTCATGCTCTCTCTCACTCATTCTCTCTCAAATAAATAAATAAAATCTTAAAAAAAAAAAGAGGTATTAGGGCTGATTGAATGAGTCTGCATGGTCCAGTCTCAACTTCTACACCAATATTCCCCATCCTCTATTTGTGTTTTACTTTTCTTGCTCTTTATCACACTAAAAATATTATGTATGTATAATATATATACTTTACATAATCTATGTACATATGTACATATATGTATATGGGATGTATGTACTATCTTATTTTGTTTATTGCTCAACTCTTATCCACTAAAGTGAGAGTGGGAAATTTTATTTGTTTTCATCACTGTTGTATACTCAGTGCCTAGAAAAGTGTTTGGCTGATGGTAGGTACTTAGTAAATATTTGTTGAAATAATGTATAAATAGTCCTTTTTAAATGAAGTTTATTTTAAGTGGAGGAGAAAGACGTTAAACGTACACAATCTCCCAGAAACCAATAAAGAAATCAAAAAACAAAAGTAAAAAAGGAATGCAGTGCTTTAAATAGTGTGGAATTTTCTTGGTGCCATTTCATTCAGTGAGTACATGCCCTGGATTAAGTGGGATTTGGGAGATAAGAATCAGCTATTTCTTCACTCAGTTCAGCACCAATGTGAGTATTTCACTGAGTTGAATGTGATTCTAATATTTAAAAATACTGCAGAAATTCCACACAATATAATATCTAAATACAAGCCAACATCTTCTGGAGATACCTAATAAATCAGCAATCTTTTAAATCTCAGGTAAAAAAAAAATCATCTTTGTTGAGTTTGTTAAGAGATGAGATATGAAGGGGCACCTGGTTGGCTCAGTGGGTTAAGCCACTGCCTTCGGCTCAGGTCATGATCTCAGGGTCCTGGGATTGAGTCCCACATGGGCTCTCTGTTCAGCAGGGAGCCTGCTTCTCTCTCTCTCTGCCTGCAGCTCTGCCTACTTGTGCACTCTCTCTATCAAATAAGTAAATAAAATCTAAAAAAAAAAAAAAGAGAGAGATGGAATACCAAATCCAAATATGGTATTTCCTGAGGGATTTTGGGGGATAATTTTGACTAGTTGTTTTTCCTTTCCTTTCCTTTCCTTTCCTTTCCTTCTCCCTTTCCATTTTCCTTTTCCCTTTCCTTTCTTTTCCTTTTCTTTTTCCTCTTTCCTCTCTTTCTTTCTTTCTTTCTTCCTTTTTTCCTTTCTTCCTTCCTTCCTTCCTTTCTTTCTTTCTTTTTCTTTTTTCTTCCTACCTGTCAGTCTGCTATTAGATACTAATCCCTATGTAACAGGGAAATTTCACTGTAGCTGAGTGGAGGAGATTATCTAGGAAAAGAGAGTATTGGGAGAAAAGATAGACTCTATGACAAATCATTGAAAAACTCTGAAACTTTTCGACCAGACAGAGGAGACTAAGTCTAAAAAATAGGCAAAATAACAATGGCTAGAAAGCCAGAATAAGAAGAGTTGTGCCTTAGAAATTAAAAAACAAAAGTGTTATGAAGGATGGAGTAGAAATTTAATCTTCAGTAGGTTTGATTTTTAGATATTTTGGGTAGGGAGTCTCTTCGAATTAAAAAAAAATGAAAATTTCATTCAAAAAGATTTTATTGCATAGCTGGGCTCACATGACCTAAGATCTTCAAGGAGGAAGGAAAAAAGGGAAGGAAATAATAAAAAATAAAACTAAAAAGGTGAACAATGGGCACATTTAAGGAGGTTCTCTGTAGGACCTTTTATACAACTTGCATATCTTTTCTTTGTAGCTCTGTTTCTCTGAGGACATATGAATATACCTTTACTATAGTAGAAAAAGTGCTTTGTGTAGGTGACAAATTGAGGGAGTTGAATTCAAGACTCCCAGATTTAATCTGTAAGATTAAGAATGAACTGGAGTGATGCTGGATAGGTAGAGCCTCTGATTTCCACAGGTTAAAACCAACCAATATGAACTCATAAATCATCCTGAAGGGAGAAACAATAGATTTAGTTCTTCAAGAAGTTCAGATAATGGAATTACTATCTGTGGGTATAACTATGTGTATTAGTTATCTATTGCTGTTGCAACTTATCACCACAAATTTATTAAGTTCAAACAATACAAATTTATTTTCTTACAGTTCTGGACTTCAGAAATCCAGAATCAAGGTGCTGATTGAAGTGTGTTCCTCTTAGAGGCTTTGTAAGATTCTTTGCCTTTTCTAGCTTCTAGAGGCTCTCTGGATTCATTGTCTCACAGCCCCTTTCTCCATCTTCAGTGTGCATCATCCCAACTTCTGGTTCCATTGTCCCATCTCCTTTATCTGTTTGTTCTCTTGCTTTCTTATTCTACCAACTATTATTATTTCATTGGCTCCACCCAGATAATCCAGGATACTCTCCCCCTTTTCTTTTTTTTTTAAGTTTATTTATTTATTTTTAAGGAGAAAGAAGAGTGCATGAGCAGCAGGAGGGGCAGAGGAAGAGGCAGAGTCCCTGCTAAGCAGGGAGTCTGATGTGGGGCTCGATCCCAGGATCCCAGGATTATGACCTGAGCTGAAGGCATATGCTTAACTGAGAGAGCCACCCAGGCACCCAGTCTCCCCCTTTTCAAGATCCTTAGTCACATCTACAAAGTCCCTTTTGCCATGCAAGATAATATATTCACAGGTTTTGGGGATTAGATTGAGGACATCATTGTCTGTATGTGGGGGGGGTTCCATTATTCTGTCTACTACCCTATGCATGAATGTTCAAAGAATAGAGTGGCAAAAAAGACAAGCACCATGGCAATATGTAAGAATAACCATAGATTTAAAATAAAATGTGCTTGTCAATTAAAAAAAAAAAGAAAACTTAAAGCATGGGCCAAACAACAGAGTAGATGCAGATGAAGAATTAGTGAACTAGAAGATAAAACTGAAGACTCTTTCAGGATGCCATCCAGAATGCTTAAGTGAGAAGTATGAAAGAGAATGAGAACAAGAATGTCTAATCTGCTTCTAACAGAAGCCCTAGGAAGAGAACATAAAAACACCAGAGGAGAGACAATATTAGAAAACGATGTTTGAGCAGTTTCCAAAAAAGATGAAAGATATAAAGCCACAGATCTGGGAACAATGTTTACCAAGCAGAATAAAATGAAAAGAAACCTGCCTCTAATTAAGAGGATGGGCAACTGTAATATGTCAGAGATGAAGAGTTCCAAGGTGCATCTAGGCAAGAAAGGCAAGATTTCCTCTCCCTACCCAAGATTGAGAACAGGCTTTTTTTTTTTTTTTCTTAACAGAGAAAAGATGGGATGCAGAATAATTATGTATAAAATGATAATATAATATAATGTGTTTTGAATTCAGAGAGGTAAAACTGTTCTTTTAGAATTACATCTAGCTTAAGAGCAAGAGTAATATAAAGACATTTGCATATAAGACAATGTTGATCACATAGTGAGAGTATTAATTGCAAACAGACCTAAGGAAACTCCTGAAAGATATACTTCAGGAAGAAGAACAATTATTCTAGGAAGAAGTTCTGAAATGCAAAGTAGAGAAGAAATGGGAGAAAAAGGAACATTTAAACATGTAGATAAATAAATAATGTCTATTGTAATGACAACAAATAGCTTGTTATAGCAAAAAAAAAGACACAGAATATTGGAGAGAAATAGCTTATAAGGCAGAATTGAGGTGAACAGAGTTAAAATGTTCTAAGAGTTCTTGAATTGATCATAATAAGGGGGAAATCTCTTTAACTTTAGATTTGTTATATATAAATGCTAAATTTCAATGGCAACCTCTAAAACAATAGAACTAGGGTATGTGATTTCCAAATAAGTAGTGAATAATTGGAAAAAGAAAATTATTCAAACAAAAATTATTTTTTATTTATTTGAGGGAGAGTGAGAGCATGAACACGGGTAGGGAAAGAGGAAGAAGGTGAAACAAACACCCCACTGAGCAGGCAGTCCTATGTGGGACTTGATCCCAGGACCTGGATCATGACCTGAGCTGAGGGGCAGATGCTTAACTGACTGAGCCACCTAGGTGGCCTCAAACAAAAATTCTATAAAAAAGGAAGTGAAGACAATAAATCAAAAGCAAAATTTAAGATAAAAACAGGTTGAAATAACATCTGTGATCACAATAAATTTAAAGGGACTAAGCTTGATCAAAATACAGAGTTCATTAATGAGGCCAGCATTACCATTACTGAAACTAGACAAGGATGCCACAAAAAAAGGAAATTACAGACCAAAATCTCTGATGAACTTAGATGCAGAAATCCTCAGCAAAATATTAGCAAACTGAATTCAGTAATACATTAAAAGGATGCAAGGATGAAAAAACATGTGCAAATCATCCAGTGTGATACCTGAAATTAACAAAATGAAGGATAAAATCATATTATTTCAATAGATTCAGGAAAAGCATCTGAGGAAATTCAAGATCCATTTATGATAAAAACTCTCAACGAAGTGGATATAGAAAGAACATACTTCAACATATGAAAGGCCATATATGATAAGCCCACAGCTATTATCTTACTCGGTGGTGAAAAGCTGAAAGCTTTTCTTTTAAGATCAGGAACAAGAGAAGGATGCCCACCCTTACCACCTTATTCAACACAGTATTAGAAATCTCAGCCAGAATAATTAGTCAAGACAAAGAAATACGATGACGGATATTAACTAGACTTATTGTGGTGATTATTTTACAATATATACACATAGTGAATCATATGCTGTACAACTAAAACTAATATAATTTTATGTGTCAATTATATAACAATAAAAAAGAGAACCCAATGAATAAATAGCCAAAGGATCTGAATGGATATTTCTCCAAAGAAGATATACAAATTGCCAATAAACACATAAAAAGATGTTCAGTGTTATTAGGAAATGCAAATCAAAATCACAGCAATATATTATTTTACAAGCACTAGGACAGCTATAACAGAAAAGGCAGACAATGACAAATACTGTAGAGGATATGGAGAAGTTGGAACCCCCATCATAGCTGGTGGGAACGTAAAATGGTGTAACCGATTGAAAACCAGTCTGGAAGATAGAATTGCCATATGGCCCAGTAATTCTGCTCCTAGGTATATACTTAAGAGAAATAACAACATATGGGCACACGAAAACTTGTACATGAATAATCATAGCAACATTATTCATAACAGTCAAAAAGTTGAAACAACAAAATGTCCATTAACTGATGAAAAGATAAAAAAAATGGTACATACACACAATGGAATATTATTTTGTATAAAAAAGAATGAAGAAAAAAAAAAGAAAAAGAATGAAGTACTACCACATGGATGAACCTTGAAAACATTACATTAAGTGACGGAAGCCAATCCCCAAATATCATATATTTATGATTCCCATCTATATGAAATGTCTAGAATAGGCAAATATATAGAGACAGAAAATTGATTAGAGTATGCCTAGAGCCAGGAAGTAGGGCTTATCATGAAGAAATAGGGAATAATTGCAAATGGGTTTTTTGCTTGTTCGTTTTGTAGTGGACAAAAATGTATTAAAATTAGATTCTAGTGATGATTGTGCATATGTGAAGAAGTATTGAATTATACATTTTAAATGGGTAAATTATGTGATGTATGAATTATGTATCAGTAAAACTGCTAAAAATGATACAAAACAAAACAAAAATATAGAGTTTGTCAAATTGGATTAAGAACAATAACAAATGCAGCTGTCTGACCTTTTAAAGACAACCTAAAGCATAAAGACATAAACAGGTTGAGGGATACCTGGGTGGCTCAGTTGGTTAAGCAATTGCCTTTGGCTCAGGTCATGATCCTGGAGTCCCACATCGGGCTTCCTGCTCTGTGGGGAGTCTGCTTTTCCTGCTGTCCTATCCTCTCATGCTCTCTCTCTCTCATTCTCTGTCTCTTGAATAAATAAATCTTTTAAGAAAAGACATAAACAGGTTGAAAATAAAGCAAAGGAAAAAAATAAATCCAAACCAAAAGCAAATAAAACTTACTCTAGTCAATAAAGCTGACTTTTGAATAAGCAAACATGGCAAGAAATAATGGAGGTCATTACCTAATGATAAGAAATTTAATTTACCAGGGGGCACCTGGGTGGCTCAGTGGGTTAAAGCCTCTGCGTTCAGCTCTGGTCATGGTCGCGGGGTCCTGGGATGAGCCCCGCATCGGGCTCTCTGCTTGGCGGGGAACCTGCTTCCTCCTCTCTCTCTGCCTACTTGTGATCTCTGTCTGGCAAATAAATAAATAAATAAAATCTTTAAAAAAAAAGAAAATTTATCAGGAAAATATAACATTCTTGAACTTTATTCTAACTAACATCATCAATAATATAGAAAGTAAAATTTGATGGAACTTCTTCAGGGAGAAACTGAGAAATCTACCATCAGAATAGGAAATTTTGATGTGTGTTTTCTTTTGGTAGATGAAGCAAATAAAAAGCCATTGAAGAAATAAAGTATTTCAACAATGTAATCAACATTCTTGGTGCTTTGGACATATATAAAACTCTGCCCTCAATCATTAGAAAGCACACATTCTTCCAAAGCACATGTGAATATTTATAAGAATTGGCCATGTGTGAAGTCACAAAGCAAGTTTCAGCAAATTTCAATGACTTGTTACAGAGATCACATTCTCTGATCACAGTTTTATTAAATTCATAGCAAAACCCAGAAGTAATCCCTGTATTTTATTTTATTTTTTAAAACTTTTTTGGGGCACCTGGGTGGCTCAGTGGGTTAAAGCCTCTGCCTTCAGCTCAGGTCATGATCCCAGGGTCCTGGGATCCAGCCCCACATTGGACTCTCTGCTCAGCAGGGAGCCTGCTTCCTCCTCTCTCTCTCTCTCTCTGCCTGCCTCTCTGGCTACTTGTGATCTCTATCTGTCAAATAAATAAATAAAATCTTAAACAAAAAAAACTCTTTTTTTGTTGTTGAGGTAAAATTAGCATGACATAACATTCACTGTTTTAACCATATTAAAATGTGCAGTTCAGTGGCTTGTGTTGCATTCACATTGTTGGACAAATCACCACTATCCTAGAACATTTTCATCAACAGCAAAAGAAACCCTGTATTTATTAACAATTTTTCTCCATTTCCCCCCTTGGCTCCAACTCTGGTAACCATTAGTCCGCTTTCTCTCTCTATGGGTTTGTCTATTCTGGACATTCACATAAATGGAATTATACAATGTATTGTCTTTTGTGCCTGGCTTCTTTCACTTAGCATAATGTTTTCCAAATTTATCCAGATTGTAGCACATATCAATACTTTTTTTGTTGCTGAATAATATCTCATTGTATGGGTATATCATATTTTATTTATCCATTCATCAGTTGATGAACAACATTTGGGTTGTTTCCATTTCTTAGTTATTATAATAATGCTGCTATGAACATTGATATATAAATTTTAATTTGGATACATGTTTTCATTTTTTTAGGGTAAATATCTAAGAATACAATTTCAGGGTTATATAATAATGCTATACATTTTTTTTTTTTTAAAGATTTTATTTATTTATTTGACAGAGATCACAAGTAGACAGAGAGGCAAGCAGAGAGAGAGAGAGGGAAGCAGGCTCCCTGTTGAGCAGAGAGCCCGATGCGGGACTCGATCCCAGGACCCTGAGATCATGACCTGAGCCGAAGGCAGCGGCTTAACCCACTGAGCCACCCAGGCGCCCCAATGCTATACATTTTTTGATAAACTACCAAATTGTTTTCCATGGTGGATGCATCATTTTATATTCCCATTGATAACCTATGAAGGTTCCAATTTCTCTATATCCTTACCAACACTTGTTATTTTCTATTAAAGAGAAGAATTATAGTGATCTTCGTATGAACTGGTTTAATATTTTATTATGATTTTGATTTGCATTTTCTTTTTTTTTTTTAAAGATTTTATTTATTTATTCGAGAGACAGTGAATGAGAGGGAGCATAAGCAGGAGAAGGAGCAGAGGGAGAGGGAGAAATAGGCTCCCCACTGTGCAGGGATCCTGATGCAGAGGTCAATCCCAGATCCCTGGGATCATGACCCAAACTAAAGGCAGGTGCTTAACTGACTGAGCCACTCAGGTGCCTCTTGATTTGCATTTTCTTAATGACTTATATGAAACATCTTTCCATGTTCTTATTGGCCATTAGTATATCTTCTTGTAAGACATGTCTATTCAAGGTCTTTGCGCATTTGTTATTTGTCTTTTGGTTGTTGAGTTATAAGAGTTCTTTACCTCTTCTGGAAACTAGACCCTTATCAGATATATAATTTGAAAATATTTTCCCCCCATTCTGTGGGGTGTCTTTTTACTGTCTTGATAGTGTCATTTGATACATAAAAATTTTTATTTTATTTTTTAAAAGATGTTATTATTTATTTAATGTGGACAGGGGGAGGGGCAGAAGGAGAGGCAGAGAGAGATCCCAAGCAAACTCTACACTGAACACAGAACCTAATGTAGGGTTCAGTACCCCAACCCTGAGATTGTGACTTGAGCCAAAAGCAAGAGTCGGAGGCTTAACTGACAGCCACCCAGGTGCCCCAATACATAAAAGTTTTTAATTTGGAAATCTCATTTAGCAATTTTTTCTTTTGTTGCTTGGGCTTTTGGTGTCATATCCAAGAATCCATTGCCAGATCTAAAGTCATGATGATTCACTGTTAAATTGCCTTTAAGAGTTTTATAGTTTTAGCTCTTCACATATAGGTCTTTGATCCATTTGGGGTTAATTTCTTCATGTGGTGTGAGGTAAGGCACACCCTCATTCTTTTGCTATGGTTATTCAGCTGTCCTAACATCATTTCTTAAAAAGACTGTTCTTTCCCTTTCCTCGGCAATCTTTTTGAAAGTCAGTTGATCACATGTGTATGGGTTTAATTCCTATATTATTGAAAAGAAGTCTTCTAAATAACTCACAGATCATAAAATAAACACTGATGAAAAAATAAAATACTTAAACCTGAAAAATAATGAAAACCTGAGGTATTAATTCTGTGGAAATCCTGTTTCAAACAATGACAAAATAGCTTGTTTCATATCAGTCCTCTACCAAGAAAAACTAAAAAACGATCTGGAAAAAAAAAAGGAGAAGATTAATAAGTTTGAAGTAGTGGAGGGCAATTGAGACAGTGAGGACTTGGGAGTGTAGGATCTCAGATAGAGAGAAAGCCCAGAGAGAAGTGAGTCACACATGACATCGTTGTCCTCTTTGAGGCATTTGTCACCTAAAAAGCAGTGGCTAAAAGGTTGAACTGAAAAGCAAGAGAGAGAGATAGAAAGAAAATACAGGAAATACATAGAAAATATGCGGGACAAGGTGAAAATCTTCTAACATGCATGCAATTGAAGTCCCAGGAAGAGAAAGAAAATGGACAAAGCAATCCTTAAGAAGATAACGACCACAAATTTTCCAGAAATTACAGGCGTCAAGCCACAAATGCAAGCAGGATACATGCAAAGAAAATGACACCTACTCACATATCATACTCAGACTGCTGAAAACAAGAGATGAAGATTAAGTCATAAAAGAACCCGGAGAAAAAAGATATATCACCTTCTAGGACACAACAATAAGACTAAAAAACATCACTAGCTATAAAGAGGGGGGCCTTTTATAAAGATGAAAGGGTCAGTCCATTAGAAATACGTAATAATGCTAAATTTATACTAGTCATAAGATATATTTTAAGATGACAAAGACAGAACTAAAAGGGTAAATAAGCAGACTCATTATTATGAGAGATCTTAATACACTTTCCCCAACAAGTGGTAAACCAACGGAAAGACAAAATATCAGTAAGACTCTAGAACACAATAGATTATTAATAAACTGATGTAATTTACATTTGTAGCACACTGCACAGCAATATTTTTTTCTATTATTCTATTTTTCAATTGCACTTGGACTATTTACAAAAATTAAACTAGATACTAATAATAAAATATAACAGAAAAGTCCTCAGATATTTTCATAGTATAAAAGAGACTTCTAAGAATTCTTGGGTCAAACAAGAATCACAATCAAAATTGGACAATATTGGGGTGCCTGGGTGACTCAGTCATTAAGTGTCGGCCTTTGGCTCAGGTCATGATCCCAGGGTGCTGGAATCAGGCCCTGCATCAGGCTTCCTGCTCAGTGGGAAGCCTGCTTCTCCTGTCCCACTCCCCCTGCTTGTGTTCCCTCTCTCGCTGTGTCTCTGTCAAATAAATAAATAAAATCTTTTAAAAAATTTTTTAAAAAAGATTTTATTTATCCATTTGAGAGAGAGTGAGAGAGCATGAGAGGGGAGAAGGTCAGAGGGAGAAGCAGACTCCCTGTGGAGCTGGGAGCCTGGTGCAGGACTTGATCCTGGGATTCCGAGAGCATGACCCGAGCTGAAGGCAGTTGCCCAACCAACTGAGCCACCCAGTTGCCCCAATAAATAAAATCTTTAAAAAAAAATTAGACAATATTTTTAATTCAAAGAGGATGAAAATATGAGATATAAAAATGTGCAAGCTAGAGCTAAAATTACATTAAAGGGAAATATATAGTCAACACATGTATTGAAATAAAAAAGAAAGGCTAAAAACCGATGATGTATGTCTTTATGTCAAGAAGTTAGAAAAAAGTCACAAATTAAGCCCAAAGTAAGTAGGATAAAATAAAAAGGGCAGAAATTAATACAGTTAGTTAAATCATATACATGAGTATATCCTTAAATTCAAATTTAAAAATTGGTTTCTTCAAAATATTAATAGATTTATATATTTCTGGGAAGGTTGAGAAAAAATAAAAAACCAATATCAAGAACTTAAAAGACATTACTACATTTTGACAGATATTTAAAAAGAAAAGATACTATAAATAATTTTATATAAATGAATATTTTAAAACTGAATAAAGCAGATAACATTTAAAAAAATGTGACTTGTCAAAACTGATACAAGAAGAAATAAACAATTTTATAGTTATAAAAAATCTCAAATCTACTGTTTTCTTCCCCACAAAGAGAACTTCAGACCCAGATCATTTCGTATGAGCATCCTACCAAATAACTACTAGAAAAAATAACATAGCACGATCTGTCCTTCTTCCTGGTCATTAAGCTATTGTGTCTCCACCCCGAGTTCATTCTTGTATGCTTTGCTTTCTGGTGGAGGGGCTGGGATTTTGTAATTTACAGGTCTTTTTTATTGGCTGGCTTCATTTTGGGCAGAAAGGGAGCTCAAGGGGAAGACTAGAAAAAGGAGGTGTGGAGATATGATATAATCTGAAATATAAAAAATTGTATATTAATTGAAAAACAGATTATAAAACCAAAGAAGAAAGAGATAGTCAATAGAGAAGTCAGATAAGATGAAGACCAAACATAATCTGTGAATTTAGGATGTAGCCACTGATGCATTTAGGGAGAGTTGCCGAGAAGGAATGATAGTGGCAGAAGTTGGATTAGAATGGATTTGCAAGTGAGTACAAAGAATGAAGGCTGAAAGCAAAGATGCTCACTGTTCCTGGGCCTAGGTGGGACTACAATACTAGATTTCAGGTCTTTAGCAAGTATACTTTGGCATGGCTGGGACAAGCATGCGCTGACAGCATGGACCCCAAGTTCTAACCATTAGGATTGTTTAAGTGCAAATTAAATATGAATTCAAGGTTTTATGTAGACTTGGCTCCATAAACATACCCTGGTATTACTGGGCTAAAATATGAATTCACTCTAGTTCCTTTAATGTCCAACAAAATTATCCTTGGTGATCCACACCACCTGATTATTTTCCATTCAGTCTGGTTTTTTATTAATACAGAGATTTAATCTTATGCCACAGCAGATGTTTATGCCTCTGAGGGAGTCTGACTGTATTTAATACTTAATTAACAGTGGATAGTATCTGGTCACAGGATTAGTTGGCCCAATCTATTAAAATAGGCTTTCAGCCCAAGCTCCTGGCTCTAGCTGCTTGTGCATGGGATCTGAAATTCGGCAGAAGGGAAAGTTTTGCTCTCATAGGGTGTTTCCAGGAAGTGACTTTTATCTGAAATACATTCAGAGCAGTCCTTCCCCTTGTCTCATCCTGTGTTGAGTTGGAAGATCTTGGTTTTATGGAAGATTAGGGTATAGCAGTGTTTCAAATGAGCTCACAAAGAAGGTCGTGGTAGGGGGTCTGTTAATGAGGCAACCTCAAAAATCTAGCCAAGGAAAACCTCCCCTCCTGGGGTTGATATTAAAAATTTGATAAATGATGTCCACATGTGCTTAGAAATGAAGGTGTTTGGTTCAGTTCATAAAGTTTGCTTCTTTGGATAAAATTCAAATAACTCATGAGACTGGGGCCCTTCTCTTCATCCTTAGAGATCCACCCAGAAGGGCAGAGAGGCACAAAGAGATTCGTGCACATCTCTCGAGGAGTAACTGAGGCAGAGAGCCATCCGAAAGGTGCCTACCTACCCCTCCATGAGCAACTCCCAGATATCATTTGATTGCTTGATTCCGTCAGCATTTCTTAGTTTCCTCTTTCCTGGAAAACGGAAGCCTCATGAGCCTGTTTTCCTTACCCTCAGAAGTTCCTTCTCTCAATAACGACTTGTTATTTTTTTTTTTAAAGATTTTATTTATTTGACAGACAGAGATCACAGGTAGGCAGAGAGGCAGGCAGAGAGAGAGGAGGAAGCAGGCTCCTCACTGAGCAGAGAGCCCGATGCAGGGCTCGATCCCAGGACCCTGGGATCGTGACCTGAGCCAAAGGTAGAGGCTTAACCCACTGAGCCACCCAGGCGCCCCAATAAAGACTTGTTGACACCATAGGATAAGGATGCCAAGAGGAAAAGCTGGAGCTGGACCCCTGCAAATCTAATACCAATCCAGACAGTCACAGTGGCGGGGACAGGGTCACGGAGGGGGCGTATGGACAGGAAGTGTTAGCTAACAGAGAAAAGAAATCTATTCTGAATCGTCGTCTTCCCATTTCTCTTGTTTGTTCTTTCTTTCTCATTTTTGTTCACAGCAGGAAGTATGTGTATCCTGTGTTAGAGAAGCTATCAATTGTTGTTAATAATCTGGGAGTGAATTTCATTTGGTAAGCCTGTCTTCAAGGTGAAGTGTGCCTCAGAGAACACACCTTAAGGAGGTGTTTAGATTGTCTGGGTTCAGATTCCTCATCCTGTCTATGGAGGGACACTATCCAATATCTTTGGGCAACTACTTGATACTGGGCCACGTGGTAGATTGTTACTGTAATGACTGTGTAACGAGTTCCACCTTCCAGGATCCAAACACTACATAGGCCTCTTCCACATGGACTCTGGACTTGGCCACTGGCTTAGTTTGGCCAATGTGATGTCACAAATGAGACCCAAGTAGGACCTTGTCAAGCACTTGCATTCTGGGGTTTTCCTCTTAGAATGTTGCCCTGTGTTGTTGGGGATACCCAGGCCCACATGCTAGCTGCTTCAGCGGGGCCCAGTGGCTAGTAATCACATGGCAGTCACCAGAGACCATCAAAAGAACCACCCGGTCAACTTTTGGATTGTGAAAAATAAAGTTATGTTTCTTTTAAAAGTAGCAAGTTTGGGGAGGTTTGTTGGACAACAGTGATAACTGAAACAGTCTAGGATCTTCGATCTTCCGTGCACATGTTTGAGAGTAACATGTAGACCTATAATTGTCCCTGCCCATATACATTAAAACATCACTGTGTAGGAGAGAGTACAATGATGGTTGCCAAGGCCTGTGGGTGCCAGAAATGGGGAGATACTGGTTAAAGGGCACAAACTTCCGGTTATAAGATGAGTAAGTTCTGAGGATGTACTATACAGCATGGTGACTATGTTTAGCAATACTGTATCACATACTTCTCATATTTTCTCTCATACATGCTCTCATTTTTTCTCATACATTCCCTCTGGATATGCACACACGCAACACACACACACACACACACACACACACACACACACAGTAGTTATGTGTGGTGATGGAGATACTGACTGAGCTTATCATGGTAATTATTTGGTGATATATATGTATATCAAACCATCACATTGTATACCTTAAGCTTACACAGTGTTAGATGTCAGTTATATGTGAATAAAGCTGGAAATAAAGAAAAAATGGGACTATATGGAAATGAGACTGCTTTCCATAAGGCACACCCAAAACCTACGCCATTATTCAGGACTCTGCGTGCATGTATTGTATAACTAAAGGTGGTTAGAGATTTCCAAGATTAAGTGAAAGAATACGTGTAACCGGGAAACTGGAGAAGACGTATGGGTGTGTATGTGTGTGTTGCATGTGTGCATATCCAGAGAGAATGAGGGCAGGGGGTAGAGAACAGGAGAATGATTAGAGGAAGCGATGGTTCTCGGTGGATGGTGGTGTACTAAACAGCATGGGTGGTAGAAACAAGCTAACTTCTGAGTTTAAGACCTGATGATTAAAGCAATCTACATGGGGTATCTAAGCATTGGCTCATAATTAAAAGTCAGATTACTAAAAACGTTGATATTCCAGGGGATTTGTTCCTAGGGTTCTTTTTATTTTTTTTTTCTCTATATTGTTGGAAATTCTTTGCAAATTAAATGAGTCATGCTGGGGCCCCAAAGGAAAAAGGGACCTTAAAAAGCACACAATCTTGTTTTGACATCAAATTGCCCATTGACTGTCCTATGATATTCTGCTTTTTTTCTTTTAAAGCTACAAGAACACAGAAAAAATAGACTTTTCCCAAAATATAGGAAGAGACAGTGAATTTAAAATATTCACAATGAGAATTATGTTTGTAAAGCAACACTTAGCTGTGTTTAAAACATTTTCTCTAATGTGTGTGTGTGTGTATACATGGATGTGTTTGCAAAATGCACTTTCCATAGCTAAGAACTTCTGTAAGCTGGGATTGCACAGCAACCTGTATTGTCATTGAGCGTCCTGAGGCTTCAGTAGCAGTCTGTGGGTTACCCACCTCGTCCTCCGAACAACTTCTTTCTGCGTACACACGTAACGTCCGTTTGCAATGAAACAAAATGAATCTTCGTGCAGTAAACACTTCCTGCAGATCTGCAAAGTGGTGAGGAAGCTATGCATAAATATACACCTAATTATGTTTGATTTATGAAAAGCAATTAAAATGTACACACACACACACACACACACACACACCTGTACGCAGAGCTGCATAGCACATATTAGAAGACACCACCACTGCTGTACCCATTTGGGACCTAAATGAGAGAGAAAGAGAGCAAGAGAGAGTGCGTGAGAGCATAAGCAGGGAGAAGGGGATGGGGAGGGGCAGCAGCAGATGCAGACTCCCTGCTCAGGACCCTGGAATCATGACCTGAGCCCAGGCAGACGCTTAACTGACTGAGCCACCCAGTGCCCCTGGAACCTAAACTTCTTGATGGTCCTGGTGCAGAAACCCACATTCATGTTAGATGGGAAAAATTGGAAGCAGTATTAACCACATCTTTCTCACTGCTTCCCATCTCTATAACAGTGATGATTCCTTAGGAAGAAATCACTTGATGTGAAGCAAAATGCTATTTGCTGAATGCCCCAGCCAGAGTCCCCAGGTTAGATGGCTTTCTTCGTCCCCAGAAGGAGAGAACACAACTGGAAAGGAAGCAGGTGTGGCTGTTGGCATGCTGTGGCAGGTGCTCCTTGCAGCGTAACGACACCTGGCATGGCAGGGAAGGGGTGTGAAAAACCTCAATGGCTTTCTTTCTAAGCCATTTGCTCAAGGACTCTCCTTTGTGCTCATAAATAATTCTAAAATTACAGCCCTAACGCTAACCCCCTTCTTGACACCGTACACCCTCACAGTTTTTCACAGAGCTCCACCACCCACACCACCTTCTCTGTGAAAATTATGGAACCAGAAAACCAGGGTAGGTGGCTACACTGCTCACAGTGAGTTTTCAGTGAGATAAAGTTAAAGGACTATCCTTTTATTTTAAAGTGGTGTTTCTGAAAGTGTGGTCTGGAGACAAGGGCTTCAGCAAAGGGTAAATGGCACTTGAGGGGCAATGTAATATATTTGCACTTGTTCTTCCAAGCTGCTGCTAGAATTTTCCTTGGAAATTAACCACAGAAAAAAAAGAGTTTTTACAGTCCTAGGAAAACAAATCTGAAGATCAACAAATCTCTTTTTTCTTACTAGCATCTTGGTGGCAGCTCAGCACATGCATTGCCTACCCTTTCTTATCCCCCTTCTGTTGGAAATCAATTCCCTTGGAGTTACTTGTAAAAGTTACATAGGAAAATACAGATTTCTAAAACCCCAGAGAAAATTCTGGTTCAGTAGGTCTGGGGTGAAAGCCAGGAATCTGTGTGTTGTACAAGCACCTACAAGATTCTGATGCACCAGTGTTCGGATGCTCCACTTAAAGATAAGGTGTAAAAGCTCAGATACCATGATGATTTACACCCTGAGACACAGGAGTGCTCTTGGATAAAGGTTTCTAATTCACCGAGGATAAGTACTCTTTTATACTCGTGAAGTTATTTGTATTATCAAAGTGCTTGTTTTGGATCCTCTTTACATACCAAGAGCAAAACTTTCTCACATGTCCACATCTGGCTATAGGGAAGGCTGGATAACGTGGTCATTACTCCTTGAGTCCCTGTGTCCAGTTACAAATAGCTTTATTGTATGACATGGAAAGAAAGGTAGCATCTGTAACGGGGGAAAGATTGTGGGCCCGAAGGAAATATTGAACGTCTGTGTCTCTCTATCCCCTCAGTAACATGAAGATGGAATACTGTCCAGCATCCGTATAAAATGATGTAAATGATAGCCAGATTAGGACCAGAATAGGGGGCAGGAGTAGACGTTGACATTATGTTAACTTCTTTTCCCTAGTGATTTTGAAGACCAAATCTCTTATACATAGATATAAATTAAATCTTATTTCATTTCTTTATGTTCCTCTACTCACTCTCCACACCCACCACACTCCACCATCCTCCACTGGCCATGCATCTGTCCTTGTACCCTGTTCACTTCCTGCCAGCTGGAATATGTGCAAGACTAGTGAATCTTAAGTCAGTGTCTTGCACCAGAGGTGGAAGCCACAGGATGAGGATAGCAAAGAAAAAAAGAAAGAAGGACCCTGGACTCTTGGTGTCTATATGAAGTCATCCTCACATCCTGGACTAGATGCTGCTAGACTTTTATGTGGAAGAGAAATACATTTCTACAAAGTTTAATCCATTATTTCATGACTTCCAGGCAAAATTCTCTCGAATGTTTACAGTGGATTAAAGAGAAGACCCTGTGGGGGTGTGGTTATCAAAGCAAAGCCACACCAAACACCAAACATTCTGGTCCATCTTCCTGCCTTAGTAAATTCAGGGTTATACAAAACATTAAATCTTTGATAATCGAAGATGCTCACAGGTTCCGAATCATCAATCTGATCATCAACCAATACTTCATGGTAGAATCCGTGTACATAGGCTATCAATAAACGATGAATCTTTTATAACATGACCTTGGAAGTTGGGTATTGGGTGAATAATTAGTTAATAAAAGTTGAAGCAGAGACTACTTACAGGTTGTTCCCTAATATCTGTTTTTCTTTCCTTTTTATTTTCAATTTATTTTTTCTCTTCGTAACACATACCCTCCCCAATGTCCATCACCCAGGTACCCTATTCCTTGCATCCTCCTCCCCTCCAAAACCATCAGTTTGTTTCCTGAGATTGAGAGTCTCTTATGGTTTGTCTCCCTCTCTGGATTCATCTTGTTTCATTTTTCTCTCCCTTCCCTTATGATCCTCTGTGTTGTTTCTCAAATTCCTCATATCAGTGAGATCATATGATAATTGTCTTTCTCTGATTGACTTACTTTGCTTAGTGTAATACCTTCTAGTTCCATCCATGTCATTGCAAATGGCAAGATATCATTTCTTTTGATGGCTGCATAATATTCCATTGTATATATATATACCACATCTTCTTTATCCATTCATCTGTTGATGGACATCTAGGTCCTTTCCGTAGTTTGGCTATTGTGGACATTGCTGCTATAAACATTTGGTTGCATGTGCCCCTTCAGATCACTACATTTGTATCTTTTGGATAAATACCCAGTAGTGCAATTACTGGGTCATAGGGAAGCTCTATTTTCAACTTTTTGAGGAACCTCCATACTGTTTTCCAGAGCGGCTGCACCAGCCTAAATTTTTGGGTCTCTTTTGATTTGGTTAGTGTATATTTTTCTGGGGTCTAAATTTTTCTGGGATCAAATCAGAAGACACCTGAAACTGGGGGGAGAAGAAAGGAAAAAAAATATGATTAGGCTGGTGAATAGAACAGAGCCACCCACTTGATTTTGGGTGTATTTTGGGCTGTTAAAAGAAATTGCCTCCCAAAATTTTAAAGAAAGGAAAACATATGTATACAAAAATAAGGGTAAACATGCTGAAGGGATGGAATATGACTCTAAAGATGAAAATTTAAAAAGATTTTAAAAAAGGAATTGATAAGGGGTGACTGGGTGGCTCAGAGGGTTAAGTGTCTGCTTTTGGCTCGGGTCACGATCTCAGGGTCCTGGGATCAAGCCCCATGTCAGGCATCCTGCTCAGCAGGGAGTCTACTTCTCCCTCTGCCTCTGGCGCTCCCACTGCTCATGCTCTCTCTGTCTCTCCCTCTCAAATGAATAAATAAAATATTTTTTAAAAAAGGAATTGATAAGAAGTTGGTTGGAAAAAGGAACAAAAAAGGAGAATGTGATCAGGCTGGAGAGTAGAACAAAGCCATATGCTAGATTTAGGGTATATTTTGTTCTGTTAGAAGAAACTGTATTCCAGAATTTTAAAGAAGGAAAAACTTAAATGTATACAAAAAATAAGGTTAAATACAAGGAAGGTATAGAATGTGACCATAATGATGTAAGTAAAAAAGATTTTTAAAAAGGTTTTGAGAAGATAAAATATTTAAAATAGGTTAAAATAGGAAAGAGGAAACTTAAATAAAAGACAAAAAGAAAAAAAAATAATGAAAATTTAAAAAATTTAACTTTGAAAGACTAAGGAATCATGGGGAAAAAAACCCCATGAATTCTATGGGTTCCTTTCCCCTAGCCCTGGAGTTCTGTAGTTCTCCTTGATCGGTGAGCTTGGTCTTGGCTGGATGTTCTTGCTGATCTTCTGGGGGGGAACTGTTGCAGTGATTCTCAAATGTCTTTGCCTGAGGCGGAATTGTGCTGCCCTTGCCAGGGGCTGAGTTAAGTTATCTTCTTGGTTCTCTCTCAGGAGCTTTTGTTCCCTAAACGCTTGCCGCTTGCCATAGAGCTCTGGAGGAGGAGAATGAAAATGGCGGCCTCCCAGTCTCCGGCCTGGAGGAGCCGAGAGCTCGGGGCCCCACTCCTCAGTGCGCCCTTGGAGAAAAGTGCTCAATCACTCCCATCTCCCTGGTCTCTGGCCACACTCCATCCTCACCTGGTCTGTGACTGAGCATTTCCATCTCTGGCGCATCGCCCTGTTTGGAGTCTCCAAACCCAGCAGATTCCTGCAGTGCTCCCACACCACTCCCTCCAGGGGAGGAAGGTGAGTCTCCCTGGAACTGCCACTTGTGGGGTCTCTGCTTGAAAAGCAGTGGCCTGACTGTGCCTTGGATCACGGTTTGAGGTAACCCCAAGCTGAGAGCTTACTCCTTGACTCTGTCTCTGCAGCCAGCTTCCCTGCTCCAATATAGGAGCTCTGCTGCACTCAGACACTCCTGGTCTTTCTGTGACCCTGAGAGTCCTGAGACCACACTGTCCCCATGAGGGCTCCACCCCCACTTAGCCTCTGGAGTGATGTCGCTCAGTGGAGCAGACTTCTAAAAGTTCCAAATTTGTCCTCTGCTGCTCTCTCACTTGTTGGGAGCTGGCCCCTCCCCCATGGTCTAGCTTCCAGTATTTTGCCTCGGAATCACTTCTCCACACATCCCACATTCTGGAAAGTGGTCACTTTTCTGTGCCTAGAATTGCTGCTCTTCTTCTCTTCTATCTGCTGTTGCGTTTGTAGGTGTTCAGAATGGTTTGATTTGCATCCACGCCCAATCCAAACTGATTAATATTCTCATACTTTTTTCTCTTTAAACATTAAGTTTGATTTCAATCCTGTTTATTGGAATTTTGTTGAGATTAGCTGGATTTTTGTTTCATTGAGACCTGACATAATATTTTAAACAGATCCTAGCTTGGGTGTATAATTTATAATTTATTATTATGACTCTGTGTTTGAGAAGGCAGTACAAGATAGGAATCCTTGGCCTGGTCTATATCAGAAAGTAGTACTGGAACAATACACTTGGAATAAACATGGTCTTTCCCATCCATTTGCTACTGTAATTGGCTAAAATTCTTTGTTCCCAAATCTTGCTTTAGGATTCTTTTTGGAGCCTCCAGTGTCACTGCAGACATTTGACAAAAATCTCCAGATGTTCTGTGAATTGAAAGATGAGTAGGTATGGTGAATCTCTCCCATTTTGTTCTTCCAGGTCTGTGCTGTAATTTTATTCATCTTGCTGTGTGTGCCGGGAGCCTGACCCACATGAAGTGCATGAATGCATTCTGTCCCTCTCCAGCTAGATGAACAGACGGTACTCACAGGTAATTGGAAAGACAGGAAGAGGAGGGTCAGGGCACTTATTTTTATGACTTCCTCCCACCTTATTACTACATGTTAGCTGTTCCCCTTGATTAAAAGCTTCTATCAGTTAGCTGTTGCTGTATTTAGAAGTTTTTCCCAACTTTGTGACTCAAACAACCATTTATTTAGTTCATGATTCTGTGGTTTCAAAAATTGTGCTGAGTTCCATTGGCTGGTTCTGGCCAGGGCCTGGCTTGGCCAGGTCATTTTTGAATCTGTGTCCACTTGTTGGTTGGCTAGGTACCCGCTGGCCTGGGATGCTTTCACTTCAAAATCTGGCAGTTGGCTGGCTGTCATTTGGGACCACAGGGGAGAAGAGGACATTTGTATCTTATCCTCCAGCAAGCTAGCTCAAGGTTATTCTCATGGAAGCAGGACAGGGCTTCAGAGAGCAAGCTGCAACCCACTGGATGTCTTGAGGCCTCATCTTCCCTTAGAGCTGCCTGGCCCTCACTTCTACTACATTCCATTGGCTAATGTTGCATGAGATCAGCCTGCATTCAAGGGGTGGGGGAGGTAGACTCTGGCTTTTGGCAAAAACAACTACAACACTAGAAATGACACAGTGATGGGAAGAAGTAAAGAACCATGGCCATTTTGATGATTTAGCAGAAGTCACATTTCTTGTCCAACAACTGTGTCCACACAGCTCTCTTTTGGGTTCTGGTAACTTCTCTCTCTGTTTGTTTATTATTCTTTGGGAGTAGGAAGGGCTCTATGCCATCATTGGAAATGTCTGGACACTTTATTCAACTGTCCTCAGTTATCCAGCTCATTTGTCTTCTGTTCCCTGCCAAGGCCTGGACTTACATGTTGGAGTCTTTCTATTAAACATAGAAAACTGAACATCTGTTTATACCTTTGGAAATCCCACTTTTAGGGGGATAAAAGGCTTTAAGTCCATATGGGCAAAAATAATGTGAAAGATGATAAAAGTAATCATACGGTATTTTTGAAAGATGGGACACTTTCCATTTATATCGATAGAAGTGTAGAAATCTGAATAGAGCAGAATATTCTGAAATTAAGAATTGGCAGAAAGGGTAAGCAAGTGAAGTCCCTTTGCAGGTGCCTATAGAGATCCTAAGGGAACTGAGGCATCAGGAACCTGAAGGCAGAGATGAAGGATGAAGTAAAATCAGGAGCAATGAGTGAAGGTCTGTGCGAGGGGCAGTGGGATCCCCACAAAGCCTTTTAAACCCTTGCCTAAGATAGATTTTTCTAGAGGAAACAAGTCAATGAGAATGTGGATTTGGGGACAATTGGCATGGAAATGAGCAGGAGCAATTTATCTTAAAGATAATAGGAGGAATGCAGTGAAAGTCCATTCACTAAAATGTTAGAACCCATGGCTGCCTGTGTTTGTCTCCCAGACCTCATGGTTCCTAGAATGCTTGCAGCCAGGTACAGACCG
This sequence comes from Enhydra lutris kenyoni, assembly GCF_002288905.1. Lineage (NCBI taxonomy): Eukaryota > Metazoa > Chordata > Mammalia > Carnivora > Mustelidae > Enhydra > Enhydra lutris. Next base: position 31,141,172 of record NW_019154095.1, read on the forward strand.
TGTCTGTCTTGGCAGGGCAGAAGATTGGAACATTTTTCTCTGCAAAATTTGTCTGACCCTAGACAAAAGATTGTAGACACTAACATTTGGATGTCCCCCTGTGAAAAGGTCAGGCCCTGACATATGAGAGTACAGCTCACTTAATTGGTAGGTGGTCTTCATGCACAGAAGTTCCATTGAGCTTGTCAGTGCCTCTGTCCTAGATGTTCTGTTGAGCCAAGGATTACCTCACAATTGAGAAAAGCCCCAAAGAGGAAAGACAGTGACAAAAACCAAGCAAAGTGATTAAAAGTAAATTTGAGAATAAGGAAACCAGGCAGGGAGCAAATGAGAATTTGACAATAAAATGAAACACACAAAACAACAAACATAGCTGTGATTCATAGTCTTAGATACACATAGCACTATATCCATAAAACCAAAATAGGGTCGTTTTAACAAAAGCAACAACCACAATGAACCAACGAGTAAGACAACATAAGAGAACCAGGCAGAACTCTCAGAATGTAAAAATATTAACAGCGGAAACAAAAAAAAAATCAGTTGATGATTTAGAAGATAAAGTTGATGAGTTAGAAGATAAAGATAAAGAAGATAAAGTTGTTGATTTAGAAGATAAAGTTGAAGAAATCACCTAGAGGCGTGAAATGACAGAACGATAGAAAATTGGGGGTCCATTTAGGAGCACTGATTTCAAACTTGTAGAATGAGTTGTAGAATGAAAGAAAATGTGGAGGGGCTAGGAAAGAAATAACATCTCTACAACATTTCCCAGAACTGAAAAGCATGAAAAGCCTCCCAAATACTCATTATATTTAAGGAAAGAGTCTTGCCCCACCACATTCACTGTGGGTTGAAAAGTCAGATCCTGAAAATTTCCCAGGCCACATACACAACAAGGTCAGGCATTGGATTGGCCCCGAGCTTCTCCAGAGCAGCATAGGAGGGTAAGACATTGTGAAGGTGGAGCAGAGACACTGGGAGAAAAAGGTTTGATAGGGCTGGCTCTGAAGCTGTGGGGAGGGAACCACAAGCCAAAGGACGTAGATGTTTTCTGGAAGCTGGAATAGATGAGAAAACGGATTGTACCCTGGAACTGTTCAAAGAAATCAGCCCTGTGAATCTACTTCAGACCTCTGACCTCCAGAACGGGAAGATACTTACTACATGTGTGTTGTGAGCCATTAAGGTTGTGCTTATTCGTTATCGCAGCAAGAAGAAACCAATATACGGGCCAGATTATTAACAAAGTGTGCAGGCCAAGTAAAGACATTTAGATACCCATGCCTCAAAATTTTCACCTCCCTTTTCCTTTGATCAGGAATTTACTAAAGAATGGCTTCTACTCAGTGAGGGCCCAGCGTAAGAAAGAGTCTGAAGTGGGGTACAGGAAACAGACCAATAAGAGGAAGGGCAAGGTTTATAACCATGCAGGGTTTGCAAGGGCAATCGCTCCAGACGGAAGCAGAACCAGGAGGGGAAAACAAGGCTTGATGGTTGGTCTTTTGTTGGCCTGTTCTGTGTGAGGGCGGAGACCCCAGCCTTAGGAAGCCAGAGGGTCTGGGTTTCAGCTTCGTTTCATCCCTTACCAGGTAGCCAAATTACTTAACTCAGTTTTCTTTTTCACGGAAGAGAAATAATAATAGTTCTACCACATCGTGTTGACGGGAGGATTAAATGAATACATGTGGCGTTCTTAAAAATAGTTGCTGGTACGTGAGTGCTCAGTCGTCGCTACCTTTTTGTTATTAAAAATGTTTCAGAGTTCTGTTGGATATTTTGGGGGAGGAATTCCTGATAGGCCCGTGGAATATTGAACAAATAGACCTTTCCGTGAGATGATTACAGTTTCATAGTCCAAATTCCAGATGTCAAGGCTATTTACTGTCGTGATTATATAAGCATTAACTATTGATTTAACTAACATTGTGGTTTAAGTGTTTTGGGAGGTTGTAGAGGGTGGTGTGTGTATGTGTGTGTGTTGGGGGAAATGAGTTGTGTGGATAGGACATCAAATGATAAAGCATCAAATTGTAAAACCAAGTTATAGCAGAGTAACTGTATTATTTAGATACAGCTAAAAGAGGTAACATTGATTGTCTCTGGGATTATGGTACTGGCGTGGGGCAAAAGTAAGATGGGAAACTATTGATTTCCATTATAAGTCCCATGATACACCTTGACTTTTTTTTTTTTTAAGAATTTATTTATTTATTTGACAGAGAGAGATCACAAGTTGGCAGAGAGGCAGGCAGAGAGAGAGAGAGAGAAGAGGAAGCAGGCTCCCTGTTGAGCAGAGAGCCCGATGCGGGACTCAATCCCAGGACCCTGAGATCATGACCTGAGTCGAAGGCAGAGGCTTAACCCACTGAGCACCCTGGCGCCTAATACTCCTTGACTTTTTGAAGTATGCACATGCATGCTTTGATAAAAAGTTTTTAAATGATTAATTAAATTAACATGTCATAGAACACATTTAGTGAAGTAGGCAAGTCACATACACTTTATTATCAATCATGTTATACTTAACATTCTTTGACTCTGTTGTCCAAAACTGTAAGCTATAGAGGAAAAAATCAACTTCAGAGTTTTGGAAGTTGCAAATAGTCAGCAATCTTTAGGTCTTGTCTCTAGTGGTATTTCAAAGCTAATGGCGCTCAACCTGGGCTTCAAATAAAAATCTGGGATATACATTGTAGTTACCTGGGGGGCTCTTAAAATTCCTAACACCCCAGCTCTGCTCCAGATCAATTTAAATCAGAATCTCTGGAGGTGGATCCGGATATCTTTAAATCTCCCCAGGTGATTACAACATCTGATCAAGGTTGGAGACAACTGTATGAAAACATTTGAGTGGTGCTGGAGAGGATTTTTTTTTTTACTCCCTGGCTCCGTAGTAAACCTCACCCCGCATTCATCAGCTTGGTAGGAACAGATGTGGAACTGGTGGTAACTCACTGAAATAAATAAACACAAAGTATAAATATATGTGTGTGTGGGTGTGTGGGGGGGTGTATTTCCTAAATATCGTAATTTGTATTAGGATCATGTCGGAGCACTTCTTGGTTAATTTTGCTGAACCATATATTGCTTTACACCAGTTTTTCGAGTTATTTAATGCCTGAGTCAGATTCCCACGTCTTAGAGGCTTAAATACTGATTGCTATTGTTGAAACACACAGATCTCTGTGGATACAGGATTTACTAATGAACTAATGAATAATAACTAAATTACACCAGGAAGACCCAGTATTAATTACCATGTAATTCATACAGCATTTTATAAATCAGATAAAAAAATACAATGATTATAGGACAATTGCTATGTAATTACCTTAACTCCACATAGTAATTACAGCATAATTTTGTAAATAGTTCACATCACATACCCAATAAAGAGAACTGCTCTTACTTTGCACCCTGGAGTTGAAAATAACTGGCTGGGTTATTCAAGCGTTGGTTTAGGGAGGAAACAATATATGATCTTCACTCTAGTATAGGATACAGAAGTCATCTCAGATTTAGTTTGTAACCTGCTCAGTATTTGGCATTGCCGTAATTGATACTAGAGGTATTTATTATGTAAGGCAATTGGTACAGCAGAAGTTAAGCATTCTATCTCCCGTTCTGTAATATCCAACCTAAATTAAATCATATATAACTAAGTAGATGAAAGTAGGTATCTAGAGGAATGAACTCTGATTGAGATCAATTAGAACATAGTAGAAAGTGCTGCTTTTCCTTTGAAGATATTGCCTGGACAGTTTTGTTCTGTCTGAATTTAGTTGGCCAAAGACTTCTTTGGGCACATGGGTAGCTTATGATCTGCTTAGCTCTCTGCAGTGAGCTTTCCCCACCCCACCCCTAGATGTTTCAGCTCCGTTGGCCATACAGTGTGCTGGGGAGCTAAGAAAGACTGATGTAGGAGGAAGAGGAATGAATAGAATTACCAGGAAATAGGGGAAAACCTAATACCATCCTCTGTCCAGTAAAAGGGCTTACAGTCTTGGACCAAATCTAAGGAAGGACCAAGAAGTTTATGCCCATGTCCAAGTAGAGCTAAGACTGATGCAAGAGTGAATCTGGAAGAATGGTATGTGGGTGAGTTTCCCATGGTTCATAGGGAGATAATACACACGTCAATAACTGAGTCATTTCAAGGTTCTCATCAGCATAGCAAAAGAAAACAGTGATAAGAACAGAAGGATTTGTCAGACCTCTACCTCCCACACAGAGCATTACTCCCTGACTCTGAGCTCCCTGGAGAACAGATAAATTTCAAACAAGACAGGATCCAGAAAAATGTTCAGAAAATCCTGTCCTTCCATTAGGATCATTGGCATAGAATTGTGGGAACATTTCCATCTGAGGTGCTAGGCTGAGGTTCTAGATATCCTGGATTTGCAACAATTTGTTGTCAAAGATTGAAAGTGCTAAATGGGCAACTACAACAATATTTGAAAGGTTATAAAGATGAAGCTCAGTTAAATGATGAAACCTAATCTATTAACTCCCAAAGTCTTCTGTCGGGTAAGGATGGCCAAACCTCCCCGTGTGTAAGCTCCTGAAAGTAATAGGAAGTAATAGGAAGCCACAGAAATGTTCAGATTAGCTTTGAACTACACCAAAATAAAATGCAGACTCTGATTCCTGTCTACCCACACAGAATGAGGAAATTGTTAGCTAACTGATAAAACAATGCAGCTCCCCACAGGATGCAAACTTCATCCGGGCAAGACTTCGTAAATAGGTCAAATGGTTCCATAAGCATATCCTAACCCCTCTGAAGCCTGAAATGCCTACACAATTAAGAAGGAGCAAAAGAACCCCAAAGTTAGGGCTTTAATGTCCTCCGCAAAGTGTTTTAATGTTAACTGGACTCTTTTTCTCCCACTGTGCACTTTGTGTATCCTGCAACTCAGTCATCTAGGATACTCATCTTTTGCTAAGCAAAACCTACAATTTCCTGTTACCCTGTTCTTCCCTTTATCGGAAACGACCCATCCATCAGCGCGTCTCCGGCCCGAATCTTATTCTTTAAGACCCAGCATAAATGCTACCTCTGCCAGGAAGCATTTTCTTATAACCCCAGTAAAAAGACCCCTCTTCCTTCTCGAAAATCCTAGACTTATTTTCTCTGTATTTTTTTGTACACATCTTCTCTATTGGTGAATGAGTTCCTGTAAGCAGGTGCTAGAATTTATACATCCTTGGATTATTCCAAGATATGTATTAAATGTCACAATACAATTAAAACTAGAATGAATATACCTCTAAGTATTTCCTTTTTTAAAAACGAAAAAGAAGTTTAAGCATTTTTAGGCTATGTAAATTACTGGACCCTAAGAATGCTGATATGTGGAGTAAACATTTTTAGTTAAGATTTTGACCCAGAAAAGGTCCATTTTATCCTATAAGTATTTTCTTGTTCTCATATTGATGACTATTAGTAATTTGCTTTTTTAAAAATTAAAAAAATTTTTTTTTATAAACATATAATGTATTTTTATCCCCAGGGGAGTCATTTGCTTTTTGATCATATTGTGGATTCAGTGTGGGAATTTGTAGTTGACCTCTGAATAATATTAACAGATCTAAGAGTATATAGTTAGACATAGGTAGAAGGAATTGAGGTATAGTTCCCTAAAAGACTTTACAAGTGACATCACTTTATAAGTGATTTAAAAGTGGGAACAGTGGAAAGAAGTTCTGGCTATTATTGGAAGATCCCAGACGGGAGTGCAGGAGATCAAGGGCAGCCTGTTTTCCTTAATAACTAGCTGTGTAAGTTGGGGCAGGCCAGGGAACAACGCTATAAAATGAAGGGTTTAGACACCCCTTGAGAGATTAAGACACCATTTAGTTTTAAGACATTACAAGTGTTTTATTTATTTATAATACTTTTTTTTTTAAGATTTTATTTATTTGAGAGAGAGCATGAGAAGGGGGAGGGTCAGAGAGAGAAGCAGACTCCCTGATGAGCAGGGAGCCCGATGCTGGACTCGATCCTAGGGCTGCAGGGTCATGACCTGAGCTAAAGGCAGATGCTGAACCGACTGAGCCACCCAGGCACCCTTATTTATTTATTTTTGAGACAGAAAGAGAGAGAGAGCGAGAGAGAGCATGCATGTTTGCTCACCTGTGCACATGGTAGGGGGAGAGGGCAGAGCGAGAGGGAGAGAATCTCAAGCAGGCTCCATGCCCAGCATGGAGCCCAATGTGGGGCTCGATGTCACCACGCTAAGATCATGTCTTGAGCAGAAATCAAGAGTCAGATGCTTAACTGACATCTTCTGAATTATCTTAATGTAGCATGAATTAGAATTTGGTTATTTGGAAAGTTCAGACTTTAAGGAAAGGAATTCAAGGTCTTAAAAGCAGTATATTTTTAGAAAGTTACAGGTTAGCAGTTGTATAGGTCAGTTCACTGAAACAACCTAGTTTTTTGTCTGAAGTAAGTATATAGTCACTTCTTTTAAAAATTTTTTAAATTTTTTTAAATTTCTTTTCAGTGTACCAGAATTCATTGTTTATGCATCACACCCAGTGCTCCATGCAATATGAGCCCTCCATAATACCCACCACCAAGCTCACCCAACCTCCCACCCCCGCCGCTTCAAAACCCTCAGATTGTTTTTCAGAGTCCATAGTCTCTCATGGTTCGTCTCCCCTTCCAATTTCCCTCAACTCCCTTCTCTCCATCTCCCCATGTCCTCCGTGTTATTTCTTATGCTCTGCAAATAAGTGAAACCATATGATACTCGACTCTGCTTGACTTATTTCACTCAGCATAATCTCTTCCAGTCCCATCCATGTTGATACAAAATTTGGGTATTCATCCTTTCTGATGGAGGCATAATACTCTTTTTTACTTAACTATTTCTGATCTTCAGGGTTGTTGAAATTCAACTGACTTTCTCTTCCTTTGGCCAAGACTTACTTGAACCAAGCCTAGAGGTGACTTGCAAAACTAGATTAGGATTTAATGCAGGACTGAGTATGGGGTTGAAATCTATGTTTTACGAGTTGAGGAATAGATCTTTTGTGCAGAATGAAATTCAGATTTCTGTTTATTCGTTTCTAGCTTCAGGGAGGTCGCAGTGGGTGGTGCTTCTTCACTGGCTTCCAAAACATTCGATTTAAATAGACAAAGAAATGTAGACAGTATCCATTTGTCTACCTTAGAGGAAAGTAGTTGCTCATTGATTTAGGGCCCTGCCCAAAAGGTCACTGTGATGAGTATAACTTAAGACCATTTATAAGTATGCTAAACAGTAAAATGAGATTGGAAAGTGTCATGATCAATTGTCCTACAAATAATCAGAGTACAACACTACCGTTTTTCTAAGGAGTGTCCCTACCTGCAAAATGAAGTCACTTCTCCCCAAACTGCCTAGTAAAGGTAGCCAGTAGGACAGTAGGTGATACTTTCAAATAATCTCAAGGTAATATTAGATGCTCAGTTGGTTCACCTTCCTAATTATGTTTTACATTGCTTGATACCCAATAAAAAATTTTGTTTCAGGTTGACTTAAAAATACTGTCACTAAAAAAATGAACATTTATAATCTACAAAGTAAGAGAAAAGATCTGTCAGAAAAGGACCACTAAAACACAGCCCCAAGTCCCATTCCACATTTGCTGTAAGTAAATTCTATAATCTTCTGGAGAGGAATTTGGTAGTATGAATGAAAAGTTATATAATGTGCATTTTTTTCAACATAGCAGTTCCCATTCTAAGAATTTACCATGAAGAAATAATGCTGTGTCCGTAAAGATACATTGAATATACCAAGAATATTCAACATGGTTTGGTTTGCCAGAAATTGGAGTCAAGTTAAATGTTCAACAAGAGAGACTTGGTAGTATAAATTAGCAATCATTAAAACTGATGATGCAGATCCTTATTTTTTTCAGAATATATTGCTGAGTGAAAAAGTAGTTTTCAAACAAAATGCATGGTATGAAACCATTTTCTAATTTAAAAAATTGATTATTCTCATCTATAGCAAAAAGTCTGGCAGGCTATAAATCAGTTTTCAACTATGGTTATGTTTAGATGGTGGAATTATAGGTGATTGTTTTTCCTTTTATTTATAGGTATATTCTATTTTTTTCTCATAAAGATCACAAATGACTTATGTAATGATCTACCCCAGATATTTTCCTTGTAAGAGCTTAGGAAATCACTATTCTACCACCATTTTTTTTTGGAGAGTAGAGTCATATTATTATCTGAAACATGTCAAAGAAAGAAATATAATTTGTTATTCAACAAGCATTTCTATATCTCTTAGTATATTATTATATGCCAGACAGAATTTTCTCTCTGTCTCCCTGACTATCTCTCTGTTTCCCTGTCTTTTACTTATATTTTAATTGAACTAAAATTTACGATTATTGGAGTACAGGTCTATGAGTTTTGTTAAATCCATATAGAGGTAAAACCACCACCATCACTGAGATACAGAAGAGTTTCCTCACCTTCTGACCCCTGCAGATGTCCTTGTGCTTCTTTGTAGTAAATCCCTACACCCTCACCCTCCAGCTCCTGGAAGCCACAGGTCTGTTTCCTGTCCTATAGTTTTGCCTTTTCCTGAATGTCATATAATTGAAGTCATACAGTACATAACCTTTAGAGTCTGGCTTCTTTTACTTAGCATAATCCATTTGGGATCAGTACACTGTTCTTTTTTATTGCTGAGTAGTATTCATTTGTATGGATCTTCTATACTGTGTTTAATCATCATCCCCTGAAGAAGTTTTCAGTCGTGTTGGTTTTTGACCGTTATGAATAGAGCAGCTGTAAACATTTGCCTATAGGTTTTTACATGGACATAAGTTTTCATTCCTCTTGTGGAACTACCTAGCAGTGAGATTGCTGGGTCATATGGTTTATATTAACTTAAAAAAAAAAAGATTTATTTATTTATTTGAGAGAGAGTGTGAGTCTGAGTTGGGGGAGGGGCAGAGGGAGAGGGAGAAAGAGAATCTCAGGCTGATTCCCTGCTGGGCAGGGAGCCCAGTGCGGAGCTCAGTCCCAGGACCATAGGATCCTGACTTGAGCCATAATCAAGAGTTTGATGCTCAGCCAACTGAGCTATCCAGGTGTCCCCCCGTTTATATTAACTTCGTAAGAAGCTGTCAAAGTGTTTTCCAAAATGACTGTACCATTTTGCATTCCCATCCGTAATGTATGAGAATTCCAGTCACTCCACCTCCTTGCCTGCACTTGCTCCTGTCAGTTACGTTTAAATTTCAGCAGCTGCTCTTTGAAATGTTTACCAATACTAACTCATTTAACCCTGAGATAGATATTATTTATCTATACCTCATGGTAAATAGCAGTCATAACAATTTGGTAATTATTTAATAATAAATATCTCATCAATTTTACTGATGAAGAAATGGCAGGGGACATCAAGTTACTGGCTCAAGGTTGCACAGCTCGTAAGGGGCAGAGCTCAGGCATCTAACCCAGAACAGATGCTCGTAATGTACTATGCTATGATTTTATTTCAATCAATACAGGAAAGAAAGGCTTGAAATACTTCTACTGCCAGTTTGAAAGTTCATCTATTTCTGGTCCTGGAAAGTTGGCTAAAATTTATTTAATCTCAATTTAACTTTCCAAAAATGTAGTGTGGTTCAGCATAGGACATTCCGTCAACTAATTAAAGAATGTCAGTAGGCTGGCTCCTGAGAGGTCTTTCAGAATGCTGGGAACTTGCTGGATTCCCAGTGGTCCAGTGTCCTGCCTTCAGCTCTGCAAACCCTGAAACTTGATCTGTTTGATGTCCCAGAAGTGACTGGACTTAGCCATGCTGGAAGACTCGGGATACCAAGTTCGTAAGACATGATATGTTAAACACCATGGCAATTTATTAATTTACAGTGAGAAGCAGAATGACCAGAGGGAGCAAATATTCATTTTCATTTGACAGGTATCTTATCCCTGTAGAAAAACTGCATGGGAGCCAAATTCTAATCAGGTTTCCAGGTGTGCCTAGAAACATAAGTAAGTAGGAGAGTTTTCTGCTTTTAATAGCCTGAAGCCTTTAAACACTCAGCCATAAAGTGAAGTCCTGGCATTTTGTGTTCATTTCTGCAGTACACATCAGCCTGCCCAGGGGCCACGAGAAGGATCAGGTGCTCTGGGTGGGCACGTTCCACATCTGCCCTTTCATTACTCCACCTCTGATCAATCCAACTTCTTACTGATATCTTCTTTCCTTAGATGTGGATCTTCAATCTAACTTAATCAATTCCTAGTCCTCTTTAACAGACTAACATTTGTTTATTGCCTATTATGAGCCAAGATTATTCTAGAGGTAGGGGATAGCTTTTCATTTTAGGAATCACTCTATCCTTTTCAGATTTTGAAATACCTCTAGGGTTTATTTTGTGTCAGTATATGGTATAATCTTCTGAGGGCAGCCTTGACCCAAGGCAGCCTTGGGTCACCTCACTGTGGTTCCCCTGTACTTAGAACGTGTATTCTTTGAATTTGTGTGGTTACGTATTTTCATTTGTCTCTCCACAACCCCCATCAACTATAGCCAAAGTGTGAACGCTTTTTAGGTCTAAGTTTTTTATACAACACATTTTCTCTCCTGAGCTAAATTAAATTCATGAATTTTAATTGGTGAGACGTCACCATCTGAACATTTTGCTAGCCTCTCAAACCCAATATGACTTGGGCCAAATTTGTCATTTTCTGCTCACAAATTGGCTCTTATTTTTGATCTGCTTATATTTGAAATCAATGCAACTGGCAGCATCTCGGCCATTCCAGAATGTAGTCTCTGTTCTCATTTTTTTCCACACCCAAGGAGTTGACACGTTGCACGAAGAATCCCTTATACATCCAGGTCTTTCTTGCCCTTGGACGCTTAGTTCTGAAGACCACTGCTGTTGGCTGGTTTAAGCTTTCATCTCTTCTCTCCTGGATGCAAAGGGATTTGATAAACTGAACTCGCTAAATTCACTCTCCTTTTCCCCCTCTCCTTTTCATGATCAACCAATTACCGACATGTCATCAAACGCCGTACCTGGGCTCTGTTACACCATGATTGGCGCAACAGCCTCTTAAGCAGCAGACCCTTCTCTTTCCTTCTGTTGGCTTAAGGAATCCTCATGGCCCTTCTGTTTGCCATTGAGCCCCAGCTACTTTATTGGTCCAGGTTGCCACTCTAGCCATTTCTGTCTTTGGTTGTCTGTTTCCTTTGGACTTAAATGCTTTAAAGCATCCTCAATGCTTGAGCCTGCCTAGTTCTGAGATGCCACTCCTCTGTGCCCTATGCCTCTTCCTGTTATCCTAAGATAGTCCTACATATTCTCATCCTTTCCAGCACCTTCTCCTCCCTCATCTTCTTTTTCTTTTCTTTTTTTCTCTTGAAGATTTTGTTTATTGATTTGTCAGAGAGAGAGAGCACAGAAAGGGGGAGTGGCAGGCAGAGGGAGAAGCAGACTCCCCACTGAGCAGGGAGCCCGATGTGGGACTCAATCCCAGGAACCTGGGATCATGACCCAAGCCGAGGGCAGACACTTAACCGACTAAGCCACCCAGGTTTCCCCTTTTTCTTCTTTTTTCACCATGAATCCAACCTGACTCGACCTTCTTTTCTCCTTCTCTCCTTTTCCTTTACCATCCCCTTCCGTCTTCTTTTGTTCTCTCTTTTCTCTTGTGCTTGTCTTGAGTGGAAATGCAGACAATGCCATCACCCTTTGGATCAAAATTTCAGCATCTTCCAGTGAAAGCAAACACTTCCCATGTAGATATATTAGCACGTCACCATCTTGGCCAAGACAATATTTTCAGGCTTAACTTTTATACTTTCCCTACAAAAAGCCCTGTTCTGGTTAAAATAGGGTCTTCTTTCTCTCCCGGTATTCTATGCCATGTGCCAATCTTTGGTTTATCCCTTTTGCTAAACTTAGAAAGTTCTTTTATTTCCCCTAAAGAGATTCTGCTCCTTAAGCAAATGCATGTTTCCTTTAAGAGTTTCCTACTCCCCCACCCCACCCCCTCCAAATCAGGACAGTATTCCCTGCTGCCTTTAAACTAGAGAATTATTCTGTTTCTAGATCGTATTTTACTGTGCTTTAGAGTTATTCATATATCTCTTTCCTACTCTGCCAGATTATAAATTTACGAAGGTAGAAGTTAAAACATACTCGCTTTTCGTTTCCCGCCCACTTTCCAGCAGGCACTTCCCCACTTGCTGGAGCCGAATGACATACATCTATTGCATGAAGGCATGACGGGAGGAAGAGCCACCGCAGCCGTACACATCATTTCATTTGTTCTCCATTCATCCCATCACCCTACTGAAAAGTGTCTGTCTTCTTTAGCCCCATGTTTGTAAATGGGCCACCGTTTTCAGGCAGAGCCCACCCTTTGTCCTGGTTGCCACCTTCAAGCCTTTGCCGTGAGTCACAGCCCTGAGCATGTCCTCCTTCCCTCAGATTTGTCCTTTTCCCACTCTGGTTACAAGTGTGCGGGGCGCAGCCCTCCCTCCCTCCACGGGCTGTGTGGGAAATTCCTGACATAATGGTCTGACCTGAAATGTCACCAAGGCAGGTTTGTGTTGGCTTCCAGCCCAATGCAAACAGCAGGGAGAAACGGCAGGGTCGGGCTCAACACTTCGCCAGTTAAGCCGTCATTAAAAGGGAAACACGTGCTACCCAGAGAGTCTTTATATTTCACTTTACTGCAGGGGTCTGCTCTGGACTTGTCAACTGATTGCTTTGGGGCTAAGTTGGAAAAAATGCATTATCTCCCCATGTCACTCTCAAGGAAGGAAGGAAGTTTTCCTCAGATTGAACCCATCCACAAAACAGGCTCATGGAGGGTATAGAAGCCCACGCTGTCTTTGAGAAGAGGAGGAACACAACACGTCTAGCCATGTCCTGGAAGAATGGAACAGGGGCGGACGGTATCCCTGTGCAGTTAGAGTCTGTCCGCGAGACAGCCAACGGTCTACAGCGGCCAGCTTTGTTAGTCCGAGATTATTTGTTACAGACTGAAAGATAACAGTAGGATCTGCCATCTTCTGAACTTGAATTGTGTGGGAGGCAGGAGGTCCCAGGGTTCAAGTCCCAACTCCTTATTAGTGTTTGTTTGACATTGCGCAAACTCCTGAACTTTTTCTGAAATTTCATCAGTATAACGTGGGGCTTAGAGCGAGTGGTTCGTTCCCCAGTCTGGCTGTAACAGTCTAAGAGTCTGTGACTACTTAATACCTCCCCAACTCCTGTACTTCCGTAACATAAAACATCAGCCAGTAGCACTTGATTAGGCAGAGAATTTTCTCAAGATTTACAGTGAAATCTCCCTGGTTTCTGCTCACACAGGGGTCAGTGAATAGTTTGAATTATGAGATACTTTTTCAGAAATGCCATTTTTATTACTTTCAAATGGGCACCATAAATATGCTAGGCAAACAAAACGTTGCCAGGATATTTTGCCAAATATAGATCTTTGTGTGAATGTATCAGAATGATATGTAATTAACTTTTATTGTTTATACATCAATGTGAGCGACTGAAGTGCTTAGAACAGTTTGTCCCCTAAGTGGTTTAGCAAGTACCTTTGTCAGTGTACTTGTGCTTACATGGGATCTTATGTAGAATTGGTTGGGGGCAGAGGGGCTCTACTATCAAACTTCAAGACAAATGATATTTATGTGGTTTTGAATGGTGACAAGGTGGTTTTTCCAAGATTTTGGGGGGTGCACATTTCTTCTGTGTAAACATCATACTAAGCTCTGGAATCCTGAATTCTCACAAGGTTCGTCTTTATGTGTAGGCCACTGATTTAGAAGTTTCACTTCTTTGTCTGGTTTGACTCGACATGCAGGCTTATGTTGAAAACTCCAAGAGATTCTTTGCAGTTGCATCTATTTAACTCAGTGAGTCACTGGCCATCCTTCCTGCTCCCACACCCTAAGCCCTCAGGTCCCATGTTTCTGAGTACCTACTGGAACCTTAGGCTCCTTCCTGTGTTGTCATCTCATAGGACCTCTCAGTTGCAGAGCTTCTCAGTATTATCCAGGAAACACCAATTTCTGCAGGGCAAAGCATTGTAGCTGAGGAAGTGAAGTCCTCATTAAGTCAGCAGCTATTCACGGAATACCTACCATGAATCAGCTACGGAGACCTGAACAGAGGTGAGTAAGACACAGTCCTGTTCTTAGGAGCTTGCTTGCAACCGAGTAGAGGAGGCTAGTCCCTTCATAATTATGTTTTTGGTTTCTAGGGAGCTGATTTTTCCTTTGTCCTCTGCCTTCAAGATCCACTGCACTCTGCAGAAACTATCACCTTCTCCACATTGATGACAGCAAAAGGCATGCTTTTCATTAGGCTTAAACTATAGTGAGGGAGGAATGACCTCAAGACAATATTGCTTGGCTTTTTGCAGCATCCACAAAACAAATAATTTACAGAAGTATTAGAAACCACAAAATAGCCTGATGAGATATTGAAAATCCTACAACAAGTAAACAGGGAGGAAGAATAATGGGATTTTTTTTTTTTTTTTTTTGAAATATAAATTAAACTGAGTTTGGAGAAGGTTGGGGAGGGGGAGGATCTCGGCTCAGGGCAGCATCAACGGATAGACCACATGAGGGAGGAAAAAAAACCAACCATGAATTAGGATGTCCCCACTGCCTTCCATGAAGACAGAGTCTAGGCTGACCTCTCTCTAAAACTTCACTGCTTCCAATGTTGTTAGAAAGAGGCAGCACACGAGTTTATAACCCACTGCTTTGTCTGTTGACAGAGGAGCAACGCCAGACCTGCTGTCTATGTGGTGTGACCCAAGAGACCTCAAGGTCAAGATGAAGGGCAATAGTTCTTCTCCTGGCCAGCAGCAGCCCAAGTCCCTACTAAAAATTTGCAGGTAGGTGCTTTCTGGAGACATTTACTCTATAAATGGATTAAGACCTTATTATCCCAGGGGCGCCTGGGTGGCTCAGTGGGTTAAAGCCTCTGCCTTCAGCTCAGGTCATGATCTCAGGGTCCTGGGATCGAGCCCCGCATCGGGCTCTCTGCTCAGCAGGGAGCCTGCTTCCTCCTCCCTCTCTCTCTGCCTGCCTCTCTGACTACTTGTGATCTCTGCCTGTCAAATAAATAAATAAAATCTTAAAAAAAAAAAAAAAAGACCTTATTACCCCAGAGGCTAATGTCTTGAATAGCTTCTACCTAGCAGGGCTTTACTTATCTAGAGAGTCTATTAGGGTTCAGTTTCATCTAAGGGAGAGAAGTGAGCTGGGGAAAAGGAGTTGATGAGGTTTAATGCTGTACATATGGGAGACAGAGGAGAGAAACTCTAGGGCTGCTCTCAAGTTTTGGTGGCTTTAGAAAAACGTGTTGAAGTCTTTGGTCCTTCAGGGGCTGGGGGAGCCATGGTTTCTGCCTTCTCTCCTCTTGCTGATTCCTCATCAAGAAGTATGGCTGATTTCATTTATTCTTTTCCTACCCCCCAAACCCCCCACGTTGCATCTCCACTTCCTCATATCAGGGAGATAATGTGATAGTTGTCTTTCTCTGATTGATTTATTTCGCTAAGCATAATACTCTCTAGTTCCATACACGTCATCGCAAATGGCAAGATTTCATTTCTTTTGAATGGGGAGGGAGACAGATCATAAGAGACTCTTAATCTCACAAAACAAACTGAGGGTGGCCAGGGGGAGGGGGGTAGGAAGAGGGTGGTGGGGTTATGGACACTGGGGAGAGTATATGCTATGGTGAGTGCAGTGAAGTGTGTAAACCTGGCGATTCACAGACCTGTACCCCTGGGGCTAATAATACATTGTATGTTAATTTAAAAAAAAAAGAAGTGTGGCTGAGAAATGGTAATGTGCACCCTGTGTGCTTGCTTGTTTTGCTGTGAACCAAAATGCACCACTTCTCATAGGGGCCAGAGAGCATTAGTATTGGACTGGCAACCAGGTTCCCTAGGTCCTTGGTCTGACTTTGCCAGGAATTACTGTGCGGCCTGCGGCAAACCCGTTCTTCTTTGTAGAGACCCGGTATCTTTACCTATCTGAGCCAGGGGTGGTGGAGAGAGGAGCAGCACAGGAGTACCTGCCTTGTCCTTCACTGAAACTTGTCCCTGTGGTTTATAAAAGCAGAGGAGGTTGTAGTTTTTGAAAACTGGGTCTCATACTTCATTATCTCAGAAATAAATGAATTTGAATTTCATACCAAGATGTGGTTCTAAACTCTACTTGGGAAAGAATCGTGTAGAAGTTGAGTAAAAGGCTGCATATCTGAGGCTTTCCCAAGCCTTTTTACTCACCAAGTCATCTTCCGAAGTCTGGGTTTGTGGCTTCTGGCATGTGCCCAGCTTTGCCCCGAGTGAGGCAGCAGACATCTATGACGGGCAGGAGCTTGGATTTTAATATAACAACTGGAGCTGATTTACAGAAGTAATATGATTTTCTAAATCATTGGAATTAGCTAGTCAAGTCTGAGAGTTACAATTACTCAGAGGCTCAGAAGCCCTAATAACATCTGGCAAACTCCAACTGAGGCAGAAGAGAAAATAACAATAAAAATAAAAACAAAAATAAACAACAACAACAAAAACCCTACACCATACGCAACAATGAGCAAATAAACAAAAAAACAAACCCAAGGCACCATCATCCATTTTTATTATGACATCCTTAAGGTCATCATGTCAAGGGATGGAAGGAAATTAAAAAGAAGCTTCATAGAGGACACTGCTTACAAGGATTGCTTTACTTAGAGCTTGTTAATTTTCACAGTACAGTTGCCCTGGGTTGTGAATTAAAGAAACAGATGAAAAAAATATTGAGCCTTTAACTGTACTGGAGGCCCCTTGCATACTCTGTGCCTTTTGATGAGAAACATTAAACATTTTTAATTTAGCACATCAATTTGAAAATCTAATTTTTTTTAATGCTTTGTAGAAGCAGACACGTTCACTGTGCTGTCACGACCATAGAAGAATTATGAGAAACTTGAACCGCAAAAAGTAAATTAGAAAAATCTCATTTCAGTTACTCTAAAAAGAGGGGAAATTAGATTTTGATTAAAATCACTCACACATACAATTTTAGGTAAACTAATTTAGCAAGACTGACTATATAATTTTTTTTCCTGCCAGTATGTCCTTTTAATACTGGCTCTGAGGTATTTGTACCCATAACCTTTCTCACAACCAACGGATGAAAAAAGAAACTCTAATAAAGTGGCCTCTTGACTACTGTGTACGGGGTCTGGTAGGGAGAGATTAAAGTAGTGTATTTGTCAGTATAATAGGCAGAAGCTGGGAATGAATTAAGATTCTTTGTATGGTCTTTTTAAGTTGGCCCTCCGCTTTGCCTTTTCGACTTTTTTTTTTCTTTTTTGGTAAGGTTTCTACTTGGAAATTTTACTTTAAGGACTGATGTGTCAGCTAGTGTAGGGATAAGTTGCATCATTAGTGCAGCATAACGTATGGTCTGTGGCCAGAGGCCCCCATCTGGGTGGGGCTAACGCTGCTGCCTCCGAGTCGAGACCGGAGAACCGTAGCCACGCTCGTTAATTACAGCCAAGGTGTTGCCAGAGGAAGTGACATGATGCCTGTGGACGTGTTTCCTAAACTGTAAAGTGCTGCTCGAGACTGTCGTGTCAGGACGAGGCTGAAGGCGGAGTTCCAATCCCCGCGCGGCGATTCTGAGCCAGGCTCTCGGAACTCCCAGCCTAGAATCTAGGTTCTTCAGGGGAGAAGATGGATGGCGCGTTTTAGTTATTCAGTATCTCATACCAAACCTCATTTTGAAAATTGCACTGTTAATGAATTAGAAACTTTTAAATTAAGGCTGAGGGGCACATTATTAACTCTCTCTCAAAGAAGAGCAGTGGCTGGTCTACAGAGGATAGTGTCCAAAACTGCTCTCCTTCCCTGCTGAGCACAAGACAGGAAGGCACTGGCTGCCTTGAACTTGCTGATGAGATATTGTGGGACCTGCATGACCTAATGGGTGTGAGAACCTTTGAAAGGGTATAGGCAAGATGCTATTTATTTATTTATTTATTTATCAAGATTTGATTTGTTGGGGAGAGAGTAAGAGGAGAGAGCACGAGTGGGGGCAGGGAAGGGCAGAGGCAAAGGGAGAAGCAGATTCCTCTCTGAGCAGGGACTGTGAGGGGGGCAGGGTTGGGGGTATTCTATCTCATGACCCCAGAATCAGGACCTGAGCCAAAGGCAGATGCTTAACTGACTGAGCTACCCAGGTGCCTTGGCAAAATACTATTTAAAAAGACATGACAAACTACAAAAATAACAGTTGAATCGAAGGTGTGTAAGTAGCAGAAGGACAAGGAGCTCTTTATTCACTAGTCCCTTTTACCACCACTGTCTGCTGATCTTGGTATTTCCTGGGAAGATGGACAGAAGGCAGAAGATTGAATCAGGAGATGGAAGGAAAGGGAAGGAAAGAGAATCAGAAAAGGAGTAAATTAGGCTGGAGAAGTAGGAAGTGGAGAACATAGAAAGTAGGGGAGAAAGATAGAAAAGAGGGAAAGGAAAAGAGGAAAGCAAGAATCAGACAAATGCAGGGGAACTAAAAAAGGTAGTGGGGACAACCTTAAATTTTCTCAATCAGCCTGTCCATCCTTACCACCCTGTGTCAAGCTCAGCCTCATACATCATTTTCAATCTTGGAAACATCAAAAACCTTTTTAGAACCTTCAAACCACCCATGAAAAGAAAGTCCTGGGGCATTTTCTTACTAGTCATCTGTGCCTACTGCTGTTCCCCAGCCTGAAGTCCATGATCCGGCATTATAATCACTTCATTATACATACCCACGGCATGTCTCTCTCCCCAAACCCAACTCCCCCTTCTGTCTGTCTGTCCCACAGCAACATGTTTCTGGAGAAATAATCATGCTACAGGACATTGACTTCACTTTCAGTAGGTGATTGCTAAACCTCAAATTAACAGGTGACATTTTCTGGTGATTCTGTTCACTCATTGCATGAAGTGGCTACAGGCACACCCCATAGAATACCTTCCTGGTTCATGCCATCTGATTTTTAATATCCCAACTTCACAGAACATAAACGTTTTTCAGTAGGATATTCCACTGGCTTAGTGTCATTGGTTTAGAAGATATACTGTCCCCACTACTCTGCAGTGCCTTTTTTAAAAAATAGAAGCCAGGCTATGGGTCCTCATATGTTTGGAATCTCTTTTCTATTCCATTTGTGTATGTGTCTCCTGTTGTATATTATCTGAACTGCCTCTGATTTTTTTTTCTCTTTAAAATTGTCTCAACTATTCTTGCCCCTTGTAATTATTTCCTTTTCCTTTTTTTTTTTTTTTTTTAAAGTAGGCTCCATGACCAGCATGGAGCCCAGTGTGCACTCAAACTCATGACCCTGAGATGAAGACCTAAGCTGAGATCAAGAGTAGGAAGCTTAACCAACTGAGCCATCCTCAGTTGGCATCTTCACAATATTTAGCTTTTTAATCTATGGACATGGTAACACCTCTCCGTTCATCTGGATCTTCCTTTAGCTTTCTAGTCTTTTGTTTTCTGTGTAGAGATCTCTTTCCAATTCTATATTGCCCTCTCTTTTTTTTTTCTTGATCCATTATTGCAGAAATATAATAATTTTGTTTCTCTTTTCAAGAAAGCAACTTTTTTTTTTTTTTTTGGCTTTGCTGATTCATTTCACAAGACTGTTTGAAGTGTTGTCTGTAGATTGGTGGTTATCTGTGAAGTGTTTCTTACCAGTTTGAGATGTGCTGAATTAGAAATTGACAGTGAGTGTTTAGAAACTTTCCTGGGAATTTGATATTGCCATGAAGCCTAAACACATCATCTGTCCTACAAGTGCTTTTATTTTATAGAATTATTTATGGAAAAAATTTAAAATTTTTGAAATCATGGAAACAAACACACACAAACATATGGATGTATACGTTTCATGTATATGTAACTTTTGTCCTTAAAGTAAAAGTTGAGTGAAAAATAAAGTTGGCACCAAGTGAAGATCAATAATATGCATTAAGGAGTTGGAGATCTTAAAAAAACAATAAAGTATAAATTTGAACTCCTAGAAGATAACACAGGAAAAGTCGAGATGATCTTGGGTTTGGTAATGATACAGAACCAAAGGCACAATCTGTGAAAGAAATAATTGATAAGCTGGAGTCATTAACATCTGAAATTCCAGTCTGTGAACTACACTGTCAAGAGAATGAGAAGACAAGCCACAGACTGGGAGAAAATAGTTGCAAAAACATCTGATAAAGCATTATTATCCAAAATATCCAAAGGACTCTTAAAACTCAACAATAAGAAAATGAATAACCTGACTTAAAACGTGGGAAAAAAATCTGGACACCTGACCAAAGAAGACATACTGACGGCAAATAAACATTTGGTAAGATGTGAACATCACACGTCATTAGGGATTGCAGGTTACAACAATAAGACACACTACACAACTAGTAGAATAGCCCAAATCCAAAGCTGGTAAACCATAGGCTGGTGATGTTATGATGCAACAGAAACTCTCATTCATCGCTGGTGAGAATGTGATATGGTGTTAACTACTTTGGAAGACAGTTTGACACTTTCTTACAAAATTAATCTTACCATACAGTCCAGCAACCAAGCTTCCTGATATCTACCCAGAATAAATTGAAAACTTACATCCACACAAATAACCATACACAGATGATAAATTATAAAATTGCCAAAATTTGGAAGCAACAAAGGTGTTCTTCAGAAGGTGAGTGGATAAACAAACTGGTACATCCAGACAGTGAGATATTATTCAGGGCTATAAAGGAATAAGGTGCCAAGCCATGAAAAGATGTGGAGGACACTTAAATGAGTATTATTATTATTATTATTTTTTTAAAGATTTTATTTATTTATTTGACAGAGAGAGATCACAAGCAGGCAGAGAGGCAGGCAGAGAGAGAGGAGGAAGCAGGCTCCCTGCTGAGCAGAGAGCCCGATGCAGGGCTCGATCCCAGGACCCTGAGATCATGACCCGAGCCGAAGGCAGCGGCTTAACCCACTGAGCCACCCAGGCGCCCCTTAAATGAGTATTATTAAGTGGGAGTCTAAAATGGGTATGTTTCCATCTCTATGGCATCCTGGAAAAGGGAACACTGTGGAGGCAATAAAAAACAGTGGTTGCCTGAGGTTAGAGAGGAGGGAGGAGAATGGGCAGAGCACAGAGGATTCTGGGAGTAAACTGTCCTGTAGAGTACATTAATGATGGATCCATACCCTTATGTATTTGTACAAATCCATTACACAACACCAAGAGTGAACCCTGATATAAATTATGGACTTCAGGTCATAAGATGTCAATATAGGTTTATCAGTTGAAACAAATATATGAGTCTGGCAAGTCTGGTGCAGGATGCTGTGGTAGGCTGCACATGTGTGGGTCAGTGGTGGATGGGAAATCTCTATACTTTGCTCTCAATTTTCCTGAAAGTGTAAAAAAAATAAAGTCTAGGGACGCCTAGGTGGCTCAGTTGGTTAAGCGTCTGCCTTTGGCTCAGGTCATGATCCCAGGTGCTGGGATAGAGTCTCGCCTCAGGCTCCTAGCTCAGCGGGGAGCCTGCTTTTCCTTCTGTCTGCTGCTCCCCTCTGCTTGTGTGCTGTCTCTCTGACAATTAAATGAATAAAATCCTTTGAAAAAATTTGTTAAAACAAGACCTAAAATACAAGGATAAATGTCAATTAATAAATAAATTTGAGGTTACTAGAGGGTGTTACGATGGATATGGAATTTGAAATTGATTTTTTTGTTTGCTTCTCTTTATCTGTGCTTAGAATGATGGATCAGACACATTCATTTGAATCCCTGTTATTTACAAACTCTATGACCTTGGGTAAAATACTTTAAGTCTCTGTCTCAGTAATCCCATTTATAAAACATGCCCTATATACATCCAAATACTAGTTTCATTGTGCTATCAGTAAGATTAAATGACCTCTGTGATAAATATGGCACATGGTACATGAGAAGTTCTCAGTAAATGGTGGCTAGTAGTGACTGCAGTTGTAACAATGACCTTTGCAGTGGTTATGAACAAATGTGCTATTGTGTGATATGATGTGGCATTTACAGATAATAGATCATGTTTGTAAAGTAGGTTTTTAAAAATAGGTTAACAAGTGGTGTTTTGGACATCATTTTTTATTTTATTTATTTATTTATTATTTTTTTTTATTTTTTAAAAGATTTTATTTATTTATTTGACAGACAGAGATCACAAGTAGACAGAGAGGCAGGCAGAGAAAGAGGAAGGGAAGCAGGCTCCCCGCTGAGCAGAGAGCCGGAAGTGGGGCTGGATCCCAGGACCCTGGAATCATGACCTGAGCCCAAGGCAGAGGCTTTAACCCACTGAGCCACCCAGGTGCCCCAGACATCATTTTTAAAATATATTCATAGCAAGTCTGTAGTTGGGTAGGAAGATACCACTCTCTTTCGTTACAGAGATAAGAAAACTGTTTTCTTATGCAACTGGCTTGCTTAGGATTATATAGCTACTATGTTTTTATTCTAGAGAGAAAAGAAAAAGAAAATGCTCTGAATTTTGAAAAAAATAACTGACATAAAAAGATGTAAGAATTCAAAGGTAGAGTTAAAAAAAAAAAAAGTGGGTGGTAGAATTCAGGAAAGGAACCGAAAATAACCACCAGCATTTTACCAGAACGGAGAACCATCCATGCTGGGAGCAGGAAATAGAAGAGATAGAGTCAGGGATATAGAGAATGTGCTTGCAAAGATCACAAACGAAGAACCAAAAAGTAAAGATCATTCCAAAGAGGAAAACAGATATGTGGGACAGAGTGGAATCCAACATGTTAATAATCCTTTTTATTGAGAGAAAAAAAAAATATTTAATAAAATGTTCAATGATTCATTGTCCTAAAGGTGTAGTGTTTCAAGAGAAGAAAAACAATGTAGAACAGTGGACATTGAGATGTAGCCTGATGAACTTAGTAACCTTCAAAGGAAGGAGAAATCCTATAGAAATCCAGGGAGAGAAGAAGAAAGAGAGAAGATGTGAGGTTGAATCCAATTTGCTGTAATCATGCAATTTTAAAATAGAATGGATAAATGTATACAGGTTTCTATAGGGGTGAAAAGGAAACCTAAGTATTGTATTCCATACCAACTTGTCTTTCCAGTGAAAAAGAAAGGCATTCTTAAACATGCAAGTAATTGAGAAGTATTATGCCCCTAAATCCTTTTGAAATAATTATTTCATGATTGAAACCAGCAGCCAACTAAATGAAATTATTTTAGATAAAGGGTTCAGGGATGGGGAAGCAGCAGTAAGCAAAATCTGAAGGTAAACAATGAATTCATTTAATTACATAAGGAAGTTTAAAAAAAAAAGAGCAGTGGGGGTTTTGGTAACAGAAGGGGATGCAGTTGATGTAAACCTTGACCACGTAAAGTGATAATAACATAACCAGAAAATCTGCAGAGTGTTAGGGGAGTGGAGGTACGAGAGGGTATACTGATTTCCCTGTCTTTCATAGTTGGAAGTCAAAAGACTCTGCACAAGATTGATAAGTCAGTAAGTAGATGTTGTGGCACATAATTTAAAGTTATAAAGACCTTGAGAGAGATACTAACACCAAATCTTTTAACTTATCAGAACAGAGCAATAATGAAGAAAATACAGACCATTGGGGCGCCTGGGAGGCTCAGTGGGTTAAGCCTCTGCCTTCGGTTCAGGTCATGATCTCAGGGTCCTGGGATCGAGCCCCGCATGGGGTGGTGGTGGGGTCTCTGCTGAGCGGCGGGGAGCCTACTTCTCCCTCTCTCTCTCTCTCTGCCTACTTGTGATCTCTGTCTGTCACATAAATAAATAAAATCTTAAAAAGAAAAGAAAAGAAAATACCCCAAGGAAAAGGTGGCAGATGATAGACCTTCGGAAACAGCAACATAAAGAAAGACGGAAAGTGGAGACTCAGCATGTGTCTCATACAACAGTCCAGATGGAACAAATGCACTTGATAAAACAAAATGTCTCAGATTATATGAGGGGCAGATTAAAAGAAAATAACCTCAAAATATCAAATATAAATCAACAGGCAAAGGCATTCCAGGCAGCTGAATATACCCATGCAGAAAACAGACAACAAAAACCAACCCCCAAACCAAAACCAAGCAACAGGTTAAAAAAGCAGGAGTGGTAACTATTCATATTAGAGAACGGTGAATTTAAAACAAAAAAGCATTACATAAAACCAAAATAAATAGTTTATCTTAGTAAAGGTTGTGCACTACCTTAAGAATTAAACTTATTAATCTTTCTACACCAACTAACATGGCATCAAAGTATTTAAGGCTAAAATTGCAGTAAGTAAATGAGAACTTGATAGATGTTCCAGTGGTAGGAATCCCTAATGCACTACTCTTATCCCATGACAGGTGATGTAAATAAAAAATAACTAAAATTACATTGGGTTTTTAACAATATAAATAATGAGGGTATTCATATGTACACTTATCCAAGCGCATATTCATTCAAATCCATAAAGTATTTTTAAAAATTGGTTGTACGCTTTCACTAAAATTTACTGTGTGGAAAAATCAGCAATTTCTAGAAGCTTCTACCCCATAATTTTGGCAAGTTTCCCTGAAACCATAGAGTTTCATCAACTAGAGTCTGAAAACCTTTGGATCAAGAAATGAGAGCTGTATTATTACATTGGCAGCGCGAACAAGTTTCCTTTCAATATCAAACTACTTTTCCCATTGTTATTTCAGAGAAAACATTGTTCTGATTACAGTTGTCTGGGCAGCTGTAGTTATAACCAATTTTACCATTTTCTAGCAAAGGAACTAAGGAAAACCTGGAATCATAAATCAGCTCTCAGAGATGATTTCAGTAATAACACTTTCAGTTGTAACGCACTTGGGCTCATAAGGGACTAGCTGGCACACTCAGCCAGCATCTTGGATCTTCTGCAACATGCTCATAACTCACAGAGATTTACTTTAGAGGACGAGGACGTATTCCTGCTGGTTGGTAACAGCACTAGGAATGGAACCCCTATCTCCTGAATCCCAGCCCTTCATTTCTCTAAGCCACACGGCTTTTCCTCAGCATACGCAAGGACTGTGGCAATAGAGTAGCTCTTCCTTTGATTTAACGTTCCAAGATTTGTTGCCTTTAACCGGTTTTCTGACCCGGGCTCCAGTGGCTTTAGCAATTTTCCGAAATCTTCATACTCAGCCTTCTGAAGGCTCACCTTGTAAAATGTGTTTGATTGATTGGTCTCTTCTGTCTTGCATAACTATCTTGCCCACACAAGATGATTGCTGCAAAAGACAGCTTCCAAAAAACCCTTTTTCCTTACAAAAAGCCTCAGCTCAGCTTTTTCCCCCACCCTAGACCCATCTGTACCAGCTCTGTGCTGACATCTCCTGGGTACTAATCTAATAGCTCGGGTCCCACAACCCCCTCAGGCACGGCACTACACATGCGTTTCTTCTAATCGGTTGTGAATGTGGTTGTATGCATTTTGAGGACTGGTGTTTTTGCCGGTCCTCTGTCTGCAAACTCCAATCAGTTGAAAGCTTGACCAGGTGTTTGATATGCTCTGAATATTTCCCTTTCCAGTCAATGTCATTTGTAACGATAAACTGAAACATTCTTACTTAAAGAATATTCAGAGAGGTCCTGTGATTTGAAAATGAAATATTGTTTTGTGTACTGTCTTTCTAGATAATCTACCCAGCTTTTTTGGCTTCTGCTGAAGGCATAGAGCCTTGCTAAGCCTCTGAAAAGCTAGTCCTCCTAAGGGAAGGGGTGGATAGTAACAGCTGTTTCTAGAAGGAGCCTACCATTTTGACATGGGCAGTATCTTTATTTTTACCACCAAGATTGTTGGTATCTGCTGAGATATCGCACTTTGGTCCTCCTGGACAAGTATGGGAAACTTCAGTAATATTGATAATGCTAAAAATCTGGCTGTTTGGAAATCAGATGAGGAAAACTTCCCAGAATGGTGAATGTCTTAGTGCAATGTGCAATCGGTCATTTCTCATCTTTCCCTTTGGTGTCCCTTTTTAAATAAAAACAAAACAAGTAAAGCTAGACTAACTAAGCTTTGTATTTTAGAGGAAATCTATGTTGTGATAATAATTTGCCTCTGGCCTGTGAGGCAACTTTCAAAAGTCCGAGAGAATTCGTGATTAACATCTGAGCTACTTAATAGAATTGGCAGGAAATGACTACATGATACAGTTTCATTCATTCAGTTATTTCGTAAATAATTACTGAACAGTTTCTGCCCCAGGGTATTGTGCAAAATGCAGTAGGGCGTATGTGAAAAAATTTGCAGCACTCCTCAGGTAGGATGCCAACTCATTGAGGTCAAGATAGGATGCATGTGTAAATCATTTTATTTTTCTTTATTTTTTCTTAGAGAGAGAGTTAGAGAGAGCAAGCAAGCGAGGGACAGGAGCAGAGTGAGAGAGAGAATCTTAAACAGGCTCCATGCTCAGTGTGGAGCCCAACTTGGCACTGGATCACATGACACTGAGATTGTGACCTGAGCCAAAACCAAGAGTCTGATGCTTAACTGACTGCTGTTTAGGCACCTCATGTATAAGTCAGTTTAATACAAGATAAGAATTATTAAGTATAATGAGAGATAGAGATGAAGGACTTTGAGAGGCCAGGGGCAACAGAGATTACTTCTGGCTGGAGAATCTGGGAAGAGACAGCCTTTGAGGTGAACATGGAGAAATAGCTAGGATTCTGACATGCAGAAATGGGCAGTGTTACCCTTCAGCATAAGTAGCACAGTGATCAAAGTTGTATCAACCTCTAATTAAATTATGTTTCTTAGGGTCTTGCTAGAGAACCAGGTCCATTTCCAATTAGACACCACATTTCATGCCAATAATAACTCTAATCTCTGTGTTCGGGATCTGTGTTGTTTTACATTGGCAAACCCCAGGCCAGATGACAGAACAACCTCTTGAAAGCTCCTAGAGCCTGTGGACCCCTGAGCATGTGGCACTGCGACCCATCTGTCCTTCAGAGCCCCTGGCTGGAACATTTTCCCCCTAGCCATCTGCTCCTGCCAGCTGTCTGTCACCTTGGAAAAGACCTTTCTGTGTTAAATGTGTATAACACAGGTATTGCTAGGTTTTGGGTTCTGAGGTTTTTTGTTTTTTGTTTTTGTTTTTTTTTTTTTTTAAATGGAAAAAGTGTGGTAAAGTATCTGATGATACCATCCTACAATAAAGAAATGGGACTTTTGTGGTGATTCTACTACCTGTGGTGATTTTAGCAAAGTCAGTCTGCATCTCCGGGTCTCAGTTTCTTGCCTTGGAAAATGGGAATATTAACATTGGTTTGTTTCCACTGTCCATAGAAGCTGAGAAAACAAAGTTGTGAGGTATTTGTTTGACCCTAGCTTTTTACATGAAAACAGGTATATCTCAGTCTCTGGACTAGAATTTAGTTCTATAAATTTAGCTATAGGATACGGTCAGCAAATAAAAAGGTGTTTTTCTAGCGATTTCTGTTATAAAAGCAAAATATGTTCATGGCAGGAAAAACTCAAGGCACAAAATCATACGTGATCACTAATGCACAGAGTCTCCCATAACTCAGACCATCTCTTTTGATAATCCACCAGTTTCAGTGTTTAAATAAGCCATCCACTAAGATGATATAACCGAAACCAAGTTCTCCTGGAATTAATCCCAAGTGAGAATAAGGTAAGTGGTATGTGTTCCATGCCACTTAAAATAATGCATTTCTTCTGTAATATGTGTCCGGGGTTCTTTAGCCATACCAAGCAGTTTCAGAATTCCTTGGCAGTTTTCAACATAGCTTGTGGGCTGTAATCATGAACAAGCTTCTCAGAGAGTAATTTAGCAATATGTGTCAAAGATCTTAACACCCCCTCACTCCCACTTTGACCCAGAAATTCCATGTCTGGGAATTTATCTTAAGGCAATAATCAGAGATGTGCCCAAGGATTTATGTATGATGATACTTACCATGACATTAAAAAAAAAATAACAGCAAACAGTAGAAACAACCTAGATGTCAAACAATAGGGGGTTGGTTAAATAAATTATGGTACATCTATATCCAGAGTGCTGTGTGATCATTAAAAATAATGATCTCAAAGAATTTTTTTTAAAGCTATGGGGAAATGCTTATGATGTTTTTAGGAGAAGAAGAAAAGAGTCAATAGACCAGATTCCAGTGTGTGTGTGTGTATGTGTGTGTGTGTGTTTTAAAAACATCTATTTCTCTGCATAGCAAAAAGATGGATCTGTAGCAAAATGTTAGTGATGATTATGGGTGGAACAAATGATTGTTTTTTTCCCTGTTTTTACATTTTGTATATATAACTATCATTTTCTAAAAAAAATTACATAGCCTCTTTTCTTCCTATTATCTTCCTAAGCTTCCAAAAAAGTCATAGCCTCTTTGGGCTGCAATCACAAAACAGCACAGACTAGGTAGCTAACAAACAAATGAAATTTATTTCTCACAGTTCTGGAGGCTGGGAAGTCCAACATCAAGGTGTCAGCCTGACTGCGTTCTGGTGAGAGCTTTCATCTCGGGTCACAGCTGACACCCTCTTGCTATGTTCTCACATGGTGAAAGGGGAGAAGGACCTCTCTGGGATCTTTTCTGTAAAGACACTAATCCATTCCTAAGGGTTCCATCCACATGACCTAATCACCTCCCAAAGCCCACTTCCTAATGCTGTCATTCTGGGGTGTTAGGATTCCAATGTATGAATTTTGAGGGAATAGAAACATTCAGACCAGAGCATTATATACATAATATGTAACTTACATTAAACATCTCCTACACTTCCCTGCCTAATTCAGCAGGTTCTCTGAGGCTTTTAGTTGCTCTCTGTTTGTTTTATGCTGGGATTTCTTGGGAACTCCTTTGGTGTGACTTTGGGGTAGCTGTGTAGTGTTCCATCATTAATTCAGAAACTTAATTTCATCAGTGTATTGAGAAGGTGACAGTCACTAATCAAACAAAAAAAAACTGATTTCAGCGAAAATAAAGAGAACAATTGGAAAATGGATGATAGATTTTCAGTGATCAGGATCCCTTTGACTCATTGACCCACGAGCTGGAAGAGTCCTTAATGACAAACTCCAGAATGGTTGGAGGAGCTTCCCAAAGTCCCTTGTCTAGGAGTAGCCAAATGGCATCAGACTTGGGTTTTTTAACTCCTTTTTCTTTTTAGCTTTTTTTTTTTCCTTTTTTAAAAAATTGGAGATAGAGAAAAAGAGACCGAGTACGTGCCTGTGTGGGGATGGGACAGAGGGAGAGGGAAAGAGAGAATCTTAAGCAGGCTCCAGCAGGCTCCATGCTCAGTGTGGAGCTGATGCAGGACTCGATCTCATGGCAGTCTCACAACCCTGAGATCATGACCTGCACCAAAATCAAGAGTCAGAGGCTTAACCTACTGAGACACTTAGGCTCCTCTCTTTTTACCTATTTTTAATTGAGCTCTGAGGTTTGCTGTTTCAGACATTCCCTTTTTGCTACCAAGATGCTGGGCAATTTAAGTTAGCATGCTTTTTTTTTTAGGATTTTTTTTTTTAAGAGCAGTTTTAGGTTTACAGCAAAATTAAGAAGGTACAGAGATTTTCCATATAACTTCTTGCCCTCACACAAGGGCAGCCTCCCCCATTATCACATCACAGACCACATTGGTACATTCGCTACTTTTGATGAACATGCATTGACACATTTTAACCATCCAAAGTCCATAGTTTACCTTAGGGCTTATTCTTGGTGTTGTAAATTTCATGAGTTTGGGCAAATGAATAATAACATGTATGCATCATTATGATATCATACAAAGAAATGTAATGCCCTAAAAATCCTCTGTGCTCTACCTATTTATCCCTTCCCTCATCCTCAACCCTGGTATCCACTGATCTTACTGTCTCTATAGCTTTGCCATTTCCAGAATGTGATAGAGTTGGAACCATACAGTATACAGCTTTTCCAGATTGGCTTCTTCCACTTAGTGATATGCATTTTTTTAATTATAATTTTTTATTTTTTTATTAACATGTAATGTATTATTAGCCCCAGGGGTGCAGGTCTGTGAATCGCCAAGTTTACACACTTCACAGCACTCACCATAGCACATACCTTCCCCAATGTCCGTAACCCCACCACCCTCTCCCTACCCCCCTCCTCCTAGCAATCCTTAGTTTGTTTTGTGAGATTAAGAGTCTCTTTATGATTTGTCTCCCTCCTGATCCCATCTTGTTTCATTTATTTTTTTTCTACTCCTCAACCCCCCCACCCCGCCCATTGCCTCTTAACTTCTTACTATCAGGGAGATCATATGATAATTGTTTTTCTCTGGTTGACTTATTTTGCTAAGCGTAATACCCTCTAGATCCATGTCATCGCAAATGGCAAGATTTCATTTACTTTAATGTCTGCATAGTATTCCATTGTATATATATACACCACTTCTTCTTTATCCATTCATCTGTTGGTGACATCTAGGTTCTTTCCATAATTTGGTTATTGTGGACACTGCTGCTATAAACATTCAGGTGCACATGCCCCTTTGGAACACTACATTTGTATCTTTAGGGTAAATATTCAGTAGTGCAATTGCTGGGTTGTAGGGTAGCTCTATTTTCAACTTTTTGAGGAACCTCCATGCTGTTTTCCAGAGTGGTTGCACCAGCTTGCATTCCCACCAACAGTGTGGTTTTGATTTGTATTTCCCTGATGCCGAGTGATGTGGAGCACTTTTTCATGTGTCTGCTGTCCATTTGGATGTCTTCTTTGCAGAAATGTCTCTTCATATCCTCTGCCCATTTCTTGGTTGGATTATTTGTTCTTTGGGTGTTGAGTTTGGTAAGTTCTTTATAGATTTTGGATACTAGCCCTTTATCTGTTATGTCGTTTGCGAATACTTTCTCCCATTCTGTCAGTTGTCTTTTGGTTTTGTTGATTGCTCCCTTTGCTGTGCAAAAGCTTTTGATCTTGATGAAGTCCCAATAGTTCATTTTTGCCCCTGATTCCCTTGACTTTGGCGATGTTCCTAGGAAGTTGTTGCTGTGGCTGAGGTCGAAGAGGTTGCTGCCTGTGTTCTCCTCAAGGATTTTGATGGATTCCTTTCTCACATTGAGGTCCTTCATCCATCTTGAGTCTATTTTCATGTGTGGTGTAAGGAAATGGTCCGGTTTCATTTTTCGGCATGTGGCTGTCTAATTTTCCCAACACCATTTGTTGAAGAGACTGTCGTTTTTCTACTGGACATTCTTTCCTGCTTTGTTGAAGATGAGTTGACCATAGAGTTGGGGGTCTATTTCTGGGCTTTCTATTCTGCTCCATTGATCTCTGTGTCTGTTTTTGCGCCAGTACCATACTGTCTTGATGATGACAGCTTTGTAATAGAGCTTGAAGTCTGGTATTGTG
The DNA here is from genome assembly GCF_002288905.1 of Enhydra lutris kenyoni. Taxonomy (NCBI): domain Eukaryota; kingdom Metazoa; phylum Chordata; class Mammalia; order Carnivora; family Mustelidae; genus Enhydra; species Enhydra lutris. The sequence goes on from NW_019154095.1 coordinate 31,172,649, forward strand.
ATGCTGCCAACCTTGGCTTTCTTTTTCAACATTCCTCTGGCTATTTGGGGTCTTTTCTGGTTCCATATAAATTTTAGGTTTATTTCTTCCATTTCTTTGAAAAAAAATGGATGGTATTTTGATAGGGATTGCATTAAATGTGTAGATTGCTTTAGGTAGCATAGACATTTTCACAATATTTGTTCTTTCAATCCATGAGCATGGAACAGTTTTCCATTTCTTTGTGTCTCCCTCAGTTTCTTTCATGAGTACTTTATAGTTTTCTGAGTACAGATTCTTTGCCTCTTTGGTTAGGTTTATTCCTAGGTATCTTATGGTTATGGGTGCAATTGTAAATGGGATCGACTCCTTAATTTCTCTTTCTTCTGTCTTGCTGTTGTTGTATAGAAATGCAACTGATTTCTGTGCATTGATTTTATATCCTGACACTTTACTGAACTCCTGTATCAGTTATAGTAGTTTTGGAGTGGAATCTCTAGGGTTTTCCACAGAAAGTATCATGTCATCTGCAAAGAGTGAGAGTTTGACTTCTTCTTTGGTGATTCAGATGCCTTTTATTTCTTTTTGTTGTCTAATTGCTGAGGCTAGGGCTTCTAGTACTATCTTGGATAGTAGTGGTGATCATTACAGCCCTGCCATGTTCCTGACCTTAGGGGAAAAGCTCTCAGTTTTTCCCCATTGAGAATGATATTTGCTGTGGATTTTCATAGATGGCTTTGCTGATATTGAGGTATGTACCCTCTATCCCTACACTTTGAAGAGTTTGGATCAAGAAAGGAGCTATACTTAGTCAAATGCTTTTTTAAAGCATTTATTAAGAGTATCATATGGTTCTTGTTCTTTCTTTTATTAATGTATTTTATCACATTGATTGATTTGCAGATGTTGAACCAACCTTGCAGCCCAGGAATAAATCCCACTTGGTGGTAGTGAATACTCCTTTTAATGGACTGTTGGATCCTGTTGGCTAGTATTTTGGTGGGAATTTTTGCATCTATGTTCATCAAGGATATTGTTCTGTAATTCTCCTTTTTGATGGGGTCTTTGTCTGGTTTTGGGATCAAGGTGATGTTGGCCTCATAAAATGAGTTTGGAAGTTTTCCTTCCATTTCAGTTTTTAAGAACAGTTTCAGGAGAACAGGTATTAATTCTTCTTTAAATGTTTGGTAGAATTCCCTTGGGAAGACATCTGGCCCTGGGCTCTTGTTTTTTGGGAGATTTTTGATGACTGCTTCAATCTCCTTACTGGTTATTGGTGTGTTCAGGTTTTCTATTTCTTCCTGGTTCAGTTGTGGTAGTTTATATGTCTCTAGGAATGCCTCCATTTCTTCCAGATTGTCGAATTTGCTGGTGTAGAGTTGGTGTCAGAATACATTCTTATAATTGTTTGTATTTCTTTGGTGTTATTTGTGATCTCTTCTCTTTCATTCATGATTTTATTAACTTGGGTCCTTTCTCTTTTCTTTTTGGTAAGTCTGGCCAGGGGTTTATCAGTATTATTAATTCTTTCAGAGAACCAGTTCCTAGTTTCATTGATTTGTTCTACTGTTATTTTGGTTCCTGTTTCATTGATTTCTGCTCTGATCTTTATTATTGCTCTTCTCCTGCTGGGTTTAGGCTTTCTTTGTTCTTTCTCCAGCTCTTTTAGGTGTAGGGTTAGGTTGTTTTCTTGAGAAGAGCTTATATTGCTACATACTTTCCTCTCAGAACTGCCTTTGCTGTATCCCAAAGATTTTGAACAGTTGTGTTTTCATTTTCATATGTTTCCATGAATTTTTAAAATTCTTCTTTAATTTTCTGGTTGACCCTTTCTTTCTTTAGTAGGATGTTCTTTAACATTGATGTATTTGAGTTATTTCCAACTTTCCTCTTGTGGTTGAGTTCTAGTGTCAAAGCATTGTGGTCTGAAAATATGCAGGGAATGATTCCAGTCTTTTGGTACTGGTTGAGATCTGATTTGTGTGTGGATGTGATCTATTCTGGAGAACGTTCCATGTGCACTGGACAAGAATGTGTATTTTGTTGTTTCAGGATGGAATGAACATTATCCTGAATATATCTACGATGTCCATCTTCCAGTTTGTCATTTAAAGCCTTTATTTCCTTGTTGATCTTTTGTTTAGATGATTTGTCCATTTCAGTGAGGGGGGTTTTAAAGTCCCCGGCTATTGTTGTATTAGTGTTAATGTGTTTCTTTGATTTTGTTATTAATTGGTTTATATAGTTGGCTGCTCCCATGTTAGGGGCATATATATTTAAAAGTTGTAGATCTTCTTGTTGGACAGACCCTTTAAGTATGATATAGTGTCCTTCCTCATCTCTTTTTATAGTCTTTGGCTTAAAAATCTAATTTGTTTGGTGTAAGGATTGTCACCCCAGCTTTCTTTTGAGTTCCATTAGTATGGTCAATGCTTTTCCTCCCTCTCCCTTTAAATCTGGAGGTGTCTTTGGGTCTAAAATGAATTTCTTGCAGACTGTATTTTGATGGGTCTTGATTTTTTTTTTATCCATTCTGATACCCTGTGTCTTTTGATTGGGGGCATTTAGCCCATTTACATTCAGGGTAACTATTGAAAGATAATGGATTTAGTGTCATTGTGTTGCCTATAATGTGACTGTTACTGTATATGTCTCTGTTCCTTTCTGGTCTGCTACTTTTAGGCTCTCTCTTTGCTTAGAAGACCCCTTTCAATATTTTTTATAGGGCTGGTTTGGTGTTTGCCAATTCTTTTAGTTTTTGTTTGTCCTGTAAGCCTTTTATCTCTCCTTCTATTTTCAATGACAGCGTAGCTAGATATAGTATTCTTGGCTGCATATTTTTGTCGTTCAGTGATCTGAATATATCATGCCAGTCCTTTTTGGCCTTCCAGGTGCCTGTGGATAGGTCTGCTTTGAATCTAATTTTTCTACCATTGTAGGTTACAGACCTTTTGTCCTGAGCTGCTTTCAGGATTTTCTCTTTGTCTCTGAGACTCGTAAGTTTTACTTTTAGATGACAGGGTGTTGATCGATTTTTATGTATTTTTTTTTTTTTTTAAATTTTGAGGGGCTTCTCTCTGCCTCCTGGATTTTGATGCTTATTTCCTTCCCAAATTAGGTTATTTTTTTTTGCTATGACTTGCTCCAGTATACCTTCTGTCCCCCTCTCTTTCTTCTTCTTTTGGGACGCCAATTATTCTAATATTGTTTCATCTTATGGTATAATTTATCTCTCAATTTCTCCCCTCGTGGTCCAGTAGTTGTTTGTCTCTCTTTTGCTCAGCTTCTTTATTCTCCATCATTTGGTCTTCTATATCACTGTTTCTTTCTTCTGCCTCATTTTTCCTAGCCGTAAGAGCCTCCATTTTTGATTGTACCTCATTAATAGCTTTTTTGATTTTAACTTGGTTATATTTTAGTTCTTTAATTTCTCTAGAAAGGGATTTTGTTTCTCCAGAAAGGGATTCTCTAGTATCTTCTATGCTTTTTTCAAGCCCAGCTAGCATTTTATAATCATGATTCTGAACATTAGTTCTGACATCTTACTAATGTCCATATTGATTTGGTTCCTAGCTATCAGTACTGCCTCTTGTTATTTTTTTTGGAGGTGTTTTTCTGCCTTGTCATTCTGTCTAGAGAAGAATAAATGAATGAGAGAACAAAATGCTAAAAGGGTAACAACGACCCCAGAAAAATATACACTAACCAAATCAGAAGAGACCCAATACCAGGGGAGAAGAAAAGAAAAGGGGAAAATATATATATATATATATATATATAGAGAGAGAGAGAGAGAGAGAGAGAGAGGCTGGTGAATAGAACAGAACCACAGATTTTATTTTGGGTTTATTTTTGTGTGTTAGAAGAAACTGCCTCCCAGAATTTTAAAGAAAGAAAAACTTAAATACATGTAAAAATAAGGGTAAACATGATGAGGGGATGGAATATGACTGTAAAGTTGAAAATTAAAAAAGATTTTATAAAAGGAATTGATAAGAAGGTGGTTGAAAAGTGAAAAAAGGAAATTAAAAAAATGAGACAGTGTAATCAGGTTGGAGACTAGAACAAAGCCATATGCTCTATTTAGTGTACATTTTGGTCCATTAGAATAAACTGTATCCCAAAATTTTAAAGAAAGAAAAACTTATATGTATACAACAAATAAGTTTAAGTACAATGAAGAGGTAGAGGATGACTATAATAATGAAAATTAAAAAAGATTTTTAAAAAGTATTGATAAAATAAAATTGTTAGAATAGGTTAAAATAGGAAAGAGGAAACTTCCAGAAACAAGAGAAAAAGAAAAAATGAAAATTTAATAATTTTAACTTTGAATGACTAAGGAATCATGGGAGAAAACCCATGAATTCTATGTGCTATATTTCCCCTAGCCCTGGTGTTTTGCAGTTCTCATTGATCAGTAAACTTGGTCTTGGCTGGATGTTCTTGCTGATCTTCTGGGGGAGGGGCATGTTGTAGTGATTCTCAAGTGTCTTTGCCCGAGGTGGAATTGTACTGCCCTTGCCAGGGGCTGGGCTGAGTTATCTGCTCGGGTTTGCTCTTGGGAGCTTTTGTTCCCTGAACGCTTTCCATACTGCTTTGGTGGATGAGAATGATGATGGTGGCTTCTCAATCTCTGATCCAAAGGAGCTGAGAGCTTGGGGCCCCCCTCTTGGGGCCTCAGGAAAAAGCAGTCAATCACTCCTGTCTCTGGTCTCCGGCTGTGCTCCGTGCTCACCTAGCCTGTGACCGAGCATTTCTATCTCTGGTGCACAGCCCCATTTAGAGTCTCCAAAGACCCAGACTCCCACAGAGTACTCCCTGCTCCTCCCGGTGGGGCAAGGTGGGGGGTCTCCCCGAATCTGACTCTTGTATGGTCCCTGCTCAGAGGACAGTGGTCCGACTGTTCCTCGGATCACGGTATAATGTAACCCTGAAATGAGGGCCTACTCTTTGGCTCCATCTCTGTAGCCGGCTTCCCTGCTCCAAAACCTGTGAGCTCTGCCACACTCAGGCAGCCCTGGTCTTTTTGTGACCCCGTGGGTCCTGAGACCACACTCTCCTAGCGAGGGCTCCACGCCCCACTTAGCCTCTGGAGTGACGACCCTCAGTGGAGCAGACTTTTGAAAGTTACAATTTTGTGCTCCACTGCTCTATTGCTTACTGGGAGCCCATCTCCCCATGGTCTGTCTTCCTGTGTATTGCCTCAGATTCACTTCTATGCACGTCCTACCTTCCAGAAAATGGTCGCTTTTCTGTTCCTAGTATTGCTGCTCTTCTCTTCAATCTTCTGTTGAGTTTGTAGGTGTTCAGAATGGCTTGGTAACTGTCTAGCTGGTCTCCTGGTACCTAATAAAATTTAGGTCTTCTGCTCCTCTGCCATCTTGCCTATTGAACTGTCTTCTATTTTTCCTTTAATTTTTGCATCATATGTTTCCTTTAGATGGTATCTTTCTGTATTTGGAGTCTATCATTATTGCAACTGATTTTCATATAGGAGAAGTGACAAGAGAATTATAGAAATGTTGTGAAATAAGAAATTAAATAAACCTCTTATGACATTTCTTCTTTACCATCATTTTACCTCTGTGTCTTGGATACAGAGGGTGTCAGTCAGGGTGGGGCAAGGGTATATGGGGAATTCGGCACAGAGAATATCAATGCAACCGCAATACATCTTCCCGTTAGATTCTGAACACCACCTGAAGATAATTTGGAAGGTGTAGCAGCAGAAAATTAAACGCTGTAAATGCTGTCTGGCAAATTAAAAGACATAATTGATTATATTAGCTTATTTAAGTGCTTCTAATTGCCAGAGATAGGGTTTGTCTGGTGTAGCTTTTCAACTTGCCAAGTAAAGTTTACACTGTCAACAAGCAAGTAATAGAAGTTACCAAATGGCTCTTTCAAAAATTTCAACTCTCAGGCGCTTAATTTTTTGTGATACTTTGTTTTTCATGCCAGAGTCTCTTCTGTTGTCTAAGGTAAGTGGGGGAAAGAATACAGTTGTCCTGTTGGACTTGGGAGGGGCCCCCAATGCCCACCTGCTCTTCCATCCTGCAGCCAGCAGCTCTAAACTCGTGTCCTGGCAAAGAGACTGGATTGCTTTTTTGAGTGACGGGTTGTGACCGTCACATCTCATCCTCAGAGTTTCCTGGAACTGGTTTTTTGGTCAGCATAGATGGATACAATTTTCCCTCTTCCGAGCAAGGATGGCGGGTGCTCTGAGTCCCAGAGAAGTCGCCGGGCTTGAGTCAGCACCAGAGTGCTCTGGGTCTGGAACATTCTAGAGCATGAGTGGCAGGCATCTTTGGCAGTGCATTATTCTCTAGGACAGTTGGGCTAGGCATTGGGAAAGCACCCCAATTATTCCTGCGCATTCCCCTCAAGCTCTTAATTATGCACACCGATTACCTGGAGCTATTAGGGATGAGTGAACAGAGTTCACAAATGCCTTCACCTCATGGACATTGCATTTGTTTTCTGAATATCGAGTCTCTCTATTAATGAATCAGTACATATTTATTGTGTACTTTTTAATGCGTACACCACCCTTCTAGATGCTCTGGGGATAGTGAGGAGAGTATAAAGTCAAAGTTGTACTCCTCAAGGAGTTTACAATATGTTGGGGAGAACAGTACATGTTTACCTTAAAATAGCAACAATGTAAGTCAGTTATTTGTGTCATCTGACAAGCCTAAGGGACCTGTTCTAAATTCTGCTAAGTTGTAAGTACTGAGAAGGTGAGGACTCCGAATTCCTGAAGGCCAGCTTGGGTTTGCTCCCTTGTGTTTACTCGGCATCTATGCCAAGAGACAGCTTGGAACATAAGGTTATTGTGCTTAGTTGTTAAAAACCTTTAAAGTTCAATGAATAATGTCCTCACTGTTGTCCTTTTCCACCTGGGCAGAGGAAGTAGTAAATGGTCACTGGCATGCTATTTCCTGGCTTGCCAGCTCCATTTGGAAATACCACTTACTGAAGAAACTGAACAGAGACAAAACCCAGGAAATTCCGAAGTCCCCTCCGCGCTCTCACATTTGTATGCTGAGCCTGCTATCCGATTTCCCCAATTTCGATGAAACCATGAATGTGAAAGAGTTTTTAAAAGCATAAATAATCGTTAGAGCCAGCATTTATGAGCACCATGTACCAGGCACTTGGCTAAGCATTTTGTATACACAATTTATTTTAGTCCTTAGGACAACTTTATGAAGTCAACTGCTATTTTTGGCGTCCCTATTTTAAAGAGGGAAACAGAGCTTTAAGAGGGGAAGGTGCTTGTCCAGGATCGCGCAGCTAATGAGTCCTGGCGGCACAAGGATTTGAGCTGAGGCCGGAGTGCCGCTGGTCTCAAGTTTTCTACCCTTACTTTCAAGGACCTCCTATAAAGTATTTTATTCCTCTGCAGGATGGTGACATTTTACATCCCTAATGGGGCAACAGCTCTGTTTCTTGGGTGGAGAGAGGCCCTCTGGCGCCACCTATTGGGATTTCCCGAGATCCCACTTGTCTCCCATTGTGCATCTGCACGAGGAATGGGACCCAGGTATCCCTTTGCTGTTTCAGCCGCAGATCTAGGTCTGTCTTGATTTGGACACAGGGTACCGCCTTGAGGCAAAAAACCCTTTGTCACATTGGGTTAGACTTTAACTTGGGGTCATACCGGTGGCTGGATATTTATGACTCCCCTACCCACTTGACAGGCCCCTTGGTGCTCTGCATTCCCGAAGTCCGCCGAGCCGGCTCGCAGTTCCCCACTAGCTCCTTAGCCGTCCTTCAGGGTCTTTGACTTCCAGATCCCCTTTTTTCTGTCCTCAGTGGTGCATTATGGTGTTGTTTCACTTGGGCTCTGCTGTCAGCGGCAGTCAGATCCGTTCGAGCTCTGCCGCTTGCTGGTAGTGTGGCCTCAGGGGATTTATTTGAAATGCCTCAACTTCAGCTTTCTCTATGGAAAATGGTTTAGTAGGACTTAGATATTTAGGTGATAGTGGAGCTTATATAATGCTTTTAAAATAGCTTAGCACATTACCAGACACAAAGAAAACAGTCCCCGAATGGTTTGTATTGATTGCTGTCTTTTTAGAAATTTTAAAAAAGGTTTTATTTATTTGTCAGAGAGAGAAAGAGAGAGAACATGAGTTGGGGGAGGAGCAGAGGGAGAAGCAGATTCCCCGTCAAGCAAAGAGCCCGATGTGGGACTCAATCCCAGGACTCTGGGATCTTGACCCCAGCGGAAGGCAGATGCTTAAATGACTGAGCCACCCAGATATCCCCATTGATATCTGTCTTTTTATGTAGCTTCTTCTGAGTAACTGGACTGGTGGTGTTTACTACCAGTATCCCCGGTCATGGTCTAGCTTAGCCCTTAGACTAGAGGTGTCCTAGAGGTGAAAGGAAGTGAGTGGCTGGCGGCTTGGGTGTCCACCTCATTTGGCTCTGCTCCAGGTGCCTCCAAGGTTCCCCAGAAGCTGATACTGCCCAGGCGTGGTTGATAGTTTGGAAACACAGTGGCCGCCGAGGGCCACTCTCCAGGGCGGCTGCAGTCCAAGGAGGCTCGCAGCTCCGTCTTCACATTTCCACCCCTTCTCTGCAGCCTCACCAAGACCCCTTCAGTCACCCCAGCTAAAATCGCCAGGACCTGATTGTTTGCCTTGCTCCTTGGCCTCCGACCACATGCTGATCTGACCTGCCACACTTTTGCTCTTGCTTTGGGGATTACCACTGTGGTCAGAACGGCTGATGTCCAGGCTGAGCTCTGCTTCCTAGCATCCTGATTGGGACACAGCACTTGTCAGGTTTTGCTCCTGATGCCCCCTCTGTCTTTAACCAGTCCTTCTCCAAGGGCCTCCCTTATTGCTTGTTTCCTTCCAATTCTATCTCCTGCATTTTGCTTTTGACTGAGCCCTTAATGTGACAATGCGGCAGCTACCTCCAGTAGCCTGGATGGAGGCAGGGGCAAAGCCATTCCTTCTCCAGTGACCTGAGCAAGGCCATCTTCCTCAGCCACATGTGGAGAATTGTTCTCATTATGACTATTTTAACATAATAAATCTTTGTGCCTCACTAGAGGTACAGAGTAAAGCCTCATTAATTAAGGCCCCACCGATTCAGAATTTAAGATAATTTGTTCACAGGCCAAGTTGAAATTTACATTTGTCCTATCTATGAAAAAAAGGGTTCATTAAGTAAATCAGTAAAGTAAGGAAGATTGCAGGAAGCCTGTTCAGTCTAATTAAGAAAATAAACTATTTTGAAGCACTTTGTAATACCTTTGACATATAAACAATGTGCTCATTACAAATGACTTTTATGTACTCATTAAAGCATATGGAGGAAGATTCCTGTTTGACAAGTTAAAAATGATCAGTTCAAGTAAATGTATTTAATTGAAGGTAATGAAAGTGCTTTTAAAGATTGCCTGTGGTTTTGGCCTTTCCAGTAATGGAATGGATCTGTAAGGTGGTGGTCAAGGGGAGAGGAGGCTCGGGAATCAGACAGACTCAAGTTCTCATCTTGGCTCTTCTGGTGAACTTGGGCAAGGTGTTCCCTTTCTATAAGGTGTGATTTCCTTTCCTCAAAGAGGTTTTAAGAGGATTAAATGAAAATATATATGCAAAGTGCTTTTCACTGTCTTAGATCTATGATAATAAGCAACAGAAAATCGTCATTTTGTCTCATCTATTTATTTATTTATTAAAAAAGATTTTATTTATTTGAGAGAGAGACAGAGTGAGAGAGCATGAGAGGGGAGGTCAGAGGGAGAAGCAGACTCCCCATGGAGCTGGGAGCCCGATTTGGGACTCAATTCCAGGACTCTGGGATCATAACCTGAGCTGGAGGCAGTCACCCAACCAACTGAGCTACCCAGGTGCCCCTATTTTGTCTCATTTAGCCCATCCAACAGAACGGAGAAAATTCTTATAATACTCATTTTACACATGAGATGGAATATGGGCTCTGAAATACTGAGTAACTTCTCCTGGTTGTACATGGAGGAGGTGGGATGCTAGCTGAGGCCTCCTGGTCCCACACTTACCCCACTGTGTCCTGTTTGGTGGCTTTTGGGGGTCTAGCCAGCGCTTACCTAGCCCCATGAGGGCAGGGGTGTTTCTGATGAGTACACTGGGCTCCACTGTGTTAGCGACCAGTTGTGGCTCATAGCTGTTTGTCTCCACAACGAAACCCTTTCTCAGCCACATTTCTTATTTTACTTTTATATTTTGGAGGAGGATTAGCTTGGCATTGAGAAGGAAAACAAGATTAAGGGTATCTGAAATGGGGCTTTTGAGAGCAGCAGAAAATTTCTGGAATTTCAGAAAAGGGAGGGAAGAGAAAACCAATCCCGCTGTCATGAAGGCACTGGCCAACCTCCGCCATGCGCAGATAGCTCCGAGGAGAGCAGCGACCCGCACTCGTGTACTGAAACCGGAGCTTCTAAGATGATGGATATCTGTTGTTGACAAGAGGGAAGAAGTATGGATTGAGCCCGTAACTATGTTTAGAGCATCAGGGGATGAATTAGCCTAATTGGAATATTAGTCTCAGTTACAGAGAGTAATCACTACAGGCTGTCTCTGGTTTCATTAGAAATTTAATTAAGTTTATCAATGTTTGGCCTCTCCAGGCTTCGTTTTTCCACACTCTCCCCCGACAGCCCTATTGTTTAGGAAGACTTTTCTTTTGTTTTCTTTGGTTTCCCAGGAAGGGGGCTGGGCTGGGCTGGGCGGGGCGAGTTGGGGTGGTGAGGCGGGAGGGTGGTGATGGGCGGGGCTGTCCCCTAGCCTTGAGCCTGGCTGGTAGCGCTCCCTTGGAGACTGGCAGACATCAGTGGCGAGGGGCAAGGTTCTGGCTCTCGCAGGTAGCAGTGGGACTTCCCACAGCTGAAGACATCAGAAAAGGGTACACTTATCCAAGTCGGGAAGCTGAGCATTTTCTGAGCCTACCTGAGAAAGCACCAAAGCCTTTCTTTAATTACCTCCAAGAAAAGCATAGAGGTAGCCTGCCCTGATTCTGCGGTTTAGGGTTACAGGCGCATCTCCTCCAAGAAGAGTGATCATTGTATCTAACACACGGTGTCTGTGCTATTTTTAGGCAGTGGCGTGTGTCGTGCCAATGTTTAGGAGCAGGAGGAGAGCTTTGCAGTTCTGCAAGGCATGTGCTCCCCCCTCCCTGGTTTTCTTCCTATCTTTCTCTTCTCCAACCCTCCCATCCCCACCCTTCGCTTGTCCTTCCTCCATCCTTCACCTCAAACTTGTCCTACCCCCTTCTTCTGCAGTGAGTGTGGGTCTCTAACAAATGAATTCCCTTCTGCTGGTTCTTGTCTTCCTGCTCTGACCCTGGCCACAATTCTTTTCAGTCGGTCAAGCCTCTGCCTTCTGCTCAGGTCATGATCTCAGGGTCCTGAGAGTGAGCCCCCAGTTGGGCTCCCTGCTCAGCAGGGAGCCTGCTTCTCCCTCTGCCTGCCACTGCCTACTTGTGCTCTATCTCTCTGTCAAATAAATAAATTAGGGGTAAAAAACCCCCCACTTTTCTCACCCTTTTTGTCATTTTTATCCCCTCTCTTCTCTCTCTTCACATGTAGAGATATGTATGTAAATATATGTGTATTATTTGATTTTGCTGGATCATTTTAAAGAAAGTTGAAAACATCACTTTACTGTACAAAGATTTTAGCATGTAATAAAACAAATGATTCTGAGTAGAAAGCCCATCTCTCTGTAGAAAGGATACTTTCAATGGGGTCTTTTTGAGACTCAGGGAAGAAAAGCCAACATGAGGAATTAATTGGTGAAGACAATGTGAACCAAACTGGTCTAACAAAACCCTTCATCCCTATAACTACCAACCCCTAAAAGTTGTTTCTGCCACCCCAACAAACAGAATCCAGGGCATTTTTGTTCCCTTTTGTGATAAACTTATCTTCCAGGATAATTAATCCATTTTGTTTTTTCCTTTCTTTTCTTGTTCTAAGCCTGTCTGTCAAAAGCAATGCGTTATATTCAGGTTTTAAGCACCACTCTAAGCTGTGCTTAACGTGGCAATGTGACATTGGATAAATCACTTAGTCTCTCTGGTCTTCAGTTTCCCCAGCCGAACAATGGAGGGTGGGAGAGGACGGTGGTTAAAGATCTCCTAGGAACTTAGAAAAAAAAAAATCAACTTGATTGAGTATAATTTGCATACAACAAAACAATTTTAAGCATCAAGCTCAGTGAATTTTGACAAATGCATGCATCCAAGTAACCACCACACAAATCAATACAAAACATTTCCATTACTCTAAAATGTTCCCTAGGGCTGCCGTGCAGTTAATCCCCACGCTAGTCTCAACCCTGGGGCAAACCCTGATTTGTTTTCTGTTTAGCTTATTTTAGAAATTTTGCACAGTATATACTTTTTATGTGTTGGCTTATTTTGTTCAGTATAATGTTTTTGAAAAAAATTTTAAAAGATTTTATTTATTTATTTGACAGAGAGACACAGCAAGAGAAGGAACACAAGCAGGGGGATTGGGAGAGGGAGAAGCAGGCCTCCCACTGAGCAGGGAGCCTGATGTGGGGCTTGATCCCAGGACCCTGAGATCATGACCTGAGCCAAATGCCACAGTATTTTGAGTATTACATGGAGTTTATATGGAATTTCCATTGATATGGCTTTGGTGCTATTGTTGTCAGACATTTTTTTCTACATATATTATTATTATGAGCCCCGTTTTCTTTGACTTGCATTTTTCTTTTCTTTTCTTTTTTCTTCTTCTTTTCTTTCTTTCTTTCTTTCTTTCTTTCTTTTTTTTTTTTTTTTTTTTTAAGATTTTACTTGTTTATATGAGAGAGAGAGAGTGCAGAGGAAGAGTGGGAGGGAGAAGCAGACTCCCTGGTAAGCAGAGAGCCTGTCGTGGGGCTCGATCCCAGGATGGTGAGATCATGACCTGAGCTGAAGGCAGCCACTTAACTGACTGAGCCACCCAGGTACCCCTGACTTGTGTTTTTTCTAACAGCAACTCAGTAGTATTTCTTATTTTGGTTTCCCTCTATTTATTTATTTCCCCCTCTGATTATAAGATTTTTTTTTTAAGATTTTATTTATTTATTTGACAGAGAGAGAGAGAGATCACAAGTGGGCAGAGAGGCAGGCAGAGAGAGAGGAGTAAGTAGGCTCCCCACGGAGAAGAGAGCCCGATGCGGGGCTCGATCTCAGGACCCTGGGGTCATGACCTGAGCTGAAGGCAGAGGCTTTAACCCACTGAGCCACCCAGGCGCCCCAAGGTTTTTCTTTTTTGTTGCTTTTTAGTCACTTAATTTTCATGTGCCTTGGTATATATTGGTCTCTTTGTATTTATCTTATTGGGTTTGTTGAACTTTGTGGAAAGTTTGCATCAAAGATTGTTACCTCTTATTTGGAAAACATATGGATGATTTCTTTATTTTTTTCTATTTCTTTATTTCTTTCCGTCCCATCCCTCTCTCTCCTCTTGTTCTATTATGTAGAAATTACAATCACAGACATGTGATACACTTAATATAGCCATGTAGTTCACTCTTGTGTGTGTATTTCATTTTGTTCTTTTGTTTCTTTTACCAATTTGTTAGTTTTTATGGCTAGTCTTTAGGTTTATTGATTGTTTCTTTAGGAATGTCTAATCTTCTTTAAATCTCATTCACATGAATTTTTCATTTCATTGTATTTCTCAGCTGTAGAAGTTCCATTTTAAAAATGTAATTTTTCCCCCCTTATGTTCATGGTTTTCTCTATCCTTAACCATATTTTTAATCATGACTTTATTTTTTTGGTGTAGTGTTCCAAGATTCATTGTTTACAATAGCACTCAGTGTTCCGTGCAATACGTGTCCTCCTTAATAATCATGATTTTAAAGTTCTTGTCTGCTAATTCCATTATCTTTGCATTTCTGGGTCTGTTTCTATTATTAGTCAGTTTTTCTTCCAGTTATGGGTTAAATTTTATTGCTGTCTTTGTATGAATGGTTATTTTTGCAAAATATATGTTGGCTATTTTTATGTTGTTGAGTACCTGGATTTTGTTGTTGTTCTTTGAAATAACTTAAGTTTGTGTTGGTAGAGAGGTAAGTTATTTACAGGTCAATGTAATTTGTTAAGGGCAGAAGTGTAGTGTTTCTTCCTACCTAGACCTGACCAGATCTCCTGAACACTCTGGTGTTCAGGGAAGCCTCTTTATTCTGGCAGGTGAGAAGTTAAATGCAGTTCTTTGTCCTTCTTCATGGAGTTTTATCCTGCATGTACACCGCTCAGTTCTCAGTGACAGACTTATGGGTAAGCCTAGAGAGGTTTCTAGATCTCTTTCTTCAGAGTTTCCTTCTTGTCGGTACTGTAACCCATAATTTTTCAGCTGCTTCGGGGTCCCTGGACTCCCATATCTGTTTTCTCAGTTCCATGAAACTGCCGTGCTCTGTCTGGGCTTCCCTTCCCTGAGTTACACTGAAGAGTGCCTCTTGGAACAAACCTGGGGTGATTATAAAACTCACCTGTGTGCTTTTATTCTCTAAGGGATCACCATTCTGTGCCTCCTGTTGTTCAACATCTAAAAAACCCTTGTATCATAGATTTTGTCCAATTTTCTAGTTGTTAACAGCAACACAGAAAATCTGGTCACTCTATCGTGGCCAGAAGCAAAGACTTCTCTAATCCTCTTATCTCCAAATTCTCCCATTTTCAGATCTAATCATATCATATTAGACATCCTATCCTGAAAAAACTCTTTTTTTGTGTTCATATGTACAGAGATGAAAACAAATACAAACACAGAGTCTCAAATGTAAGATCAAGCTTCTTGAACAAATGAACACATGGTAACTTCCAGTCTGTCTCAGTGTCCCTTTAATCCAGTTCTTTTTATTTGCTGACTTGTATATATACATATATTTTTTTCCTCTAGTGATCCATTAAGATCTGTGTATATTTTTGTATCCACATCCATATCTATATATTTGCTCCTGTATCTGTATTTCTTTAAGTCTTATTTCCATCTCTGTATCTATCCATCTGAACCTATATTTTTACCTATCTCCCTTTCTGTCTATATTAATATAGATATGGAAAGGCAGTCTAGTCTAGTATTTAAGAGCACAGACTTGGGATCCAAACAGCTCAGAATGAATCCCATTCCACCAAATATTGTGAGTCTTTGGGCAGATTATCTGGTCTTTACATACCTGAATCTCTTCAGCTAGAAAATGGGATAACATCATTGCTACCTCATAAGGTTGTGGTGAAGAATCAATGAGTTAATATATGTAGAATGTGTAGAATTGTGTCTGGTACATAGTAGTGCTATTTAAATTGTCAGTGTTAGGGGGCACCTGGGTGGCTCAGTCGGTAAAGCATTTGCCTTCAGCTTAGGTCATGATCCCAGGGTCCTGGGATGGAGTCCTGCATCAGACTCCCTGTTCAGTGGGGAGCTTCTTCTCCCTCTCCCTTTGCCACTCCCCCTACTCATTCTCTCTCTCAAATAAAGAAATAAAAAAATAAAATCTTAAAAAAAATTGTCAGTGTTAGGGGGCACCCGGCTGCCATAGTCAGTAAGTGTCTGACACTTGATTTTGGCTCAGGTCATGATCTCAGGGTCCTGGGACGGACCCCATGTTGGGCTCTGCACTCAGCTGAGAGTCTGCTTGAGATTCTCTCTCTCCTTCTGCCCCTCCCTCCTCTTGCTCTCTCTCTCTCAAACAAATAAATCAATCTTTAAACAAATAAAATAAATTGTGTTAGTAGCTCTGTCTGATTACAGGGAAAGATCTTCATGAGTCGCTGGGACCAAGCTCCCAGCACAGATGTGCTTGAACCTGTAGCACCTGGACTTGCTTTGAGAAGCATCTGGAAGTGAACTTGCAGTTTCCTGGGGTGAATAGAGATGAATGTGACTTGGAAAAATATGAAAACTTCTGTTCCTATCAATACGTCTCTTCTCAGGAACAGTAGCCTTTCTGGGTAAGGGGTCTGGCTCCTAAGAAGAATCATGGCGTTAGGCATCGCCTAATACCAGAGAGTTATTCTATTGGACTTCATGTTTTGAGACTCTTATTTGCAAGCCTGTGTGGTGGTATTCACGGTGTAATGGCCGCTGGTTGCCGCTCTGTGAGGTCTCTCTGTCTTTCCGTAGCAAACTCCCCTCAGAGTCACTGTGGTTTCCCTGTGTGCTTCCCAACCTCTTCCCCAAGGCTCCTCAATCCATTACAGCTTGCAGATGCGGGACAAATTATCTTTTCCTGCTGCTCCTTCTTCATTTGCATGTCCTCTCTACCCCATACCTCATCAAAAAGGCTTCTTTAGCACAAGAAACCACCCTCTTTAAAGCTCACTGAAGACTTATTAGTAGATAAATGTGTTCTTTAAAATTACATTAGTCTAAGTAATACAGGTATGATGAAATTATTAGGAATCATAATTCCTTAAGGAACAGAGAACACCATCAGGGTCACATAGAGGTAGGCTGCAGACCAGGACTCTGACCTCAGAACTAAGTTATTTATACTCTTCACAGCAAACACCTCAGATGGTTTCATTAGGCCTGGAGGGATCCAGGGGTCTAGGGGAATCCAAAAACAGAAGCTGGAAACCTTCTCCTCACCTTTATTTTTGGTGTGTAGGACAGCTTTTTCTTTTTACCATTTGCCTCATGCAAGTCACATTTTCTTTCTTCCTCCCTGTTATTATGAAGAGAGGAACCTACACTTGTTAGATTCCCCTCTGCCCTTGAGTCATCAGAACGGATGCCCAAGGTGCTGGAGATTCTACTTCTCCTTATTAAGGCTGCTGGACACCCTGTAAGTGGCTATTTTTTTTTTTTTCCAGTTTCTTAATTCTGGTGCCAGTACTCCTGCAATACTTTTCTCTTCGAGGAAAAAAAAGGGGTGGGGAAAAATGTTAGAATTGTTGAATTCATTACCTGCAGAGACGCTCAGAGGGCCGAATACTTTTGCCATGTGGCACTGAGGGCCCAAGACGGTTCATTTTCCTCTATGTGAGATAGGCTGAGCATACTCACGGATCCCAAGAGCATTGTGGTGGAATCATTGCTATTAGGAATGCAGAATTCAGCTCCCTTCGTGCTCTCTGTCACTGAAGGTTACAGGGGTTTTCTTTATGTAGTCACAACTGGAAACTGGGCGTGTTCCAAACTGTAGAAAGGTGACTGCTGGGCCCTGACGGGTGCACTGTGGCTTTCAAATCTTGCAAATGACATCGCTTATTGTACAGGGTGCATACAGCCAACGATTAAATACTAGCTGGCGTTCTCCACTTCGGAAACCACAGCCCATGATTGATCGTCCTGTGTCTGACTTGGATCCTGCTGGGGCCCGGAGAGGGAATTAACGTGGATTGCATTTAGTGTTTGTCAGATACAGTAAGCTGGCCTTGGTTGAAATGGTAAGAGTATGTCTATTTGATAGTAAATGCTTTACTGTAAGCAGGTATTAAGCGATGACATTGTTGATAGATCTTTCTGGTTCTCTATCTGTAGGACATAGGAATCTTCAGGATTCATCTTGTTAATGTAGAGGTCTGAGGGTGACACCTTACTTTGTCATCACACCTTAAAAAGCCAATACATATGCACAAGTATGCAGGATTGCTTAACATTTGTCATTAGAGCAAAGGGGTCTGGCAGTGGCTATGTACCCCGGTGCATTGTCTAAATTAATCCATTGAGGGATATTGAATCACTTAATCACAACGCAGACTTGCTGCCTTGGTAGGCACGCTCTCCCTTCATTAGATTTAATATATTTCTCATTATACAAATCTGCCTGTGCGACAATAAGTCTTGTTCATAAATCAGTTTGCCCTTTTGCTTTGCAGATGCAGAGACCTTTCATCAAACAAGACATAAATGGAGCCTGTTAGATAGGGGGTCAAAGCAGTCATCACCTGACAGTAATACCTATTCATTAAGATGATTTTTAATGGCATATTCTAATGAGCAGAGGTAAAACAATTATGATTTTAACTTCTTGTTTGCATTATAAATAAGTAAAAGGAAAGCAGTAACAAGGAGTACTTGGAATTCCTCCGATGGAGCCCCAAACTTCATCCCCTCATTCCATCTGTGTGCAAACTAAATGCTTAGGGATTCAGAGTTGGCCTGTGGTCTCTCAAGTTAGCACAGTGGCATCAGGCTGATTTAAAGATCAAGGCGTAAAGAACCGTATGCATGTCAGGATATGCAAAATGTTTGGAAATCACTTAAAAAATAGCTATCGAGCACTGGAGCTAGAATTATGATTATTGACTTAAAAAAATCATTTTTTTTGCTTTCTCTTTTTTCTACCATTGTGCTCAGTAGACCAGAATATTTGAATAGTCTTTTTGTAAGACAAATTCTGACTTATTGCATATTTAGTATATGTCGTGGCACAGTATTGACCCTCTTTTTCATTTTTTGGATTGGGTTCTCCAGAGCATTGTTTCTGTTACTGATCTCCCAAAAGAAAAACTTTTCTCTCCCATTGATCATTTCTACTGTTTTCATTGTTATTATTTTATTTCATTAATGTCTACTTGTACCTTAATTTCTCTTCTTTTTTCTTTAGATTTCTTTTTTTTAAGATTTTATTTATTTGTCAGGGAGATATAGAGAATACAAGCGGGGGGAGCAGTAGGCAGGGGGAGAAGCAGGCTCCCCACCGAGCAGGGAGCCCACCGGGCTCAAGGACCTGAGCCAAAGGCAGACCCTTAACTGACTGAGCCACCCAGGCATCCCCGGATATTGCTCTTTTCTTAGCTTTCATGGATTGGAAGTTTCTTTCTTTCCTGTGGGTTTTATCTAGATCGCAGATGCATAAAAGTAGATGAAGCATAGTTTTGGTTCATGACTTACCATCAGCTCACATTTGTTTGATTTTTTAATTTAATATGTAAAGCTCTTATAAAATGACTATCCCAAATAAGACCTAGGACCTGGACTTTTGTAATCTAATCTTGTGGCCTTTCGATTCTATCTCCTTTTCTATCTCCTGAGGGATTTGGCACTTTAGGTAACCATCACCCTTGAATCCTATGTGTTTCTTTCTTTTTCATGTAGTTTTATTATGTGTCCATGTATACCTAAAATTATATGTCTTTATTTTAGTCATCTTATACTCCATGAGGAGAGTCTCATGTTGTGTGTAATTTTGTTTGGAACTCCCCTGCTCCCCCCACCCTCATGTCATATAGAAATATACATTCTACAGTTGTCTGGATGCAGAATTTTATATATGTCAATCAGATCATGTTTATCAGTACTAATGTTTAAACCTTTTATAGTTTTTTTTAAAAGATTTTATTTATTCATTTGAGAGAAAGAGAGAGCACAAGCAAGGGGAGCAGCAGGCAGAGGCAGAAGCAGGCTCCCCGCTGAGCAGGGAGCCCGATGAGGGGCTCTAGTCCAGAACTCTGAGGTCATGACCCGAGTGGAAGCAGAGGCTTAACTTACTGAGCCACCCAGGCACTCCAAACCTTTTACAGTTTTCTGGTTTTTTTTCTCTTACTCTATCACTTACAGAAAGAAGTATGTTAGAATCTCTCACTCAGGGTATAGATATGTCTATTTCAGCCAGTTCTCTTGGGTTTTAGGGGATATTATTATGTGGATGCAAATTTAGAGTTGTCGTATTTTCCAAGGTAAAGTAGACATACCACCATTAAGAAATATCCTATTTTTCATTTTTTTTTCTTTTTTGGCATAAAGTCTACATTGTTTGATACCCATATAACAAAATTAGAAGAGAAAGACCAAAAACATAATAAGAAAAAGGACAAAAGACATTTTATAGGTAAATCAAGACAAGTTGCTCTCTTTTTTTTTTTATAAGTTGTTATTTATTTGACAGAGAGAGATCACAAGTAGGCAGAGAGGCAGGCAGAGAGAGAGGGGGAAGCAGGTTCCCTGCTGAGCAGAGAGCCCGATGCGGGGCTCGATCCCAGGACCCTGAGATCATGACCTGAGCCAAAGGCAGAGGCTTAACCCACTGAGCCACCCAGGCACCCAAGGCAAGTTGCTCTTAAATACTTGAAAAGATCTTAACATCACTCTTAGGAGTAAGGCATATTAAAATTCTGTGGATATACACTTTCTCATCTGTTATACTTTTTTTTTTTTAAAAGGTTTATGTATTTATTTTACAGACAGAGAGAGTACACACACACACACACACACACACACACACACACGTACACACACATGGGGCCAGGGCAGAGGGAGAAGGAAAAAATTCTCAAGCAGACCCTTTACTGAGTGTGGAGCCAACGAGGCTTGATCTCATGACCTTGGGATCATGACCTGAGCTGAAATCAACAGTTGGCCACTTAACTAACCAAGACAGCCAGGTGCCCCTCACCTGTTACACTTTAAAAATAGTCAACCATCTGCAAAACAGTGGGTGGGTAAGACTGTGGGGGAACATACATTCATCCATGGCAGACGGTATTCCAGAAAGGCATAGCTCCTATGCTATGGGATTTGGCAATATCTGATAAAGTGCTTACATATGTATTCTGTGCCCCAGAGTCTATGAGTTCGTACTCACAACACTTCACAAAGACTGTCAGAGAGCACATTATGTGGTATGCTGCCTCTTGTGTAAGAAAGAGGAGAAAATAGAATGACTATATAAATGTACTTTTTTTTATCCCCAAGAAGGAACACAGGAAGGTTAAGTTAGCAACTAATGAAAATAGTTACCAGTACAGGGTGGGGAAACAGGGTGAGGCAGATGGAAATGGGCTGAGACTTCTTTGAGAATCCAGTTTGGACTTTATTTGTTCTTTAATTTAATTTAATAATTTAATTTCGTTTCAAGTTTTTATTTAAATTCTAATTAGCAAACATATATCAATTTCAGGAGGAGAATTTAGTGATTTATCACTTACACATAAACCACACGTATTTTAGAGTTTCAAAAACTCAACTAAGATTGAACATAAGAAGAAAAATACAAATCTGTGTCAAACCGATAGGGAAAAGAATTATTGCAAGTAACTTTTGGATTCATTTAGTAGAATATATTTTAAGATAAAAAGGACTTCAAAGAAATCTCACATTTCATGTAGTAGTTCATAATTAGCAGTTACAATTGTAATTTTTAGACTTTAAAAAATATATTGTGGGATAAAGCAAATACATAAATGTACTCAAGTTTTTCTAAGAAAATAAAATGTAAAATTAAGAATTCCTGTAATTGAAATTCAAATTTGAAATGTCAATATTAACTTCTTTTTATTTAAAGGTTTTATTTATTTGAGAAAGAGAGAGAGAGGGAGAGCACAGAGAGAGCATGAGAGAGAGAAGCAGGCTCCCCGCTGAGCGGAGAGTCTGATGTGGGCCTCCATCCTAGGACTGTGGGATCATGACCTGATTCAAAGGCAGCTGCTTAACCCACTGAGCCACACAGATGCTCCTCAATGTGAATTTCTAATTAAGAAAAACAAAACAAAACATTCCAACCTCTGTCACTGAACATACCTGGAAACAATGACCCTTGAATAGCAAGTGCATACCTAGTGTCTAGATCTTGGTTCTAAATGTCATTCTCCATTAGAGGCAGCCAGGGCTCCTTGCAGACGTGGCTGATTTCAATTTGGACGGGAAAAAACAAGGTGGGCATAGGACATTATGCCAGAAAAAAAAAAAAAAAGAGAAATTCTCAAGGACTATTGAGATTATGTCTAAGAGACAGAAAAGTCAGCTTGAAGGGGCTCTCACTGGGCAAATTTGGGACAATTTGAACATCAAAGACAATAATGCCTTTGATCAGTTACAGTGCATTAAATGCACAAAATGTCATGAGTCCATCGTGATGGTGCTGCAGAGTAGGGAAGAGGGAAGGACTTACTGTTACAGAGGAACACTGGCTGATAAATGCGGAAGGAATGAGAGAATTAGGAAATCACCATTTTTCAATCCCCAATGAAATAAATGATTCACTGGTTCAAGTAAGCCTCAGCAATCAATGCTAATGCCGTTGGATGAAAGTTTGGAAGCAGGATATTCACAGATGGCTAAAACATCACCTCACAGATTAATTACTGACTGCCAAATGCAAAAGAAAAAAAATGCACTTTTAAAATAGAGACATCTGGGTCTCTTATTATTGCCATCAAATGAAAAAAGTTAACATCCCTAACAGTGGGATGACCTGACTTCATGAATTTCTTGATGGGATGGGATCTGATGTTCGCAACACCTCTGAGGTGTACTTGACAAAAATGTTTAACTTGTTAAAAATGTTTAACTTGAATGAATCCTTCACGTGTCTAGTCATAATTTTCAATTAAAGTCAAAATTCAATAACACCATGAGAAACGTTAGGTAGACATAGACTATGAGACATTCTCAAAGACGGATGGTCTGAACTTTTAAAAAAGTCAGTGTCATGAAAAGTAAACAACCAAAAAACCCAAGAAAGTTGAGGGACTATTTTTCAACAAAGGCAATGCCTGAACCTTGATTGGATTTTTGCTTTTTATAAAGTAATTACAAAAGGCATGTTGGAAACAACTGGGGACATTTGAAAATGGACTGGGTATTAGTAAGTGTTATGGGCTTGGAATTCATATTTATTCTGTGAAATGGAATAATTACATTGAAGTTATTCTCTTAGGAAATGCATGATAAAGTATTTATGGAACAGTCATGATATCTGCAACTGTATGTGGCTTGGAGAATATGTACATATACACATGTATACATATACGTATGTATATGTATGTACACATGTATGCAGAGGAGGGGGATAGAGAAAGGCAGAAAGGAGAGAGGAATGAGCAAATGAGTTGTGGTTATACTGCTTCATTGTATTATTCTTTCAACTTTTGTGTATGTTTCATGTTCATAATAAATTGGGGAAACCAAAGGACCTAGCTTAGAAAGAAAACAAATGTACACAGCCCCCTTGGACTTGAATTGTATCCCAGATACTGTGCACTAGAGCCTTATGATGCAGAGTGGGTCTGGGACTCCACAGAATCATTCGTTGCAGACTGGTCCCCACAGCCAAGACATGGGAACAACTGTGATATCTGTCCCTGGACAGGAAATTGAGCCATATCCAGCAACTTGGATAAACCTTATGTTAAGTGAAATAATTTGGACTCAGAAGGACAAATGTTATACGATCTCCTATGTGGCCTCTAAAATA
This sequence comes from Enhydra lutris kenyoni, assembly GCF_002288905.1. Taxonomy (NCBI): domain Eukaryota; kingdom Metazoa; phylum Chordata; class Mammalia; order Carnivora; family Mustelidae; genus Enhydra; species Enhydra lutris. The sequence continues at coordinate 31,195,784 of NW_019154095.1, forward strand.
GTAAAATTCATAGAAACTGAACGGAAAGGTGTACCAGGGACTGAGGGTGGGAGAGAGAGAAACAGGGTGATGGTCAAAGAGTACAAAGTTTCAGTTATGCCAGATGAGTAAGTTTTGGTGATCTTATGGAAAGCACGGTGACTATAGTTAACAATACGGTATTATATACTTGAAATTTGCTAACAGGGTAGATCTTAAATTAAGTCTTCTCATCACACAGAAAAAAATAAAATGATAAAGTGATAGATATATTAATCAGTTTGGTTGCAGTGATCACAATTTATATTTCATTTGTACCTCAATAAAGGCATTAATAATTTTTTTAAAAAGGCCTTAAATGATAAAAAAGAAATACAGAATACCTGAGGCCTTATCTAATACTTTCTGGATCGGAATTTGCACTTTGACAAGATCTCTAGGTGATCCACTTGCCCATTAAATTCTGAGAAGTACTGGTATATGAGAGAAATTGACAATTGAGTTCTTAGTGAAACACGCATAATTGTCAACTTTCCTAATGCGGCAACCAGGACTATCTGACACAGTCTTGGTAAACTTTCTGAGTTTCAACAGCGGGACATAATACATGTGTGGATCTTATTCTTTCACTGAAGAACATAGGATAATCGCTCCGGAATTATATTTGTCTCAGGATAGGTAACCTGTGAGTCAATAAACAATGAGCCCACAAGCAAAGATTCAGATTGGCTTCTGCTCCATTTACTTCTGTATTTCCTCTCACCAGATACAATTACAGGAAAATAAAGGGGCTTCCTCTAAAGGAAAAGAAACAGATGTCCACAGGCATCTGTTCTGGATCTCCCCTCCCAGCTCAGTATTTGCAGACTGAATTTGAACATCTTCCCTGTGCTCTCTGGAGTAGAGAGCTGACCAACGGAGCTGGATCGCCATCCAATAAATCCCGACTTCCAAAAGCGTGGTTAGATGATGACTACAGAGACCCAAGGGGCCAACAAGATTTTCTCAAGCTCTGGTTTGTGATGACTTGTAATTTTTATCCACCTTCGGAGAAATGTTTCACCGTCTCCCTCCCCATGATTCATTGACTCCAAGATGTCTGATCTGGGCTTTCCAAATCCATCACTCTTCTTGGAGGTAAAAAGATCTATGTTAATTCAAGGTAGCCAGCATCACTCTAGGCTTTTCCCCATTTCTTCTGATATACACATGAATGTGAACATAACTGGTGCATTTCTCCCCATTTTCCTGCTAAGCCTCAGCAAGAAGTCGGAGACTTTCATCCCTTGAGTCTTTGATCTCCAGAATTATGGTCCGGCTGCTGCTGTCTTCTGTGTCCTCTCCACTTCTTATAAACCCCCCCCAGACTTGCACAATAGTTTCCTAACACAGGTAATAAGGCTGAAAATTTGTTCCCTGTTTCTAATTCTTTTAAATGTAATTAAGAAGTGATAGCTTGTATGAGCACTGGTAGGGCTCTGGGGTTTGGTGGTGAATAAACCCTAGATGCTTTGATTCATATCTCTTCCTTTTTTTTCTTTTTTAAATGCCTTCCTATCTTTTTTTAATTAATTACTTTTATTAACCTATAATGTATTATTTACCCCAGGGGCACAGGTCTGTGAATCATCACCCTTACACATTTCACAGCACTCACCATATCACATACCCTCCCCAATGTCCATAACCCAGCCACCCTCTCCATACCCCGCCTCCCCTCCAGCAACCCTTAGTTTGTTTTGTGAGATTAAGAGTCTCATGGTTTGTCTCCCTTCCGATCCCATCTTGTTTCATTTTTTCTTCCCTACTCCCCAAGCCCCCCACCCTGCCTCTCAAATTCCTCATATCAGAGAGGTCATATGATAATTGTCTTTCTCTGATTGACTTATTTTGCTCAGCATAATACCCTCTAGTTCCATCCACATCCTTGCAAATGGCAAGATTTCATTAATGCCTTCCTAACTTAATCTGGCTGTGTTTTCGGAGGGATGTTCATGTGACCTACACCCACGGTAGTCAACTTTTCCTTCCTTTTCATTGTCAAAGGGAATTGGCCAGGTGGGATGTGATGCCTCTTCTCAGTGACCAGCTTTAGAGACAGCTTTCTCCTCAGCATTCTTACTCAAATATCTACAAGATACAGCAGACCTCCCTCCCCTGGGAAAAAGGCAGGGTGTCCTGTATCTCTTCCCTCAACTTTTTTGTTTCTCTTCCTTCTGCTGTCAATAGTGGTTCCATGACCTTGTGAAGTCCCCCCTCCCAATCTGAAATCTTTGTCATCCTGAATGAACTTAAACCATCGAATTATACCACAGCAGAGCAAAACAAGGTGGACTGCTCTTTACACGTTGTAGAGTTAAGAACTGAATTTCTCGGTATCCTTAGGAGTTTCAGAAATCTGTTTAATTTCTCTGAGCCTCAGTTTTCTCATTTTTAGACTGGGGCAGATTTAGCTTTCTGGCTTCCTTCCTGATGGTATTTTAAGGAGCCAACTTAACTTGAAGCCAGACCACTCTTCTACACTTTTATTTGGAGACAATTGTAGATTCACATGGAGTTATAAGAAATAATATAGAGAGACCCTGTGTATGTTGACCCAGTTGTTCCGTAGTAACCCTGATATGACTATAGTATATATCACAACCAGGAAATTGACCTTAATACAATCCACTGACCTTATCAGATCTCACCCATTTGAATTGCATTCATCTGTGCATGGGTGTATATTTCATTGTGTTTTAATTTCCCAGGGATGCCATAACAAAGAACCACCAACTTGAGGGCTTAAAACAATGGCAATTAATCTCTCATTGTTCTAGAGGCTAGATGTCCAAAATCAAGGTGTTGGTGTGACTGTGCTCCCTCCAAAGCCTCCAGGGGAGTCTCCTTCCTTGCCTCTTTTAGCTTTTGGTGGCCCCAAGTGTTCCTTGGTTTACAGCAGCATGACTTGAGTCTCTGCCTTTGTCTTCATACGCCTGTCTACCTTCACGTCATCTTCTCTCTGTGTTTCAATTTTCCTCTTCTCGTAAGGACACTACTTACACTGGATGAGGGGCTCAGGCTGGTGGTGTATGGCTTCCTTTTTACTTACTGCATGTGCAGCAATCCTATTTTTTAAAAATTTTATTTAGTTTTTTTTCAGTGTTCCAAAATTCATTGTTTATGCACCACACCCAGTGCTCCATGCAATACGTGCCCTCCATAATACCCACCACCAAGCTCACTGCCCCCCAAAACCCTCAGTTTGTTTCTCAGAGTCCACAGTCTCTCAAGGTTTGTCTCCCTCACTGATTTCCCCCATCTCACTTCTCTTCTCCATCTCCCAATGTCCTCCATGTTATTCCTTATGCTCCACAAGTAAGTGAAACTATATGATAATTGACTCTCTCTGCTTGACTTATTTCACTCAGCATAATCTCCTCCAGTCCCGTCCATGTTGCTACAAAAGTTGGCTATTCATCCTTTCTGATGGAGGCATAATATTCCATTGTATATATGGAACACATCTTCTTTATCCATTCATCTGTTGAAGGACATCTTGGTTCTTTCCACAGTTTGGCAACTGTGGCCATTGTGCAACAATCCTATTTCTAGATAAGGTCACATTTTGAGATACTTGGAGTCACAACTTCAACATACCTTTTTGGGAGACACAGTTCACCCTGTAAGAAGGTCAATGCAACTTATCACATGTGTAGATATGTGTGACCACACTCCACTCCAGATAAAAACAATTTCATCACTGCAAGGATCCTGCCACAGACACCTTCTTCCCTTTCTGTCACCCTACTCCGCACTTGGAATAGCACTCATCTATTCTCTACCTCTATAATTTTGTCATTTGAAGAATGTTTTATACATGAAATCATACAGACCCACTTTTTTTCCCCTTTAAGTAGTTTCCATGCCCAGCATGGAGCCCAAGGCAGGGCTCAAACTCATGCCCCTGAGATCAAGACCTGAGCTGAGATCAAGAGTTGGATGCTTAAGCACATGAGCCACCCAGGCACCCCCACACAGACCACTTTTTAAGCCTAAAACTCACGCACGCACATATAGAAGTGTAGTTGGATGCACCTGAGAATTTTCTAGACCATCACATGGCAGGAGTTTTATAGCTTGTCTTCCTCCAGTTGTAGTGTTCTGGGCTCCTTGCCGGTCCATATACAGTATCAGTCAGCATCTTCTTCTTTCTCATCTTCTTTACCCATGGAGAACTGGGGACCGTGAAAAATATTTGTTCTGTGGAGAGTAGATTGAAGCTTTGCTGCTATCATACTTCTCCAATGGCAAACCCTTGCGTAGTGCAGCAGAAACTTGACTGGGATTTGCATCATGTGGAAGAGTTGTAAATCTTAAGAATTGAAAGATCGCAAAATTCCCAAGGGTTATTGATAGAAAAATGCATAATGTAGTAGCAATAGAAACACATGCTCTTAGAGTTCTATGGGAACATAAAGGCCGTTTGCCCCTTCTTGCATCTTTATGGAGGAAGTACACACACTGACACAGGTAGGATACATTCTGCTGCAGTAAATACCACTACTCTGCAGACGGTACTTGGGAGTTTGGCAGGGTCTGAAAGGTTGAATGCCCTTTACGTAGCTCATTTGTTCCCCGACCTTGTCCTTCTACCTGATTTGCCAGTTTTGACTGCCCAACGGTGTATTTCTCCCAAAATAGGACGGCGCCCATAGATTTGCCTTATTTCTCCGAATTAAAATAAAATTGGAGGTCACACAATGCACTCTGCCAGATTTAGAACCTCCCAGCATAAGACAGTGACTTATATTTCTAAAGAAAAAGCACTAGCAATTTTTGGATGCTTCTGAATGAAGCCCAAGGTTGATCACTCGCTGTGGTCCAGAATTGCCGACCCATTTTCTTACTGGAGAGTAAGCGGGACCTCTCTCAAAGCTTCTTCATTGTCCGACACCACAGCTATTTCTGTCCCTTACAAATGTTGTAGCAATTTAGCAATCTATTGACTTGACTTTTTTTTCCATAAACATGCTGCCTGTTCGATGCATAATTCAAATTCACACACAAACCATGAGATGTTTGCTTAGCAAGAGCTATAATTTAAATGTAACCTCTGCAGAAAGCCATTCAGCAGTGCCTGTGTGTAAAGTATAATTTAGTCTGTAGAAGCAATCTTCCCTCCGCTGTTCTAATATGTGAGCTTGTTTGCTAAATAATCATTGTAGCGTTTTGCTCAAAGCAGTGATTTTATGTATTTTTCCCCACCACTTGTAAATGCTGCCAAGGTAAATGAGAGTTCTTTGGAAACTGTTACTGTCATGTAGTTTTCATTTGAAAATATCACAATAAAGCAATGTTCTTTGATGCCAAGTAGCATGGAACATTAGAACATGATAAACATGGTCCCTAAATACAGTAAAATAACACAGCGTAAATGGCCTGATTCTCTCTTAAAATGAGAGGCTTTTTGTTGTTTTTATTCTAAAGGGCCTGATTGGGGGACATAGCTGGGAAGAAGATGGAGTGCATAAAAGGGCCGTCAAGGTGGGAGTGTGGAGGAAATTATTATTATTTGCAGCTTGGGCCGAATGGAAGGGAAGAGAAATTTGGGAGAAAAATGTACTCCGAATAAGTGAAATGGAGATTACAGTCCAAAATATGCCATTAACAACAAATTACAAAAGTCTTTCCAAGAGCCAGGCGGAGGCACAAAGTAAAAGCAAAGTTTTAAAGGTGTAATTTGAAGAGTCAGGAGAATATATAAGAAAGGAAAAAAAAAAGAGAGAGAGAAAAGTTATAGAAGTGGCCAGATGGGAAGGGACACTACTTTCTTAAGTGCACTTTTGTTACTTTTAACTTGTCCTGCCTACTACAAGATTAGTGAATGTCGACTATGATTTTTTTGTCTGTTTGGGTCCTAGAAAATGGTTACACAATAACATTGGCTAAATCTGACTGATGAGTGGATTGGGCGGTTGTTATATAATTTCTTGCACCTTTGTAGTTTAAAATTATGACAACTTTTTTAAAGATTTATTTTATTTTTATAGATTTTATTTATTTATTTGATACAGAGAGAGAGAGAGAGAGCACAAAGCAGGGGGAACAGCAGGCAGGGGGAGATGGAGAAGCCGACTCCCCGCTGAGCAAGGAGCCTGAGGTGGGACTTGACCTTGGGATCCTGGGACCCTGGGACCCTGGGACCCTGGGACCATGGGACTATGACCTGAGCCGAAAGCAGACGCTTAACTGACTGACCCACCCAAGTGCCCAGGATTTATTTATTTTATTATAGAGGGAGACAGAACACATGCAAGTGGAGTGAGGGGCAGAGGGAGAGGGAGAGAGAATCTCAAGGTGACACCCCACTAAGTGTGGAGTCTGCCACAGAGCTCCATCTCATGACCCTGAGATCATGACCTGAGCTGAAATCAAGAGTTGGACGCTTAACCGACTGAATCACCCAGGCACCCCACGTATGACAATTCTAAATTAAAAATAAAATTGAGAATTTGAATCTACTGAAGAAACTCTGCAAATAGCAAACCAATCACATCATGGATAGTAATATGCAAAATGTCACCTGTACTGCTTCCATATATTTGGAGGTGTAATTACTATCTTTCAGCATGATTACAGAACCATTTGTTATAGTCTCATCCTTCAAACATTTATTAGGTGATTACTATTAGTATTCACTATGCTGCTCACTAGGCATTCGAAAATAGAGGATTTTGCTTTCTTATCCAGAGGACTCAATATTCTGTGGCTTCTTCTTCTTCTTTTTTTTTTTTTAAAGATTTATCTATCTATCTATTTATTTATTTATTTATTTGACAGACAGAGATCACAAGTAGGCAGAGAGGCAGGCAGAGAGAGAGGAGGAAGCAGGCTCCCTGCTGAGCAGAGAACCTGATGCGGGGTTCGATCCCAGGACCCTAGGATCATGACCTGGGCTGAAAGCAGAAGCTTTAACCCACTGAGCCACCCAGACACCCCTGTTCTGTGGCTTCTTAATGCTAAATTCCAGGGGAACCCATGGTGGCTTATTTTCCCTTCTGAAAAGTTCTGTGTCTAATGTCTTCCAACTTTTCGGGATACCACTTTTGGCCCTACCACTTGTCATCATTTCCTGAGTGACAAAAAATTGATCTTCTCCTATGATAGCCATGTCTTTATTCTGATGACTTACTTAAGATAAAAGTTATTCATCCTCATGCCTTATGATTGCTTCCAAAGGACAGTCATCACTGCATGCAGTTTTCATCCATTGCACATTTTTGGAAGAGTGAACCTGATGTTCTAAAGCCAGTTTTCGAGCACGATTTCCAAAGTGTTTGAGAAATAACAGTAGAGTAGGTACATGCGTAACTACCACATTAAAGGGAAAAGTACTCATTGATGCTGATAATCCTGCTATGTTTCTTTTACAAAAATGCTGCTTTATTTTAATCACATTTTGTACATGTGCTTACATACTAAAAATTCAATGGTAAGTCAATATCCGCTCTTAATACATTTTAGCTTAAGACTATCTTTTATCTAGTAGTTAGTGAGAAAACAGAAACACAAGAGAAAACGGGAACTTCACTTGCAAATCGTTTAACTGACTGGGTCCCAAAAGTCATGATCTTGAAACCTATAGTATAACGTCCTTTTCCTTCACATGGAATAGGTTGTCATTCCATTAATATTGCCCTGCAGTTACTTTTGTACTTGTTTGGTTGGAAGCTTAAGCTCTTCATGAACTGTAGGTCTTTGACAAGTGTGGACCAAAAGTGCTGTTGTTGACTGGAAACCTTGGTGCGGGTGGTCCAGTGACATGGCTTCCATTTTGAGTCCGTAACTAGCCTTTCCTCCCAATTGCAGGAACTGAACGGTGTTCAATGTTATGTAATTCTTACAGTGATTCCAATGAAAATCACAGTGGTGGGCATGATTGTGTGGCTTTCAGCAATTTGGGCAAGAGACTATTACAGTTAGTTTAGCAACAAGCGTAGAATATTGGGTTGGGCCAGGAAATAGACTCAGTGGACCAGATGCAGACTCTGCTTCTCTGATGGAAAGAATCTGGGAAGAAATTAATGGAACACATGCAAGGAATACTTACTAAGTGTTGGGTCCATAATCAAAGGAGCGAGACTGATACAAAGCGAAGGTCAAGCAAAGCTTTATTTCCCGCCATGCATGGAGAATCAAACTGACCGGCCAGGGCCGTCTCTTGCAAAAAGGTGACCTCTCTCTGCCTTACAGACTACCTTTTAAGGGCAAAGACCATGTGGTTGGGCCTGGCCACGCACAGGTGGCCAATGAGATTGTAACACACAGAGAAAGCTTCACAGTCATGCTAGGTAACACGTAAGTGACCAATTGAATTACAATTTACCTGTAGTGGATATTTGAACTAGCCTATGACCTTGGTCAGAATTGGCGCCCAAAGGGCACCCAAAGGGCAGAGCCCATACTCCTTGGTAGCTAGGGAGACAGTATGCTCCCCCACTGGTTGAATACCTCCACCTGGCTTGACCCACCCTTGTATTTGGGCTTTGTTACCTGGGACTAGTTTCCAGGACTTGTTTTTAAGTAAGTTCCTTGGGGGGAGGGGCAGGGTCAGGATGGAGCTGCCTGGCTAAATAGGCGCTTACACTAAGGACTCCAATTGCTTTTCAAATGAGTCTCACTTCTGCACACTCAATTCCCATAGGAGGAGGAGGTTGACCTCAGCAGTCCACGTGAAACACGTGGCCTTCTGTGACTCTTCAAAATCAAGTTATGATAGCCAATAGTATCACAATAGTATTACAATGCCTCATACTTGCAAAATGCATGAGGAGTTTTTCAAGGAGCAGCTATGATTCTCGATGAAGAAGAATCTTTTGCTGTAAGGCTTCCACGAGGGCTGTTCACCTTCAGTATCATAGTTCCCTGTTGGCACTAGGGGCTACACTGTCCTGTACTGGCCATTGGTTTCTCTCTCTCTTAAGCCTCTTCTTGATACATTGCCAGAATGTCTTGAGTGGCTCTGAATCTGGTCAATGATTTCTGCTTTTCTAGAAGATTCCGCAGCTACAGGAAATCAAGGGTTGTTTTGTTTTTGTTTTTGTTTTCAAGCCAGGATACTTCTGTCAGTGAAAAGGGTCCCCATGAGTACTTTTGCTGGGATAGCAATTACAAATTGGGACAGTCCCAGGCAAAAGAAAATGAAAGGTCCACCTACCTAGGGGGCTCGTCCCTGGTTAACAGTCAGCTGTTACTAAACACACAGAGCTTCGCTTGGGAGTTGGTGGCATTACTTTCTGGGAGTTTCCATTGTTGGGTCTGCCAATAATGGGTCCGTGATTAAAGGAGCGAGACTAATACAAAGCGAAGGTCAAGCAAACTTCATTTCACACCAAGCATCGAGAATCAGACCAACCGGCCGGGGCCACACCTCTTACAGAGAGCGGGACCCCTCCCTGCCTCCCTGCTTATAGAGCAAAGGCCATGTGGTTGAGCCTGGCCACACACAGGTAGCCAATGAGATTATAACACACAGAGAAAGCTACACAGTCATGCTAGGTCACACATAAGTGACCAATTGAATTACAGTTCACCCTATAGTAGACATTTGAACTAGCCTATCACCTTGGTCAGAATTGGCGCCCAAAAGGCAGGGCCCACACTCCTTGGTAGCTAGGGAGACAGTATGCGTGCTCTACTGAATGAATGTCTCCACCTGACCTGGCTCATCCCTGCATTAGGCCTGTTATCTCCACCTAACCTGACCCACCCTTGTATTTGGGCTTTGTTACCTGGGACTGGTTTCCCGGAATTGCTTTTAAGTAAGTTCCCCTGGTGGGGGGCAGGGTCATTTTAAGTTTTACTGCATAAACAGCAAAATGGCTGTTCAACCGAGGTGGGGCCACTCTGGCTAAATAGGCCCTTACACCAGCATCGTTTTGTTCATCATCTTCCTTTTTCATCTTTGTCCTCCTATGTGAGCTGGGCCTGTCCTGCTCTAGGTCCCCTGCCAGTCCTTTCTCATGGCAGTGCTCTCGTGGCTCCTCTTTCTTGATGTTGGAGCTGACTTCCCCAGCTAAGGGCGCCAGTCTGGCTCTAGTGTTGCTGCCCTGGGCTCCTGAGACTGCACCTCGAAGCTGAGCTTGTTTCCTAGAAATGGATTCACTACCAAATATTGGTGCTTCTCAGAAATGGAATTCTGCCGCAGAAGGTGGGGAAGGTCTCAAGCAGGCAGTCTGCACTTCTCTTGTGTGAGTCGAGGTGCTGGAACTTTGCACTGTTCTTGGTCCATTTCCATTCCTTCTCCCTGGGGGCTAGTCCCTCCTCACTCTCAGAGCTTCCCAGTGACAACTTTCTGAGATTATACTATAATCTCCTCTGGGGATGGTGAACCAGAAAAGGATTACTTTGGATCCATCACAAAGTACACAGGAAAACTCCAGTTAATTAAAATACTCTTGAAATGAGGTTTTCTCCTTAGCAGAAATTTCTACTTAATTTGGATAAACCAAATTTATGTCTTTTAGTGTCAAAAGATAAAACGTTCTCCAGTAGTGTTATATTTAATAAGAACAAACATTTACCAGGTGCCTGTTATACGCCAGACCCTCTTAGAATATTCATTACTAATCTCATTTTAGTCTAACAACAGTTTTGAGAGGTAAGATGACAATTACCCTCACTTTGTTTTGGGGAAAACCAGGTATTGAGAAGGTTAGGTAACCTGTCCAATGTTATAGGCAAGAGGGAAGGCATGGGATTGAACCCAGGAATTTTGTATGTTCAAATCTAGGCTTCAGCTACTATTCTATTGCTTCCACAAAGACAATAGGGAATCTGGAAGCTTCTGAGATGAATTGAAAAAAAAATTTTTTTTGAGAGTATACTTTTCCAGGATGTCCTCCTTCTTTCCTACTGCCACTCCCACACCGCTGCTTCCATATCCTCAGACCACATCTTCCACATCCTAGTACAGTCTTTACCCCTCTGGAAGTCCTTGCTATTCCACGAAACTCTCATTTTTCCACACTGATTGCTCTCCTCTATCTCACTATCTCATGGTGAGTAAATTCATTGGATTCATTTGAGCGCATGGGTCATTTCCTGTCTCTTCCTCATTTCCCTCAAGAGCAAGAGTAAATTTTGCAGTCTACTTTCCCAATTCTGACACTAGTTCCCACGTGTGGGTTCTTTCCCCAAGCTAAGCAGTTCTGTGACACCAGCTGGGTGTCCTGTAATTCAACTCCATTCTGACAACTCCGTTCTGACTGCAGGCATTATCTCCCAGTAGATAATGGCAGATCCCACAGGGTAATTAAGGGCTTAGTCCCACAAGACTGCAAATGTCTCTCTCCATTCCTTGGCTGGCCTCCTGTCATGGAGGGCACTGGTTCCTAGGGGATGGGGCAGTGAGTCTGGCTCACCATCTCTCCTGCCTCCTCTCCCCAGCAGGAGGTCATTGACTGCTCTCAGACTAAAGGGCCCTTTTCTCCCTCTTCATTTAGGTGGGAACTATTTTCCTTTGAGATGACAACTTCTGCATTTCTCCTAAGGGCTCACCTTCCCTGTCATCTTAATTTGGACACATTATCTGTATAAGTTCTCAAAGCACCAAAAGTGTGCCTCCTTCTTTGCAGTTATAATGAGTGGGTGATCCTTTCATTGTACATTTAGACTTTAAGTGCCCCAGGGCAGAGGTTGTTTCTGTTTTGCCCACCATTAAATCTGTGACACCTAGTATAGTGCTTGGCACAGAGCAGGTTCTACATTAATATAAACTGAATGAATGAATGGATGAATTTGTGAATGAACACAAAATTTCATTCTTATACAATTCTCCTATTTCTAGAAAAGGACACACACACACACACACACACACACACACACACACACACACTCCCTCACCCCCCAAGATGAATATATGAAAAAGACAGTTTGCTTTGTAGCCCTTCTTGGAATCTTAGGTTTATATGAATTATTTTGGCAACACTTACTCTGGAGTTTTCCAAAGTTTTCTCTCTCCCTAAACTAGAATTTAGTTGGAAGTTTGGTCTCACTGGAATTTCAAACACAGCAGAGATGTGTTTTTGAAACTGTAGGCAAATAAGCATCCCTATATTCCCTGATCATGGGCTATAATTTGTTTTTCGTTTGCTTCTACCTCCTTCAGTGTCTCTTAGTTTCCCAGAGCCCATAAAATGGTAGAGAAAAAGGGAAGTTATTTCCATTGGTTTATTGCAAATTGTTTTCTTACTTTTCCACTGGAATAAACATTAGATTCCATGGTGCTTTCTACCCAGAACTAGTCTGACAAAGTGTGAAATTTCATGCATTATGGCCCTAGCTGACAATAATTAACATACACAGTTCTTTCAAAATGATTTTTGTAACCTAGACTTTTTGTGTCTGAGACTTCAGACATTTGGGTTTTTGTTACACAGTTTTGAATTCTCTAAGAATTGTTAGTTTCTGCTTGTGATGTCCAGTCCAAGAAGAAGAAGAGGAAGAAGAGGAGAAGGAGGAGGAGAAGAGGAAAGGGGAGGGGGAGAGGGAGGAGGTGTGTAGTGAGGAGGGGGAGGAGGAGGAGGAGGAGCAGGAGGAGGAAGAAGAAGGAGGAAAAGGAGAAGGAGAAGAAGAAGAAGGCTGTTTCTTTGGGATTGGTTACTTTTAAGTATTTATCCAAGATTTTACTGTTATTTAAAAATATACCTATCATTTTTAGATCAAGCCTTAGGGAAATTATTATGCTTAAGAGTATAAATTGTGATATTTTAATACACTATGATGAAATCACTGAAGGCATCATCATGTGAAGAAAACCCCAGGGAGGTTATTAGCAATTTAGCATTTACAGTTTATGAGAGAATGCTAATTTCACTTACTAGAGGAAAGTACAAAGATGGTAATCATTATGAATAAGACCCAATGATTATATAAGCCTAAAAATGTGAAGTTGATGATCGTATAGAAATACTTAAAATAAATGCATCTGATAGGATAGAGGGAGTTGCGCATCCCTGATTTGGTTAAATTTCTTTCTAGATTTCTTTTTCTGAGACTCTGAATAGCAGTGACAGTTCTGCCTAGAAGGTATCTCCTGGTTGTGTGATTTTTCACCTGTGTAGATGATCACTAGCTATCGATGAGGATGTGTGTAAGTAGATCATGGTGCCTTAGCTAACAACTAAAAGCCATTATTGTACCTCCTTCTGATTAATTTCTGTCCCCTACCCTTTTTCTGGACCTGTTATCAGGAACCATGCAAGTGTCTCAGATTCATTGTCTCATCTTTTGTCTGATTAGCTACTCAGGCTCCTAACTTGATTGCAAGATAATAGGGAAAAAAAATTTATTAAATGCTCCTTAAAAAAATAAGTCTACCATGCTATTTACAGGGAAGGAAAGTAAGTTGGTGAAAGAGCCAGGTATATATATGACAGGCTTTCCACTCTTTGCTTCTGATTATTTTTGTTCTAATATGTCATTTCAATTACTTCATCATGCGAACAGCTGTTCCATTCTCAGAAGTAGTGAAAACGGAAACAATCTTGGGCAGTTGAATCACAAAGTTGCCTATGTTACTTTAAGAAGAAAATAGCCTTTTCAGATTATAGTAAATCACTGTAAGTTTATTTTATTTTACATTGGTTAAAAGGACAAAGTTGGAAATTGGCAAATCAATGCACAGCAGTATTTGCAGGAAAGAAAAGAAACAGAGAACATAGAAGGGGCTCAGATTGAGGAACGGAAAGGGAAGAAGAAAGTGGAAAATAGATAAATTAGTGTCTCAGTGAGACTCAGTCTTTCAGAAAAGAAATCATGTAAGATTCCTTGGGTTTTAGGTGAATTATTTTCTTCTAAAAGGCATGTTTTCATCAAGACCGAGCACCCAGTTATTGTCAGTTATGAGTAGGTAACAGCACTCAACCATTGGGAAAATTATCTTGCTTAATCCTTCCTATGCTCATCTGAGAAGAAGGTGCTGTTTAATTCCCATCTTACCTGTGAGGAAGCTATGGCTGAAAATGTTTTAGAAAAACGTGTTCTGGGTCACATGACTAATGAATAGCAATTTACTTAAATCTAGGTCAGCTGAATTTCCTCCCAGTCTTTTTAATATGGTCAGACATGGGCAAATAATCACACTGACCTCTTGATCGCAGAGGCACTTTGCAGCTCTATAAATTTTGCTGTCATGGATAGCCCTGTTGTATAAATCAGGATCCATGGTAGACCATGAAGCCTTCCTTAGTCATTCTCCAAGCCTCTATTATTCTTCCTTGTATTAATTGAGTGGTTACTCTGAGCTGGGCCCATTCGAGGCACTGGGGGATTAAAGATGGATGAGACGTCATCTCGTAAGCAAGCGAGAACTGAAATAAAGTTCTTGTCACAACATGCTAAGCACAGTGACAGAAAATGTGAGTGAAACCCATGGGGACGCCCTGTGAGAGGGGGTCCCTGAAGAAGTGGGAGAATCTGAGGGAGAGGTCTGTGTCAGTTTGTTAGGGCTGCCTTAAGAAAATACTATGGACTGGTGGGGGCAGGGTGTAAACATCAGAAATTTATTTTCTCATAGTCCTAGAGGCTGGAAGTCAGAGATCAAGGTGTTGGAAGGTGTGGTTTCTCCTGAAAACTGTCTCCTTGGCTTGACGATGGCTGTCCTCCCTGTGCCCTTTTCTTTCTGTGTGTGCTCATGCCTCATGTCTCTCCTATGTCCTGATCTCCTCCTTTTCTAAGAACAGCAGTCATGTTGGACTAGGGTTCACTCTCATGACCTCATTTTAACTTAGTCAGCTTTATCTCCAAATATAGTCATATTCTGAAGGTGTTAGGGCTCCAACATACGGATTTTAGGTGATAGAATTCCATCTGAAATGTCAACGGGCTAACATGGATCTTGGAGTTTCACACCACCCTGCCGTTGCCCAGAGTAGTGCTTCTCCCATTTGGTCATACACAGAATCCCCTGGAGGCCTTGTTCAAACAGATTGCTGATTAGAGTTTCTGATTCAATAAGTCTGGGCTGGGTACTGAGAAAGTGCGTTTTAAGCAAGTTCTCGAGGTGGTGGTGGTGGTGCTGGTGCTGATCTGGAGGGTACACTTCCAGAGTCACTGCTCATTGAAGACTGAGTGACAACCCCCAGTGAAGATCACTGCAGAAATCCAGCTGACCCCCACAGGACGTTGAGCAGGGCTGCATGGGCTTTGCAGAAATTGGCCTGGAGAAATGCTGGCAGTGGTCAGGTTGGTGGAAGCAGCTCTCTTTTCCTGATCCCCATCTCTCTCTCTTTCTCTCTCTTTTTTTTAAAAGATTTATTTTATTTATTTTAGGTGTGTGTGTGTGTGGGGAGAATGTGCAGGGGAGAGGGGCAGGGAAAGAGGGAGAGAGAAACATAAGCAGACTCTGTGCTTAGTGCAGAGCCTGACATGGGGTTCAGTCCCATGACCTTGAGATCACCAAGAGCTGGACACTCCACCAACTGCACCACCCAGGCGTCCCCTCGCTCATTATTTTTTTCCTTTTGGAGATGAAGGTTGCCACCGTTCTCTTCCTTTTTCTCTCTATGATTCTGAGCTGTTGCCTCAGATAGACTCTTCATCTGTCTGGGGGTTGTGGTTGTTTATTCCTTGCATTGTGATGATTTCTTGCTGTGCAGAAGTTGGGAGGTAGTTCTGGGATTTGTCATGTTAGGCATGATTTTATATTTCCTTAACGTGCTTCACTGTCCGTTTCTGGAACTGTGTGTGTTTACGTGCAGCGAGGTGGGGGAAGTGGGTTTGTCTTAGTTAGTGGGTTCTCCATCATGTGTCTCAGCCTATATTTACCCTTAGGATAATTCTCCTTGAGGGCTGGTGCTTTTCAATGCTATCTTAAAGCTGGGTAGTTATGATTTAATGCTGACTACTACTAATTATCATAAAACAAAACGAAGAAATTATGTTTATAACAGTCTGTTCTCCAGGCACTAAGTTGGCTACAAAGATGTTCATTATCATTATGGACATTAGTGTTAAGTAGGTGCATTAATATTTTACTTCTGTATTATCAGGGTTGAATGATAGTCAACATTAATAGGCAGAGTACTGAGAATTTAAGGGGACTTTTTTTTCCTACTCCTTTGCCTGTATGCATGGTTGTGTGATGTGCACATGGGCTAAATGAGTCATTTCAGCCAGCCCTGCAAAACATTTGGATCACTCCATGATTAATCTGTTCCGGACAATCAGTAGCGGGGAGAAAGATAAAGAGAATGAAGGATCAGCTGTGGCATAGCCCAACTGCCCACTGGATAGACATAACCTCCGCCTGACTTATAAACTTTGTTCTAGAGTGTTATATAACACAACCAACATTGATTCTGTGTGTGTGTGATCTATGTCCATGGCCGTGAACAAGGCAAACTCATAGGCATTATATAAATGTTCAGCGTAGGTAGAGTAGCAAAAGGTATAAAAGGAGTCATTTCTTTTGTCCATTAACCGTTACTTGATCTGAGCTGTTAAGGAGTTACTCTTCCAAAAACATAAGTCCTTCTTGGCTATGCCAATCATCCATTCACTCAACAAATATTTACTAAGTGCCTTCTATGTGCCAGGCACTTATATTAGCAGCTATGAACACAGCAGTAAATAATACCTAATTCCTCTTCTTATGGAGCTTACCATATACTAAAAGAGATGAGCAATAAACAAGTAAATAAACAGTTGAATGATGGTGGATGTGCTGTGAGATAAACAGGGTGACCCAAAGGAGGATAGGAGAAGGATACGACATCCGTCGTTGGGGTGATAGAGAAGATTCAATGAGAAGTTTACATTTAAGCTGAGACAGGAGGAGCTAGAATGACCTACACGTGCGAAAGGGAGAACATTGCGGGTAGAGAGGACAATGTGTGGGAAAGCCTTACCAATATCCCAAACAGGTTGTCTCCTAAGATCTACGTATTTGAAGGACTATGTGTTCTTCACTGATGAGTAAAAGTCAAAAGTAAATTTTGGAAATAGGACAGGGTTAAGAGAAAGCAGAGCTTGGTGGACAGTCTGTGGTCCTTGTGAAAGCTATGGCCAGAGGGAAGAACAAAGGAAGTGTAGCAAAGACATATTTTTCTATTTTGTAATTATGTCTAAAAAAATGGGACGCCAGCAGCAGACTGTGTGCTATGGCAGATTTACCCTAGGATAGCCTTCTCTGAGAAAGGGCAGAGTTCCTTAGCTCTTGGTCTCTTCACATCTGGCTGGTTCATTGCTGTGGCATGACCATAGAGACAGGTGCATGCGGTATCTGTTCAAGGTCTCACCTGTTTGCTGTGGGCATGATGGGCTAAGTTCCCCCTGTATAAATAATCCAGACCTATTTGGAAACATCCATACGTCTCTACTGCACCTGCATTGGCTGGTCAGCAAAGACTAGAGGTCAGTCTTGTGTTCTATATTAGGTCATGGGTCCATGTAGCAAACCTACACAGTTGAAGGTGAAAAATCTATTCAATCAACCCATTGTTTAGTATTCAAAACATTTAAACAGTTTAGCTGGCCTTTTAACTGAATTGGCCATAATTTGAAGGGCATAAAAAGTGTTTAAATTAGCCACAATGAAACGGGGGGAATCAAGACAATTATTCTAATCCTTCATTCAAACATCTAATGAGCACTTACCATATGCCATTGACCTCATCTTCCTCTACCCAGTGGAGAGGAGTTTAGATCTGGAGTCAGGAGTGCTGTTACAGTTGAGTCAGCTTGACCATGGAGAACCCAGGCCTGACTCAGCCATTCTCTTTTCATACCTCGTGTATGGAGTTGACTGAGGCATCACCATAAACACATAGCAAACATCCAATTAAGCCTTTAGGTGCTGATTTCTAAAATTTTTTAAAGGGTAACATAGTATCTATCATTTATAGAAATAAATGAAATTTTGTGAAATGACCAGGGAGGAATCTGTCTAGACAAAGAAACAATACACATTGGGTTTTGAGGTTGGGGAAAAGCCTAGTATGTTCTGAAATGGTTATTCATTTTGTAAGTCAGAACATAGGACCAGAAGGAGAGAATAAGGAGGAATAAAAGATACCTGGGGCAAGTTTATGGAGTATGTAAGCACCATAGTGAAAAGCATGAATTAATTTCTAGGCTAATGGTTTCTCAAACTTTAGTGTGATTAAGGATCACCAGGTGGGAAAAGGGTAGGCAGTGATTTAAATACAGATTCCTATAAATGAAACAAGATGGGATCAGGAGGGAGGCAAACCACAAGAGACTCTTAATCTCACAAAACAAATTGAGGGTTGCCGGGGGTAGGGGGGTCGGGAGAGGGTGGTGGGGTTATGGACATTGGGGAAGGTATGTGCTATGATGAGTGCTGTGAAGTGTGTAAATCTGGTGATTTACAGACCTGTACCCCTGGGGCTAATAATACATTATATGTTAATAAAAAAATAAAAAATTAAAAAAATATATAGATTCCTAAGTCTTGCTGGCCAACATGACAATTGAGTAGGTTATAGGTAATATTTTTTTAGTACTACAGGCGATTTAGATTCAGGAATCTAAGAATCATCAACTGAGAAGTACTGCTGTAGGTAATAGGAAGTTCTAGAAAGGTTTGAAGCTAGGGAGTGTCTTAGAGGATTGCATTACCCTAATCTAGCTTAATTCTTCCATTAATGTGGTGCAGTTACTAAGGCTATGGTAGATAACTTCGTCTTATGTACTTCTCATTGTTTGCTCTCCGCTGGTACCCACATAAGACTGTTAGTGGTACTGGGAAGTCAGAGATTCTCTATGCTTGCAGTGTACAGTGAAAAACCTTCATGGTGAATTGAACCATACAGTCATGATTCTGTTTTAAAATTTCTCCAACCACAGCTAAATTTTATCTACATTAGCATGGCAGTTTTATTGTGCCGACCGCTCAGTGTCAATTCATTGGTCAATCCAAATGTCTTTGTTGACCTAATTTCCTGTTCCTGAGGCCACTCGGAGTCCCTTACAGTCTCAGGAGGATCCTACACCTTTATAATTGCAGTGGCCTCTTAGCAGGTTTCTAACTCCAAACCTTGGATTTGCAAATCCATTTTTTTTTTTTTGTATTATTTCCAGAGTTGATTTTCCAGAACTCTGGTAAAGTTTATGCTATTTCTTTAAAAATTTTTTTTGTTCCTCCAGCTGACCATTTGCCATTCTTAGAACAGCCACAGAATTCAAGATGATTTTGCTTAACTAGCAATTTCATCTTCCTCGAAAGCCCTTTCCACTTCTCTAATTGTAGAAAGCCTACTTATCTTTTGTACTTCCTCTGTGAAGACTTTCTGGAGCCCCCAGTCATAAACAATTGTTCTATAATTTTTATTCACTGCACATTTTACCTCGACTACAGAGCTTATCTAATTTCAACATATGACATATAACATATGGTATCATTTTTTTATTTTTATTTTTTTATATTAACATATAATGTATTCATTTCCCCAGGGGTAAAGGTCTGTGAATCATCAGGCTTACACATTTCACAGCACTCATGATAGCACATACCCTCTCCAATGTCTGTAACCCAGTCACTATATCCCTACTCCCCCACCCCCCAGCAACTCTCAGTTAATTTTCTGAGATTAAGAGTCTCTTATGGTTTGTCTCTCTCCAGATCCCATCATGTTTCATTCCCCCCCCACACCCCCATGACCTCCAGCCCTGCATCTCAAATTCCTCATATCAGAGAGATCATATAACAGTTGTCTTTCTTTGATTGACTTATCTCACTTAGCAAAATTCTTGTCATTGCAAATAGCAAGATTTCATTTTTTGATGGCTGCATAGTATTCCATTGTGTATATATACCACTTCTTTATTCATTCATCTGTTGAAGGACATCTAGGTTCTTTCCATAGTTGGCTATTGTAGACATTATTGCTATAAACATTCGGGTGCATGTGCCCCTTTGGATTACTACATTTGTATCTTCAGGGTAAATACCCAGTAGTATGATTGCTGGGTCATAGGGTAGCTCTATTTTCAACTTTTTGAGGAACTTCCATACTGTTTTCCAGAGTGGCTGCACCAGCTTGCATTCCCACCAACAGTGTAGGAGGGTTCCCCTTTCTCCACATCCTTGCCAGCATCTGTCATTTACTGATTGGTTAATTTTAGTCGTTCTGATTGGTATGAGGTTGTATCTCACTGTGGTTTTGATTTGTATTTCCTTTGTATTTCCCTGATGCTGAGTGATGTTGAGCACTTTTTCATGTGTCTGTTGGCCATTTGGATGTCTTTTTTGCAGCAATGTCTGTTCATGTCTTCTGCCCATTTCTTGGTTGGATTATTTGTTTTTTGGGTGTTGAGTTTGATAAGTTTATTATAGATTTCAGATGTTAGCCTTTTACCTGATATGTCATTGGCAAATACCTTCTCCCATTCTGTCTGTTGTCTTTTGGTTTTATTGACTGTTTCCTTAGCTGTGCAGAAGCTTTTGATCTTGATGAAGTCCCAATAGTTCATTTTTTCCCTTGCTCCCCTTGCAATGTTTATAGGAAGAAGTTGCTACGGCTGAAGTCGAAGAGGTTGCTGCCTGTGTTCTCCTCAAGGATTTTGATAGATTCCTTTCTCCCATTGAGGCCTTTCATCCATTTGGAGTCTATTTTTGTGTGTGGTGTAAGGAAATGGTTCAGTTTTATTCTTCTGCATGTGGCTGTCCAGTTCTCCCAGCACCATTTGTTGAAGAGACTGTCTTTTTTCTATTGGACATTCTTTCCTGCTTTGTCAAAGATTAGTTGACCATAGAGTTGAGGGTCCATTTCTGGGCTCTCTG
>NW_019154095.1:31216650-31310574 GCF_002288905.1 Enhydra lutris kenyoni
TGTTGAAGAGACTGTCTTTTTTCTATTGGACATTCTTTCCTGCTTTGTCAAAGATTAGTTGACCATAGAGTTGAGGGTCCATTTCTGGGCTCTCTATTCTGTTCCATTGATCTGTGTGTTTGTTTTTGCGCCAGTACCATGCTGTCTTGATGATGACAGCTTTGTAATAGAGCTTGAAGTCTGGTATTGTGATGTGGCCAACTTTCAACATTGCAGCTTTCTTTTTCAACATTCCTCTGGTTATTCGGGGTCTTTTCTCATTCCATATAAATTTTAGGATTATTTGTTTCATTTCTTTGAAAAAATTTAATGATATTTTGATAGGGATTGCATCAAATGTGTAGATTGTTTTAGGTAGCATAGACATTTTCACAATATTTGTTCTTCCAATCCGTGAGCATGGAATGTTTTTTCATTTCTTTGTCTCTTCCTCAATTTCTTTCATGAATACTTTATAGTTTTCTGAGTACAGATTATTTGCCTCATTGGTTAGGTTTATTCCTAGGTATCTTAAATTGCAATTGCAAATGGAATTGACTCCTTAATTTATCTTTCTTCTGTCTTGCTGTTGGTGTATAAAAATGCACCTGATTTCTGTGCCTTGATTTTATATCCTGACACTTTACTGAATTCCTGTATGAGTTCTAGCAGTTTTGGAGTGGAGTCTTTTGGGTTTTCCACAGAAAGTATCATATCATTTGTAGAGAGTGAGAGTTTGACTTCTTCTTTGGTGATTTGGATGCCTTTTATTTCTTTTTGTTGTCTAATTGCTGAGGCTAGGACTCTAGTGCTATGTTGAATAGCAGTGGTGATCATTGACAGCTCTGCTGTGTTCCTGACCTTAGGGGAAAAGTGCTCAGTTTCTCCCCACTGAGAATGATATTCACTGTGGGTTTTTCAGAGATGGCTTTGATGATATTGAGGTATGTACCCTCTATCCCTGCACTGTGGAGAGTTTGGATCAAGAAAGGATGCTGTACTTTGTCAAATGCTTTTTCAGAATCTGTTGAGAGTATCATATGATCCTTGTTCTTTCTTTTATTAATGTGTTGTATCACATGGATTGATTTGCAGATGTTGAACCAAGCTTGCAGCCCAGGAATCAATCCCACTTGGCTGTAGTGAATAATCCTTTTAATGGACTATTGGATCCTATTGGCTAATATTTTGGCAAGAATTTTTGCATCTGCACTCATCAAAAATATTTAAAATATTTAAAATATTTAAAAAAATTTAACTTTGAAAGAATAAAGGATCATGGGGAAAAAGCCATGAATTCTATGTGTTGCTTTCCCCTAGCTCTGGAGTTCAGCAGTTCTCATTGATCAGTGAGCTTGGTCTTGGCTGGATGTTCTTGCAGATCTTCTGGGGGAGGGGCCTGTTGCAGTGATTCTCAAATGTCTTTGCCTGAGGCAGAATTGTACTGCCCTTGCCAGGGGCCCAGCTAAGTAATCTACTCAGGTTCGCTCTTGGGAACTTTTGTTCCTTGAACGCTTTCCGTACAGCTTTGGAGGAGTAGAATGAAGATGGCGGCCTCCCAATCTCCAGCCCAGAGGAGCCAACAGCTTGGGGCTGCACTCCTCAGTGCAGCCTCAGAGAAAAGCAGTCAATCCCTCCTGTCTCCCTGGTCTTCGGCTGTACTCATGCTCACCCGACCTGTGACCGTGTGTTTCTGTGTCTGGCTCACGGCCCTGTTTGGAGTCTCCAGACTCAGCAGATTCCTGCAGTGTGCTCCTATGGCACTCCTCCTGGAGGAGGAAGGTGAGTCTCCCTGGATGTGCCACTTATGGGGTCCCTGCCCAAAGAGCAGTGGCCCGACTATGCCGTAGATCATGGTTTAAGGTAACCCTGAGCTGAGAGCTCACTTCTTGACTCTATCTCTGCAGCCGGCTTCCCTGCTCTGATACCTGGGAGCTCTGCTGCACTCAGACACCCCTGATCTTTCAGTGACTCTGTGGATCCTGAGACCACACTGTCTCCTTGAGGGCTCCATCCCCCACTTAGCCTCTGGAGTGGTGTCCCTCAGTGGAGCCGACTTCTAAAAGTTCTGATTTTGTGCTCCGTTGCTCTACCACTTGCTAGGAGACGGCCCCTCCCTCTGAGGTCCATCTTCCCAAATGTTGCCTTGGATTCACTTCTCTGCACATCCTAACTTCCAGAAAGTGGCTGCTTTTCTGTTCCTAGAAGTGCTGCTATTCTTCTCTTTGATCTCCTGTTGAGTTTTAGGTGTTCAGAATGGTTTGATAACTATCCAGCTGAACTCCTGGGACCTGATGATATCTAGGTCTCCTACACCTCTGCCATCTTGCTCCCCTCTCTATGCTATCATATTTATGGATGTTTCCTTGTTCTCCTGTCCCCTCTCATCCTCTCCAAATAGTTATATGGTATGTTTTCTATTAGAGGCAGGGGATCAAAAGTGACTTAAGGTTTGGACTCCTTCAAGCTAATGACAGTGCAGTGTTACTAACACAGACACTTCATTCACCATTTTGTGTTTGGTAGGGTAGCCTAAGTATGGAACAAGTATCTCCCAAACCTCAATAGATTAACTTCAGAAGGGTTTGTTTTTTGCCCATGTGCTGGTCCAGTGCAGGTTGGTGGAGAAGCTCTGCACACTCATGGACTCAAGTTTCTTTTTGGGAAGTCTAGTAACCCCTGGGTCTTGACATCATTGGGATTTTTTTTTCTCCATTAGCTAGCAGGTAAGGGAAGAGAGAAGCAAGTGATATTGCATGGAATCTTTTATGAGCTGGGCTTGGATATGGCAAGAAGCACTTCTTCCTGAATTCCTTGCACCAGAATTCTGTCACTTGGCCTCTATTAATTTCAAGGGAGGCTTGGAAATGCAGTTTAACTATGAGTCTGAAAAAAAGAAGAAACAAGTTCAATGAACATTTAATGACATTCTCCCACACAGACTAAAAGCATCTTGAAATCTTCTTAAGAGGTATGATGTAGCACATAGCTCAAGATGGGTAGACCTTTCTGGAAACAACAGCAACAACAATATAAGGCAAGTCATCAAGTCATTAAGAAAGCATCACATGTGTAGAAGATTGGGTAGTATTCAGTGGTAAAGCATGGCACCCATGTGGAGCTAAGATCGTAGTCGCACCAGGTCACACTCAGACGGGA
This sequence comes from Enhydra lutris kenyoni, assembly GCF_002288905.1. Taxonomy (NCBI): domain Eukaryota; kingdom Metazoa; phylum Chordata; class Mammalia; order Carnivora; family Mustelidae; genus Enhydra; species Enhydra lutris. Next base: position 31,219,789 of record NW_019154095.1, read on the forward strand.
GCCAGGGATCTGGTTCTTTCTAATCAGGCTCTGAGAGCATAAGGCATTCAGTTAGGAAGTAAATGGAAATGTTCCTCCGTGCAATTGAATGGACCAGGCTACTGCTTTTATCTGGGGAGACTGAGTGGCCTGCCCACTCTCTGTGGAAGAAAGCCCTCTGTTTGAAGCAGCCTCTGCATGATTTTGTTAGAGGTGGAGATGGGCACCAGTATTGTCTAGCAGTTGATTGATCAAACTGGTTTTTTTCAAAGGCTCATCTGCCACACCAGTCTCTTGTCCCTCACTCAATCCTCTGCTTTCCCAAAATCCTTTACACCGATGGGCATTTTTGAGTTTGACAAATTACACTGTCCGCATGGAGATAAAGGAGAGCAGTCCGATTCTTATTTAAACCCAGAAAATCTGTGATAACCAGACATGTGTTCGAGCAGACAGCAACACCTGGAGCCCACCAGAAAACAGACAGGAGGACTAAGAATGGTGTAAAGCCAGGGGCAGCCCGGCACTTTGCAAAGTCATTCCCACAGCATTTTGGAGGAAGGGACCGGATTAGTGCTGATACGCTAATTAGCAAGCCTTTCCAATAATGAGGGAGGTTCCTTTGGGCCAAGTCTAGGCTGATAGGTCTGTGGAAATGAATCTTCTTTTTTCTCACAGAATACAGGGACCTCTTGAATGTTCTCATTTCTCACATTTATTTGTTTCAAAGAAGGAGTTTGCTGACAGCACCCCCATTAAGATGACTCCCCTTATTTATCAATCTTGCCAGGCTCACTGACAGAAACGGGGTTTGGTGCTTTTAAAAATAAGTTTTCTTCCTAAATGAAGCAAAATGTGGAGAAAGGGGAAAGAAAAGTGAAATGTGAAGCTTGTAGTGTGAAAGGCAGTTTCATTATTTGTCCTTTTGTTCCCACTGAGGGAGTGTTTGGGTCTCTCCCCAATTTGCTAGAAATGAAAGCCCAGTTGCCCAACCATAAAAGACAGAAAAGGACATGGAAAGAAAGGATTTTTCCAGTATTAATCCTTGGTCTTCAAACTGAAAGGTGGTCTGGGGACCAGTTACAGTAGAGAAATGTACATGGGAATGTTCCAAATTGGAGTTTTCAAGGTCTTATGTCTTGGAAAGTTCTGTTGGACACTTGAATTTCCCATGGGTGAAAAATAACATCATTTGTATAGATATTTTATGTTTTTCAAAGCTCCTTTTTAAAAATCTTTATGAGTTCTCAGCTTTTCTTAGTCCTGTTGACCACCCATCAGAAAAATCAAAGACAACTCCCTACCCACTGCACATGACCCAAGCTGTACTCATTCTAGTCACCCACACGGGAATGGCATGACGAATGAAGATAAAGGATGGGCCAGTATCTGCTATAGGTTGATAGTTGATGTGGTGGTAGAAATAGCAATGGGTCAGCTAGAAGCTGGAAACCAGAGGGTGAGTCCTGCCTTACATCTTTTCTGCTCACTGGCCATTAGAGAGTAGTCCAATGATTTGGGCCTCATTTTCTACACTGTAAAATGTGTTTAGAGTGGAATTGGTTACTTCTATAGTTATTTTCTGCTTCATTAATATGGGTGTGAAAACATTTTCTACAAAGATTTTATTTATTTGAGAGAGAGAGATTGAACATGAGTGGGGTGGGGAGGGACAGAGGGAGAGAAAGCAGACTCCACACTGAGCTGGGAACCCAACATGGGGCTTGATCCTGGGACCCCGAGATCATGACCTGAACTGAAGGCAGAAGCTTAACCAACTAAGCCACTGGGGCGCCCTAAATTTGAAAACTTTTTGATTCTGATACTGCTGATTTTATGACACTTGAAATAAGGGAACTGGGAAAATTTGTCAGCCTTTGGGCAAATATAGGCTATGTCCTCTTTTAAAAAATGGTATGCTTTCTAATAATACTTACCTCATAGGAAAGATGTGGGCATCAAAAAATAAAAAATTTGAAAGGCACCATAATGGTAATTGTATTGTCAATGATGAATATATATTAGGAGTTATCACTCTATTTCACAGATGTAGAAGCCAAATGAAAGTTTTGAGATATGGTATCTATCTTATTCTTTGTAATTAGAGTGGTGTTGGCTATCCTGGATTATAGGGTGGAACTGCCTTTCATACTTCTTATAAGAGAAGGGAATGCCTTACCTCTTCAGGCTACAGAATAGCACAGTCTTGGATGAAGCTCTGCCATTCAGAGGTAGCAGATGACAAGCTTGTAGGGTAGAGGCTGTGATATTCAATCTGGCATGTTATAGTCTTAAAGCAAAGCCCAGAGCTCTCACATGTGGGAACTAGCAGTGGTGACAAAGGGGTATCTAGGCACCTCATGACAGTAAATAGGGTACCCATGGAGAACTGGGGGAGCCCTAAATGGATCACAATTTGAAGTAGTTTCAAATTGAAACCCTGGTGCCAGGTTTCATGATAAGGGCTACACGCAAAGGAGTTTTGACTGTTCTGCAAAGAAACCTGCATCATCTCAGACAGAAGCATGACCCTTCCAGTTGGGTCTATTTGTGAAAATGCAGTGGGGAGCTATGTTATTAGTCAACATTTCCTGGGGGCCAGGCACATAACCACATGTCTCCTGACAACTCCTCAGTCCAATTTAACAAGTGGAAACTTGCCTGATGTTGCACAGAATTTAAGTCAGGAAGGTTGAACTGAAAAGGAATGGGCACAATGCTGTCCCTCCCCAGGGATCAAACTCTCTTTCTGGCATGAGGATAGTCATTCTAGATACACTGAACAGGATATGGCATCCTATTTTTCTTGAATTATAGATCAAAATTTGACTAGGTTGTTGATTAATCATTTAGTAAATCCCTGTGTTTGCAAAGGACTGAAGCAGACTCCTCAGGGTGCTTAAACGTTCAGCGTTTTCAGAAATCCTAGTTGTCTCACAATCCCTGTGTTCTTTAAATATGCTTGAGAAGTGATCCAAAACCACAGATAAAAGATCCGAGTGAAAAAAGTATTAGCATATTTTCCTTCATGTGTAGGTGGGTGCAAATGTAAATGTGTATTCTGCTGATCTCAATGTGTGTTAACACAGGAGTGAGTGATGTACGAGAAAGGAATGGTGACAGCAATTTAATTAATTCTACTGACATCGTTATGCCTTTAAATACAAGGAAGAATCAAGATTGGAACAACCTAGAAATCTCCGCTGATGTTCCTTTTCTATTCAGTAAAAATGGAGTTGCAAATTAACAAAACCAACCAACCCCTGGCAACTGATGGCTTGTTGATGATCAAATCTCTGAGGAAGTTTGAGGAATGACCTCCTTGCCCAGAAAGTGGGGACTCCTCAGTCCCTATCCTCTATGCACACAGAACAAGGTATTTCAGCTCAAGAAAGGGAGGAAGATTGGTATTGTGGGAATTTCCTATTTGGCTCCATATATCTTTGTCATGTCACCACCACTAATTAGCAGAAATGCTTTCCCGACAACCACTATTAGAAGCAATTTTATCTGCAAAAATTCTGAAGAATGAAACTTTAAAAAACACAGAAGGCTAAGAAAACTGGGTCAGCTTGCAGTGCTTTATTTGAGTTGTCTGTGTATGTGAAGGAAGCTCTGGAAACTAATTAATACTCTTAGAAGGAATGTTCAGTTTTCAAATCCTCTATTCTAGTGGTCTAGGGAAATGATAGATTTGCATGTAGCCATTTACCATACCACTAACTACATGAGTTTGGGCAAGTCACATAAACTCTTTGAGAAGTACTTCATATTTTTAATGTTAGATTGCAGGATTGAATCATTTCTAAAGCCCTTGCAAGTTCTGTATTTTATAATACTCTCTTTGTAGGACAGTGGTTCACTAGGAGAGGAGGGGAGTGATTTTCCCCCCAGGGAACATTTGACAATGCCTGGGGACATTTTTAATTGCCATAACTAGGGGTAGGGAAGATGGATGGTCGGCTGCTACTGACATTTCACAGGTAGAAGTGTAGCGATGCTGCTAGACATCCTACAATGCATGGACTGAGCCCCTATAACAAATAATTGGTCAGAAATGTGAATAGTGCCATTGAGAAACTATGCTCTAGGTGTATAAACAGTGAAGTTAAATCCTTGATCTAACTATCTTTCTGAATTTCCTTGGAAAATTAAAAATGGTACAATTTCTTGATGATCACCAACATTTTCTATGATCTTTTTCAGAGTCTAAAAGTAGGTCTGAAGATAGATTGTGGGATGGGGGTGGGGAGGCTCCTTCATAATGAAAACATGGTGTTCAACCTAGGGAAGACCTGTGCTAGAGCCCTAAACAGCTTACGGCTGGATTAGATAAAGGCATTTTTAGTCATCTTATGTGTGGGCTGTTTGTCCATGATCTAGGCATCAGATGAAGGGGGTAAAGGATAAAATAAAAACCAGTTCTCTAACCTGCTAATAAAGCAGAGACTTGAACTACTAATGCAAAAACTGATAATGAAGTTTTCTTTACAGTCAAAGCAGGTTTCTATTGTTGCTGAAATAAATGACCACAAATTTAGTGCTATAAAACAACAAAATTTTATTATCTTAAAATTCTGAGGTCAGAAGGCCAGCATGGGTATCACTGGGCTGAAGGCAGTGTTAGCAAGGCTGTGTCTCTGACTGGAGGCTCTAGGGAAGAATTTCTTTGCTTGACTTTTCCAACTTCTAGAAGCTACCCATATTCTTTGGCTTGTGGTGTCTTCCTTCATTTTCAAAGCTAGTCTTCCTAATCCGGTCCCCAGCCAATAATATTTCTTTTAAAGACTTGTATGTTTAGATTTTCCCACCTGGATAATCCAGGAAACTCTTCCATCTCAAGGTCCTTCACCTTAATCACATCTGCAGGGTACTTTTGCCATGTATTACAGAATGTATTACATTTATTACATGTATATAACATGTTCACAGGTCCAGGAGGTGGGATATGAACATCTTTGGGGCTCACTGTTCTGCCTACCACAGCAGGATTGTGTGTATTGGATAGTATGGCCCTGTTTAGATCCCCCTGTAGGACTGAGGCCCTCATTTCCCCATTTTCAGAAAGTGTTGGCCGCTGACAAATCTCACCTGAGTTGTGCCCTGGGAATTGTCCTCTACTGAAAAGAATTGCTACTTCCAACCTCAAACTCCTGTCCAGAGGCAGCCTACTGGCAATGACTGGTTGATGTAGGGTTGAACAATTAACAGCTCCTTATCTCTGAACAGAACACCTCAGAAGGACATTCCAGCATTGAGTTGGCAGAGGACTGTGTTGTGATTGTATTGCACTTCTTGTGTAATCCTCCTGTCTTTACCTCCCACTCCTGTTGGTCCTGAGGACACCCCCCCACTGAGCTTCCTGCCAGCAAATCTAATTCTCAGAGTCTGTTTCTGAACTGTTGATGCCAAGAGTTATCTGAGGAGGCAGATACTAAAATGGGCTTTTGGAGCTGACAGTGAGGACCCAATCACTGTTGGAAAGAGGGGCATAGATGGCTTCCCACATGCCGAAGTGACGTGATTATTACAACTTCACCATGCTGAACTCTGATTAGATGTTGGGGGGAAAGTCTTGGAAAGAGGGGTATAGATGGCTTCCCACATGCTGAAGTAACATGATTACTACAACTTCACCATGCTGAACTCTGATTAGATGTTGGGGGGAACGTCTTGGTGGAGGTAGTATATTAGATGTCTGGGAGGTTTGAGTGGGAAGTAATAAAACTTGAATTCCTGGGGATAGTTTAAGAATTAAGAACACAAAATTGGGGTGACTGGTCATCAATTAAATGTTAAGTTTGAAAGCCAGGAGTTTTCCTTTCAGTATTTATAGAGTGTACTATAGCCAGAGTGTAGAAAAAGCTAGGGCTTATGCCCAAAACTTAATTACAAGAGTGGCAGAGCTTCAGGAAAGGTTGCATTTTCAGCCTCAGCAAATCTCTCTAAAATAAGGCCCTTCATCAGCCTTGGGATGAGGATATTGGAGTTGGATGCACTTGAATCTCTTCAATCTTCAGATCTTTTTGAACTCTCTGGGCCCACATAAGTGACCCACTAAAGGTTATTGTCAGAATCATCAAGGGTTTACCTTATAGGCTTATGCTCTTCTGTTACTTGAAGATAATGTGTTGAAAGACACATGCAGTCCCTTCAGAACCTCCCAAACCCTCCCATACTAGTTGCCAGATCAATAATTAGGGTTAATTTATATCATAGCTTGGCTAGGGAATTTCTGGGTCAGCTAAGAGAAGATGAAGGAATTACAAAACCTATCTCCCATGTACTTGGCCACATATGGGACTGGGTCCTGAGATCCTGGATCAAGGTAGGATGTAAAATATAAGATTGGATAATGGAGAGTTTATCTATATAGAAGCATCTTTTTGATACAGGATTGAACTGACAAGAATTTTAGAAGATAATATTAATGTGCACGTAGATTGGCATGAAGTTACACCTAGATGCATCTAGGTGCACCTAGAAGCTTGGAGAAGGTGACAGCCATCCTGGATGATCTGGAAATGTCAGAGCCACTGAGGAAGACTGTAGCAGTAGTTATCAAGAGGCTTAGGGAGTTTGGTATGCTATACTGGATAGACTGTGTAACCCACTAGTCTACTATCTGCTTATTTGAGTGGTAAAGAATTCACTGGTGAGAGAACTCTCAAATTTGTTGACAAACTCAGTGGTGGTTGATTGCTTACACCTGTGACATAAGAATAGTGGAGGGACCAAGTGGAACTTCTGAAACAGCCCACAGGCCGATACTAAATAAGAAACAAAAACCAATGTTGTTATATCATGGCAAACAGTAAATACGGGAAGGGCAAAAATCAGGCTACCATCGAAGTTCTAAAAGATGTGAGGGTAGTTGTCCTCACTAGAGAACTAATTTATGATTTTGGCCCCTACAGAGTCAGATCCTGGAGGATGGCAGTGGCCCACTGCCTGGTATGTTTATTAAAGCAAATTAACATGGTTTCAGATAGATACACTGTATATGACCAATGGAAAATGCACTCCTCTTTCATTCCTATCAAGAAGGAAAATCAGAAATAGTTCATATCTACTTTGGGTTGACAATGGTATACACATTTACAATCTTACTCTATGGCTATGTTAATTCTCCTGCTCTCTATAATAGCATAGTCCAGAGAGATTGGGCTTTGTGAATAGGCAGCCAGAGTTGCTCTTCATGACCTGGGTTCTCTCAGATTCATCAAATCACAAGGTAGGGTGGGCTCACTAACAATTTATCATAAGAAGGAAGTGGTGCATTTGGGATCAAGCATAAGAAAAACCAGAGGGCACTAGTCAACATCATGTGTGAGACTTCTGGGTCATCCATCACTGTCAGAATAATGTAATGCTTCTCATCACAAAGTGATGAGATAATATTTCTCCCTTTCCTAATACTATGGTCAGATGGTTAGCAGATGGTTAGCAGACCATAACTTCTACTTATTGAACTTCATCTCGCTGCTATTTCTGCCAGTTGTCCAACTTGCCAGCCATAAGGTCAAAGCTGAGCCCCCACTATGGCACTATCATTCAGAGATTAACCAGTGATTTGGAGACAGTGACCATTATGTGGTACTGTGCCATCAGAGAGCAAATACAGGAGTCTAGAAACCAGTGGTTGGAAGAAAGTGAAAGTGGCTGGGTTTATCATCATTCCCGGTGACCCATCTAAGGCATTTGTACTGCCTGTCTCAGCAGCTGTGCGCTCTGTGGCTTTAAAGATCCTATTCCAGAGAGAACACCAGGGGACCCTGAAAAGGTACCTTTAAATTTTAAGTTGCAACTTCTGTGTGATCACTTTGGGATCCTTCTAACAAGATGCCAGCAGGCAAGAAAGGAGTGACTATCCTGGTGCAGGCAATTCTCCTTCATCATCACAAGGAGGTGAGGCTGTTGTTACACAATAAGACAAGGAAGAGTATGTCTGGCACTCACTTGATCTACTGGAATGTACCTCTTGGTACTCCTCTCCTGTTTTCAGTCTTTGTGATAAATAGTCAAAGGCAATAGTCACAGGCGGAGAGGGTTGATGCTCTGGGTTATCCCACTCCAGACGCCCTCTAACTCTGAAGAGGTGCTGGCCAAGGATGAGGGAAATCCAGAATGGGTAATAGAGAAGGGAAATGATGAGTATCAATGGAAAGCCTGAGATTAACTTCAGAAGTAGGTCCTATTAATCTTCCTCTTACAAATTTCCTTAGGGAAGGAGATCAACCAGAATCTTGGAAGATCTGTTCCAAGAACTTAGTATATGAAGAAACTGGATCTAAGAAGTATAAAAGGGATTATAATGGATGCTGTGGTGTGCTGCCCAGATCTATCCTACAAGACGGACTCTCCCCAAAGCTGGTAGTGTTAGTAACTGAGTTGTTCTGTGGAAGTTTCCTCAGCCAGAGAGGGCACAAGTTTCTCTTCTAAGGTCACACCTACTATGTGGGGTGAGGGCACATCTGGGAACTGGTCTGTGTGGAGCTCTGAAGGGTTGCCCAGCTCCAGAGCACCTTTTGAATTTGCTCAAGGTCTTTGTTCCTAATGCATTACAATTCAGCTTCCTTTTCTCTTCTCTGCTCAGTTCCACATCCTTCACTTCCCAAAGTTATTGGTCCAGAAGACACTCCTAATAAAATTTCTGCATACGTATCACTGTCTGAGTCTTCTTCCTGGAGAACCCAATCTAACACAATATGTATGGCCAATAAATATCAGGTTCTGCAGGCAAATATTTGGCAGTTTTTGAGAAAAATGATAGACATCTAATAAATGCTTTGGACAGATTCTTTGTTAAGAATTTTATATGTAGGGTGCCTGGGTGGCTCAGTGGGTTAAGCCGCTGCCTTTGGCTCAGGTCATGATCTCAGGGTCCTGGGATCGAGTCCCGCATCGGGCTCTCTGCTCAGCAGGGAGCCTGCTTACCTCTCTCTCTCTCTCTGCCTGCGTCTCTGTCTACTTGTGATCTCTGTCAAATAAATAAATAAAATTAAAAAAAAAAGAATTTTATATGTAGCAACTCACTTAATTATCAAAATACTCTTTGAGGTATCCACCATAATCATCCCCATTTTATGGATAAAAAAAATGAAAGCTGAGAAAAATTAATTGCTTTTCAATGCTCTGTTGCTAATCAGGGAAGAAAGAGAAGTGAATTCAGACATAGCTGAAAACCATTCTGTTATATGATGTTATATGATGTTATATGTTATGAAGCCTTGGTGACATAAGCCTGGTTCTAGATATTTTTCCATTTTAGAATATAGCAGTAAGAAATGAATTAATACATAATTACCCTTAAAGAATTTATGGCTGATTTCTGGAGAATCTTGCCTTGATGATAACAGCCAATTATCCAAAACTTCACAAAATTATCTAATCTCTAAATGATTTCATGTGACATACTATAGACAGCTTTCCTGCCAACTAGCTATAACTCATTTTTAAGAAAAGCTGTGAAATAATACAATTTTAAAGCTGAGGATGGTACAGAGAACATTTGATTCAAAGCTCTATCAACTGAGCTCCCAAGAGCAGGGACTGTGTGCCCTCAAATTAGCATAGTACCAGGAACTTAGTTTTCTTAACTCAATGTTGAATCCCTGATGAGTCCCACAGATGTTATTTACTTCCCCAAGGTTGGATAGTATGTTTGTGGCAATGCAAAACTGAGCCTAGTTTTAAAGTCATTAATTTTTAAAGATTTTCCTCTACATTAACTATCCCTTAGTTCACTGAGAGATCAGCCATAAAATGTAAATATCCTTAAGAGATGAACTGTATGTTCACACTATTCAAGTGGAAATAAGTCTATCTTCACCTTGGGTTAACGGAAGTCCATGAAGCAAATAGATGTTTAAGAACTTTCAGATGCATGAAAGAGGGTATTTCAGGGACCTCCAAAATACCATCTCACTTACACTTTCTCCATCTGGCTTACTTCTGAAATTTGTTGCGTGTTTGGGTGGTGCTGGTGTCTCTAAAGTCAGGGGGGAAAAAAGAGAAAATATGCCACACAGATCTTTTGCTGTGGGCAGCATAATGATGACCTCAAGCTTCCCCTCTTGATCCACTGTCATGTTCATGCCATATCTACATTTCTGTGGGCTACTCCAAGCTCCTGAGTGAGGATGGCAAGGAATTTAAGGGAAGTTCATTCTGGAAATATTACAGGACTCTTCCAACAGAGGATTTTTCTTCTGGACATTCCCGCAGGTTGCTTGAATCTTTCTTGGATCATGCAGCAATTGAAGGCTTTTCCTGTGCAAACCTCCTTCCTTCTTTTTCTTCTTCCAACACTTTAGACCAGCATTTTAATATGAAGATTCTCCCACCTTGTTCTGTTTCTTCCTTAATAAATCTGTTGCACTTCTGATCCTGTTTTGACTTCTCCTTCTCAGGAGATCCAAACCAATGTTAAGTGGTACTAAGACTAGTCTGAGAAAGCAGGTGGTAAAATGAAGATTTGGGGCTGCCTAATTCCTGATGGGCAAAAAGAACACCATTCTGAGTGAAGGGTTGGGCATGGATGTCCCTGGAACAAGGTGGTAGCCCAATGGCAAAATAATTTCACCATTGAGATGATAGTCCATGTCTTGGTGGAGGGCAATGTCATTGCAGGTGTTGGGATCAGTGATGCCTACAAAGACAGTGGACTTGAATGATTACTGCTAAGTTCTACTGAAGGCGTACAAAAGCATAATGAGAAATCACGAGCTCTGAGGAAATCACCGTGAAAATGAGAGAGGACCTGGTTTAAAGATTTATTTATTTGTTATTTGAGGGGGGTGGAGGATGAGAGGGAGAATCCCAAGCAGACTCCCTGCTGAGTGCAGAGCCCAATGTGGAGCTAGATCCCATGAGTCTGAGATTACCACCCTGAGATCATAACCTGAGCCAAAACCAAGAGCTGGATGCTTAAGTGACTGAGCCACCCAGGTGTCCTGAGAGATGACCTGGTTTAGTGAGTAGGTAAGAACCATGGAAACAAAATCAAACATAGATACATAAACCACACCATCCACTTTGTGCTTAAAAACAATAAATACATGCAACTGATGAAACACTAAACTCTACCTCTGAAACTAATAATGCACTATATGTTATTTAATTGATTTTAAATGAAAAGAAAAAAGCAGTAACTTTTCATTTGACTAAAATTGTGTTGGTGTGTGTATATTCTCCACCAGCTTTCAAAAAAATTATTTTTTATTTTTAATTTTTATTATGTTCAGTTAGCCAACTTATAAGTACATCATTAGTTTTTGTTGTAATGTTCAACAGTTCATTAGTTGTGTATAAGCCAGTGCTCATCACAACATATGCCTTCCTTAATAGCCATCACCCAGAAACCCTCCCCTAGCCCCTCCCTTCTGTAACCCTCAGTTCATTTCCTGGAGTCCAGAGACTCATGGTTTGTCTCTCTCTGTCTGATTTCTTTCCATTCAGTTTCCCCTTCCTACTCCACCAGCTTTTATATGTGGATGGAAGCTGACATACAGAAGGAAAGCAAAAATGGATATCATGTTTCTGAATCACCCCAGTGTCTCCTTGAATGGAAGGCTAGCTCATCCAATGGATAATAGCATTTGTTCCTAATATTAAAATTAACAGAAAGCATCACTAATGATACTCATTTATATCTTAGATTTGCATAGTATTTTGCTTCTAAATAATATGGATCCTGTACAGACAACTTTAGAAGCATGATTCACTTTGCTTGAAAATATAAGTAGAAAAACCCACCATTAGTTAATGTATTATTATTATAAAATGGGTGAGGCACTTTATGATGTGATTTCCTCCACCATTTTGATTCCATTTTCCTTTGACTGAATGATTTCTGTTTTTTTCCTCTCTTATTCTTTCTCTTTCATTCTTTGTCTAGATTGAGCAAAGGATATTTTCCTCCAAAGCTGATTGCTCATATTGCCAGATTATTTTCTCAATTGCCTGAGAACAGCTTCTCCTTGTTTTGGAAACAATTCCCTTTTTTGTTGCCTCTTCAATTCTGAGATCACAGAAATGAAATTTTTCTAAGTTGTGACTCATTGATCTTGTTTTTATTTAACATTTTTTTGACATGTTTTTCATGTTGCTCTAAATACTTAAAGAAATTTGGATCCTTTTATTTCTCATGTAGGAATGTTCCATAAAAATCTTAGCACAACTAGTGTAGTTTTAAGTTATTGCTGAGACTGTGAGTTCTTATTATAATTATAGGAAGTTAAAAAGTTTCTGGTCAATGTAAGAATGTTGCCAGTATATTCTACTTCAAGCTCTTTCTTTCTTCAGTGAAAAAAAAATGAGGCTAAGGAACCAATGCTAAGGACTAAATGTTTGTGTCCCTCCAAAATTTGTATGTTGAAATTCGAATCTGCAATATATGGTATTTAGAGATGGGGTAATTGGGAGTAGTTGGGTCATGAGAATGGGGTCTTCATGATGAGATTAGTGCCCTTATAAGAAGAGACATGGGAGAGCTTGTCTTCACTCTGGTTTCCACCATAACAAGATACAATGAGAAGATGGCCGTCTATACGTGGCCATCATCAGACATGGGAACTACCAGTGCCCTGGTCTCAGACTTCAGCCTCTAGAATGGTGAGAAATAAATGTTTGTTGTTTAAGCCACACTGTCTGTGGTATTTGCTATAGCAGCCTGAACTGAGTAAGATACCCAGAGATGTTAAAAATTGTGGTCAACATTAAGCAGGAACAAGAGAGAAAATTTTACCATTTGGGGTCCTAATCTTACTCTTTCGGACAGAATGGTGAGTTCAGTGGATTCCATAAGTTACTGCTGTTCTGAAAAGTGTCCATTTAAACTGATTTCTTTTTGATGCTATAAAAAGGAATTGAGGTGTATTGAGGATGGATTAAGGGAATAAAGAGACCACACCCATACCCTGGGGATGGGGTTTGGGTGGTAAGGACTGGGGGGGGGAGAGCAGATGCCCCCTTCAGTACATTGTCCAAATTTCTACATTTTTTGGCAACTGTGTAAAAGATATACACTGTCATTACTGTTTTGAGAGCCATAATGGAAAGAGGTCAGAGGAAGCTGAGTGAAAGTAGGACCACTTGACACATAAATAGATAAATAACAAACATAGTCACCAGGTCGCGTCACTTTGTGTATGTGCTCTTCCTCTCACAAAATATCGCATAGACTTCATTTCTCAGCTGGCTTCCCAAGGCCCCTGAAACCTCTAAATTCTCTCCATTTTCTTCTCCTGATTCCCACACCGTATCCAGGACTTTTGAGTTAAAAGTGCCCATTTTAGGGTCGCCTGGGTGGCTCAGTGGGTTAAAGCCTCTGCCTTCAGCTCAGGTCATGATCCCAGGGTCCTGGGATCGAGCCCCACATTGGGCTCTCTGCTCAGCAGGGATCCTGCTCCCCCCGCCCCCGCCCGCCTGCCTCTCTGCCTACTTGTGATCTCTGTCTGCCAAATAAATAAATAAAATCTTTAAAAAAAATTAAAAGTGCCCATTTTATACTTGGCTACATTGTCATGTTTTTCAAGCTCCTTAAATATAGAACATGGGTCAGCAGCAACCCAAATCTGGTCTGTAGCCCGTTTTGTAAATAAATTGTTATTGGAACAGAGCCATGCCATTCGTTCAAGTATTGTCTGTGGTTTTTGGAGTTGAACAATTGCAGCTGAGTGAACGTGGCCCGCAAAGCCTGAAATATTACTATCTGGGTTTTTACAGAAATGTTTGCTGAATCCTCATCTAGAAAGTCCCTCTTACTCCCTCTTTATCCCAACTGACGTTTTATCTCTAGTTGAAAAAACCAAGCGGTTTTCCTATAAAGCGATGCACATTCTTAATTTGTCTGATCTTTTTTCTGTGATGTTGTTAAACTTGTTTCTCTATCTACTCTGTTTCTTAATAAACTGGAAGTTAGGTTTAAAATCTTAATTAGATTAACCAGATATATGTTTTTTTAATCTTACAAATGTCCTTGTTATCCCAAAGGCTTTTCTTTTTTAATCAGACATGGATTGCTTAGAAGAGGAATAAAAATAAAAATGGCTAATGTTTATTGCGTGCTTACCATTTGCCAAATGTACTTGTCAATGTTGAGTAGACAGGATGTGAAGGAGAATGTAATATACTGGCGAAGGGAGACATTAGGTTTATTTATGTCATAGATGTAAAAGGACTTAAGAAATCCAGAAGAAAGTAGCCATTCAGTAAGACCTTGAAGGAAAACAGGGGGAAAGAAAAAGGAAGAGCAGTTGTAGCATGTTTATACTCTTGGCATTTCAGAGAAAGATGTGCCCCAAACATGGTAGAAATTTAATCTAGATGAGTTGAGTTAGGGCTTCAATAAAGACCAGAAGTGGAAATCTATGACTCAAGGTTGCCCTGACCAAAGAGGTCTGTGCTAGGTATTCTCTGCCTCACTCACTTTCTTCTTGAATCCATTCATTTCTTTTCTGCCCTGCTCTTTGCTGTGGGAAGCTGACTTCAATGGCCAGAGTCAGGCACCCAGCTCTCGTCTTCCAACTTTTGATTGGGTCAGGTGGAAGAGAGTGAATGATGCACAACCTGTGGGTATGTGCAGAGGGAGGAGGAACAAGAGACAGCCTCATTGCATATCATAATTCCATGAGTATAGGCTAGAAGTTTTTATAAGCCAGGTAGTTGGTAGATTTTCATCATAGGAAGAGTGATATTTAGAAATGTGAGCAGGGATAAAAGGAACTAAGAAAGGACTCCAGGGATGGTGGTGACATGAAACAGTCCCAGCCCTGACTACGTGAGGTATGGGGTGTGAGCCACCCAGAGAAGAGAGAGGGGAGAGGGGAGTATTACATGGGAGAAGGTAGGGGGAAGGTATAGGCTGCCAGAAGGTTGTCATGAAAGGCATGATTTTGTGGAGCATAACAAATAGCATGGAGGACATGGGGAGTTAGGAGAAGGGAGTTGGGGGAAATTGGAAGGGGAGGTGAACAATGAGAGACTATGGACTCTGAAAAACAATCTGAAGGGTTTGAAGAGGTGGGGGGGTGGGAGGTTGGGGGAACCAGGTGGTGGGTATTAGAGAGGGCACGGATTGCATGGAGCACTGGGTGTGGTACAAAAACAATGAATACTGTTATGCTGAAAATAAATTTAAAAAAATGATTATAAAAAATAAATTAATTAATTAAAAAAAAGGCATGATTTTCTGAGGATCAGAGATTGTCTAAGGATTCTTCTGCTGTAAAAGATCATAGACACCATCTAGTACAATATGCCACGCCATGAAGAAATTTCTCCCTCAATACTGAATTTAACCTGTCTGTTTGGATTATCGGGTTCTTCTCTCTCTGATAAATAGCTATCTTGGGGAACCAGTTCTCTTTAGCTTTTTCAGTTCCCTCTTCTCTCCAGAGAAGCTAAGAAAATAATACAGTGCAACCACGTCTGCCAAATTCCTTTCCCTGCCCTGAGGCAAAAGCTTCAGATTCCAGCTTTCAAGTGAAAATTGTCATACCAGTGAGGCAGTCTTCGGAGGCTGCAGAAGCATTTCAAGGATTTCTTATTAAAATAATAATAATAATAATAGAATAAAAAGTTAAAGAAAAAAAAGCGTGATTACTTTGAGCCAAAAGCAGAGGAGGCATTTGCATTGGAGACAAATCCAAATAACTACTGGTCAACAATTAGCCTGATAATCATGGTTCTTTCAAGTTTATTTAACAATTATCAATTGAATAAGCCATGTGCAAAGCTGGTGCTTGGACCTGGGAGAGAGATGGTAGCAAACAAATGTTTACATGGCACCAAGTTCCCACCCACAAAAGAATTTTAAATGGACAATTTTCTTAAATAAGCAAATCACCGGACATAGGACATGAGATACTATTTTAAAATGGTGAAGTAGCTTTTCCTCTGGGTAAAGTTCCAGATTTTCTTTTGGCATATACCTCTGTCAACATGGTGTTCTCCACAGACAATTGCATATTTAGTAATGGTTAGGAGTAAGAAGTATAATAAATTGACGTCTCTTTTAGGAAATCAAAGGGAAGAAAGACTCCCAGCTATATTTGTTTTCCATGGTTGCTGTAACCAAGGATCACAGATGCAGAGGCTTAACACTACAGAAGCTTATTATCTTATAACTCTATAATTTAGAAGTCCAACATGGGTCTTAACTAGGCTAAACTTGGGTGCTGGTAGGTCTCTATTCTTTTCCAGAGGCTCTAGGGGAGAGTACATTTCCTTGCCTTTTCCACCTTCCAGAAGACATCTGTGTTCCTTGGCTGTGTTTTCTTCCTCCATCTTCAAGCCAGTAACCACTGGGCAAGACTGTCTCACATCATGTCACTCAGACTCTTGCTTCTGTCTTCATATGTTCTTCTGTGACTCTGACTTCTTTTCTGCCTTTCTCTCCCCTTTTAAAGACCCCCATGAGTCCACTGAACACATTAGGATTCTCTAGGATAATCTTACTTTAAGGTCAGCTCACTAGTCACTTTAATTCCATTTGCAACCTTAATGGTGCTTTGCTGTATAACCTAGTTTACAATCATTGTGTGTGTGTGTGTGAGAGAGAATATTTAAGTCCTCTCCTAGCAAGTTTAATTATACCAAACAGTGTTATCAACTATAGGAACAATTTAATGTGTGAGATCCTTAGGCCTTATTCATCTTATGACTGAAAGTTTATAGCCATTAACAACCATATATAGCCATTAGATTTCCCCCCTCCTCCAGTCTAATTTCACCTAGTGAAATTATTTTTTGATGCATCATCTACTGTTGTTGTCTTTTACCTATACTCTTCCTAAATAAATAAAATTTATTTCTAAGAAATAGATTAAAAAGCAAGTCTAGATCTTGGTGATTCTAGAATTGTCTGGGAAAAAAAAAGATCTCTCCTCTAGTAGCAGTTTACTTTCCTGTTAATAAAAGCTAAGCCCAATAAACATTTTCTAAGCATTTGTTACCTGAAGGACATGTAGATGGCACAGTTCCTAAGGAGAGCAGAATAGACAATGCTCATGGATAATGAAACAACGCATTCCCTCTGCTTCCATAAAAATCTTTCAAACAAGCTTTTGAAATTGTCTCCTGTGCTAAAGGATTAAGCCATTAACCTTAAGAGTGCCAATGTGTTCTCACTTTCAAATCCCACTTAATTAGTATCCGAGGTAATATTATGAACAAATTTCATACAGAGGAACCCGTAAAAGCATTAGCTGCTCATAAACATGATGGTCTTTTGAGACACAATGAAGGAAGAAGATGCCAGGCAGAATATAAACTGTTATCTATATAAATGGTAAAGAAACTTGAGCCAGGAGGATAGACTGCCAGAAGGCTTAGTAACATACTATAGTGTAGCACTGTCTTAAAAGAACTTTTTGTGATGATAGAAATAAATGTTCTATATCTATGCCATCCAGTATGTCAGCCACTAGACACATGTGGCCGTTGAGGACTAGAAATGTGGCTAGTGCAACTGAGGAACTAAATTTTTAATTTTATTTTATTTTAATTTGCATTTAAATTAAATAGTCCCATGTGGCTAGAGTCTACCATATTGGACTGTGCAACTGTAATGATGCACTTTCTTTACTTTGCCTTGTCCATTATTGATCCTCACACCTTCCATCTCCAAACAACAACAAACAAAACACACAACAGTAATAGCCTTCCACGTGCATCCTTGCCCAGAAGGGGCAGCAAGAGGCTGTACTCATGTCAGGAGACCCTGCAGATCCTGAAGATGATGCAGCGGCATTGGGGCCTCATTACTGAATTATCAGACTGGGCAGCAAGAGATGGTCCACATCTGATACTTACTTTGGAAGGTTAGTACAATGGGTAGCATGGTTCTGGTGGAAGGATCAGAGGTAGACTTAACATTAACTTTTCTATGTGAAGACAGAGTCACCTAGACAGATTGGAATAAACATTCTTTAGGGTTCCTTGTCTGTTCATTGACTCTTTCATCCCCAGCACTTGAAACATTTCTTCTTACAGAGTGGGATCCAACTTGTGTTTTTAAATTATAGGTAGTGGTGGTGAACGTGTCCCATTCAAGTTGGGTGAACTTTCTGTTACAGTAATAACTACTTCTGACCCATGATCTGACAAAAATTTTTGAGTTCTGATTTATAGTTTGTTCCTGGAAGGTCTTAGGATGGTGAATAAACAAAATCATGTTTTGTTCCTATGATTAATTTATTGGATATATTGAAATGAATACAGTTTCATGAAATACTAATCATCTCAGAGACTACTGGCTGAAGGATCACTGTATGAATAGCTCTTTGCCACTCCCCTCAAAAACTTTGGTCTTCAGATATTGTTTGGTTGAAAGCATATTGACTGTGTTGACAAATCTTCTGCCTTAAGGAACAGCAAGCCCTCAGTACTGCTATTTAATTTGGAGATAGTGTTGGCAGGGCCAAAGCAGAATGGAGAGATGTAGCTATGTCTTAATGATTATATTTTGAAAAATATCTTCCTTAAAAATTATTTTTTTTCCTTAAAATTTCCATATTGTTTTAGACTGATTAATTTCAATCTAGTACCACTCTTGCCCAGTATTTCCATGATTGAGCTGATGTGTTATTAGCTTTGCATTCTGACGTGGTGACTAATTTGTCAGAGAGTTTTCTTTATTATGTAATCTCTCAAAGGTATTTATAGATATATTTACCATCTCTTTATGACTCCTAGGACACACATATCAGAACCATGGTATCACCCACATCAAGCTGGCTTACTCTACATAAAGATGTGCAGAAACATCTATAAAAGGAAGGACAAAGACCATATTCTAAATATCCAGAGGTCAGTCATCTTCATAGCATCTAAGTGACACTGTTGGGTTAGGTTATGGATCAAGTTACTCTCCAGCAACACACTTACCTTGTATCTAACCACTGCCCATGTGCCCAATGCAGAGTGTCCTTACAGAGAAGGAGTACATTTAGTTATCTCTCTCCTATCCCTCCCTTGTGCTCTCTTCTTTTGTGAGAACTTCTGGGCTATGTTGACCCTTAAAAACACAACTTTGAACTGTGTGGTACCACTTACATGCAGATTTTTTCCAGGACAGTACTATAAATATATTTTCTCTTATGATTTGCTTAATAACATTTTCTTTTCTCTAGTTTACTTTATGGTAAGAATCAAGTATATTATAGAATAGCATACAACGTGTACTAATTGACTATGTTATCAGTAAGGCTTCTGGTCAAAGGTAGGTTATTAGTAGTTAATTTTGGGATGGAGTAAAAATTTATATGCAGATTTTTGACTGTGTGTGTATATGGGTTTCTGTGCCCCTAATCCCCACATTGTTCAAGGGTCACCTATAATTATTACTATGTAGGAGGGCTTTTTGTTCTCTATTGTCTAAGGTCCTGGGGTAGAACATACTTGGCTTTGCTTACAAGTAGTCTACACTTCGTGGGAGTTCTAGGTACATAGGAAAAAAACTGTTCTATGCATGCTCATTACCAGAACTTGCACATTACTGGGGAATTAATCCAAGGAAAAGTAGTTATGGAGACCCTCACAGATATCTGAATAAATATTATACATGTCCTCTGCCTTCAGGGAGCTCTTGGGTTAGATAGGGAGAAAAAAATAGCACACATTAAAGAACTACTACACAATTAAATCTGAACTATGTGGTGGTGATCATCTTAAATACAAACAGTGTATTTACAAACACTTTAAAATGAGTGAAACTAATGAGAACAGGATTTGTAGGAAAACATACCAAGGAGAAGAAGAGATGAGGATTGGAGGAAGAGGTCTCTGTTCATAGTTGGCTTATGTTAGCCAGGCAGTAGCTTTGGACCACGTTTAGGGAATAAACTGAAATCAGTCAATTCCATAACCTTTGATGAGCCCCACAATCATTTCTGCACTAGCATTATAAGCTAAAATTGTTGAGATCTTAGGAATGATTCTTAAACTGTTTTAAGGCAGCTGTTGTTAATCATGAAACTTACCACTGAGGCTGGGGAACAGTGTTGGATAAGGTAAAAGTGTGATGATGCTCTCAGAGACATTCTGGGGCCCAGGGCCCAGATATACAGAAATATTAAATAAAGGAAAATGTCTGCTGCAGAATCTTTGGCTCTGGGGAACCCGTGCAGGGTATCTTTGGTTTGTCCCTCCATACCTGTTTTTAAGTCCCATCCTGGGTCTGGGAGGTTGACTGGTATAGACACAATCAAGAGATGTCTTGGCCTTCTGCCTTGCAGCTCAATGGGAGATGTTGGCAAGACATTAGAGGGAGAGAGAGGAATGAAGTCAGAGTATTGATCCCTTTCTCCTTTGGGGGTCACAGTGGGTTGTCTGCTTTCTTTAACTGACAGGTCACTACTCTTGTTGAGTGGTTCTTTCTTTAAAGCTGTCTCTTCAGATTCTTTTAACTGACCCATGTCTTTGCCCCTTCAGGTCTAGAGACTGCAACCACTTACTAATCTTGAGGTGTTGTACAAACCCTTGTTGCTTTTCCTAATCCCTGCCTACTCCTTTGTAAATAGTGCCTTTAAGGCACTCTCTCTCTCAAGTACCCAAGTTCAGTATGCTGGCAACTTCCAGGCTGATGCAAATTCCAAGATGGCAGAAGGGCTTGGAGCAGCCTGTCTGACCTATTCTTCTGGGCCACGTCAGAGCACTAAGTTGGGTGGATGTGTAAGTTTGAGCCCGGAGTAAACCCAGTTGATGCAGAGGGCAGTCGGTGATAATTAACCAGCAACTTGTTTGAAAATATATTCATTTCCGACAATTTGTCCATTCTGCCTCTCAAGGGTGTTGCAGCGTTCCAAGGAGACTGAGCCATCCAGTTGCGCAGGCAGACGGTACTGCTGACTGCCAGCCACTTCTTCCACATTCTCTGTAGCTACACCAGTACCACTTCCCACTTGTGCTTGCAAAACGCATTGAATTCCACGCACACAGCGCAATTAGCTCAAGCTCTAACAGCCCAATTTGCATGTGAAAATGCTGTTTGCACCAGAAAACACAGAGTTTTGTGCACACAAATGATTTGCTTATAGAAAATTGTATCTAAAATTTTTGGTTTTCAAAAACTTATTACTTAAAGCTGATGGTCTCAGAGCAGTTACTACAGACAGGAAAACAACCTAATGACAGTCTTTCTCCCCCCCCCACCCCATGCATTCTTATCCCAGGCCTTCAAATCCTATCTGCTTATCTTCCCTGCTTTCCCCCTGAACCTGCCCCAGAGATTCAAGGGGTGGGGGAGGGAGCACCGAAGAAGGAACAGGCTGACATCCCGCTTCACTTCCCATTGACAGCTGAGCTCTCCTTACTGAGTCCTGCATCCAGCAATGATGTGCGAATCAGGTTCTCATTCGGATTTGCAAGTCCCAGGTGGAACTCATAGCAGAAGCATTTAAAAAACAAAACCATCTTTTGACATGCGAACTGAAAAAGTGTGCTATGTCCTTCCCTTCGAGGATAAGCTTGGGGAACTCTGAAGTGGGATTCCTAGGATGGCTGCTCACATGCCAGTCACTCATTTTTTTGAAGTGGTATTTGAAAATCCCAGAGGGAAACTCGGGGCTTTTCCCTGGAGCTTCCTGAAATTATGGCATTGAAGGACATGGGGCTATCCATAGCCTGCATCATTCTGTTCCTGCCCAAAAGTGATATTTCCTGTTCAGCTGGAGGTAGATCTGGCACTGCAACTGCTAACTTGTTTTGAAAGCTTGACATTCCTTTTTGTCAATCAACCAGCTCTAGGAGGAAATATTTATTTCCTGCTGTGGGCTGGATACCAACTAGACTGCCAGAGAAATACCATAAGTCATGATCCCTGGCCTCAAGGAACTGTAATCTAATTGGACTTTAAAGAAATATATTTGAAGTGAGATAAGTAATGAAGAATACCTCAGAGTGCCGTATTTGTTTCAATATTTATCGAAGGCTACTCAGTGAGGAGCACTGTGGTCAGGATACAATGGCAGGTCTTTTCTTTGATTCTGACGAGACTACCATCTGGTTGGTGAATGATGTGGGTACAGGTTGTATTTTCCTCAAATTTAGAGAAGGGAGAGGATGTAGGAGGCTGGAACAGTTGAGGAATGGATAGAATTGGAGTTCGGTCCTCAAAGATGGGTAAAACTCAGGGTACCTGGGTGGCTCAGTGGGTTAAAGCTTCTGCCTTCGGCTCAGGTCATGATCCCAGGTTGTGGGATCGAGCCCCACGTCAGGCTCTCTGCCCAGGAGGGAGCCTGCTTCCTCCCCTCTCTCTGCCTGCCTCTCTTCCTACTTGTGATCTCTATCTGTCAAATAAATAAATAAAACCTTTAAAAAAAAAAATGGGTCAGACTCACTGGTGAAGAGGAAGGGTCAGCTGCAACCTAGGTGGCAGTTGTTGGAATATACAGGATAGGATGGGTTTGAAACAGAGATAACTAGCTTCTTTAAGACTGGAGAGTTTATTTGGAGAGTAGCGAGGACTGTGTCCTTATGTCTGATTCTTGCTCATCAAGTTTAGAGACTGCGCCTGTCACCGTGAAGCCTGATGGGGAACATCAGTTAGGTGGCGTGTCATCCTGCCGGCAACCCTGTTCCTCTCCCCTCTTTTCTCTTTAATTGCCAGGCCGCTATCTTTTACAATAGCATGCCTTTTCTTCTGCAGATAAATGCTACGGGAGCTCTCGTTTTAGATGTGGGAACGTTTCAGGGATGTCCTTCACCAAAGCCGGGTCATCAGTCATGCTTGACAAACTCAGGGATGAGGGAGGAGGAGAAGTTTGCTTTTCATTTAGGGAGGCACGGAGGTCAGAGGCGGCTTTGCTTTCAACAGGGTTTTCAGGCCCAATATTTTGGTGTACACCTTTTTCTTCTTGTCAAACTGGCAGTGCTTTTTGCCCTTTTCAACTTTTTTTTTTCTCCTTATATGAAATGTATTTTACAAGTCTTTGTCAAGTTCTCTATGAAATATCTGTGATGCACGAAGTCCAGAAGGCTTTTAAAACTTCCCCGGCTTGTACTATTCAGGGAACACTTATCAGTCCCTTCTGGTCTTTCAGCCCCTTTCCCAGCTCTGCTGTGAGGAGATCCCTGGGGGAGCCAAGATGATGGGGGAGGGGAGCAGGAGAGCTGACAAGAAGGGAAGTCCTTCCGTGTCAGCCAGCAACTGCCAGCTGGCAGCGTGGGGCAGTAGGGGGGAGAAGACTGGGGTTACAGAGGAGTCTTAAACTGGATTGGTAGAATGGGATTGGTCAAGGACCAGAGGGCAGACCTAGTGAGTAACACAGGTGGGAGGTCAGTGCAACATGGATGTTCAGAGCAGGTTAGCGAATTAGACCCTGATTACAGGCCAGTGAGGGGCTTAGCATATCTCAGTGATGACAACTTAGGGCTAAGTGTGCGTCAGAAGTGTCAGACCCACGGACAGAATCAGGAAGTCATTATGGTAGAAGGACGAAGGTTGGGGAGGCACAAGGTCCAGGGGCAGGGACTGAAACTGGCTGTCTCCTGAGACCCATAACAGGGAGGCAGCCATGTTCTCCCCTAAGACCAGGACTTCACACACAGGACAAAGTCAAAAGCCTATAGGACCAAGCAGAGAACCCAAAGATGAGGGAAGAGAGGTGTGGGGGAGCATAAAGGAGTGGTGAGGACTGTGGCCAGCTGGAAGCCGGGTATCCTGTCTGTCTGAAGGGAGCTGCTGCTTCTCAGCTCCACCAGATAGTTTCCCAGAGGAAAACAAGCTTAGTGTTGCCAGTTCTTCTGACAAATTTTTTTAAGTTAAAAAAAAAAAGAGAGATTTAAAAAATAAATCTACCTTTCAAAAAAATGTTAGAAATAAATTCATATTTTTTTGGGAAACACCATAAGGCTAGGATTGTATGGCCCTGAACCAAACACATCTGTGGGCTGCCAGTGTGCATCTTCTGTATGTGGGAAGAACACAAGTCCTGCAAGTGGACAGTGTTTGCATCTCAGCTCCCTACTGCCTGTCTAGCTTCCTGCCCCTATGTTACTTATCCTTTCTATGTCTTGGGTTCCTTGGAGGAAGAGGTAGACAGTGATGGTTTTGTCACAGAGTGTTGTGATGATGGCCAGTGATATATGTCAAGTACCTTATCTCTTTTATTATTTTAAGAAAGAACCTTACTATCTGAGGTAGCTTAAGTGCAGGGCTGTGGAGGCTAGAGTGGACACCAGCTTAACCAGCCGGGGTGGAGCAGACAACCGGAAGTGCTAAGTGACCATAGAATGCTGTCACCTTTAGCTGACAGGACCTGGGCGGGACATTTGATTCTGTAGCTAATGGGAGAACAAGAAGAAGAAAAGAAAAAAAGAAGAGTTGATAACTTGTGAGGAATAGGGTTTGTTAGAATCGAGTTATGGGACCATGATAATTTGAGTTCCTGTGAGAGAATGCAAGTAGAAGAGGAGGAAGTAGCTCTCCATTCCATGCTGAGCAGATTCTGTGCCTTGTGCCTTTTGTCACATTGCACAGCGTACATTTCTGGTGAGTTCTTTATCCAAGTCAGAGTCAAAGGGAGAGGGAGAGACCCTGTTCTTTTGACTCTGGGTCCATGTTTGTTTGTTTGTTTGGCTTTTGCCCAACCCTACAGTGTAGGGGGAATATTGCTTAGTCATTACTCATATAATAATTACATATTCTAAATAATAATAATAATCATAAAGATTTTATTTTGAAGTAATCTCTGTACCCAACGTGGGACTTGAACTCACAGCCCCAAGGTCAAGAGTCACGTATTCTTCTGACTGAGGCAGACAGATCCCCCTTCCAGATAATAATAATTATAGTTTTGAAGTTTTGAATTCTTAGGTGCCTGCTCTAGGTCAGTCCCTGTACTGGTACCTAATATCTATTAGGTACTCAAGTCTGAAGGTAAAGGATATTATCTCCATTTTAACTGTTCGAAAACTGAGGCTCATAGCAGTTCAATGTCATGCTCTGGTTCATACAAACCTCGTAGGTAAAATTGAGATTTGAATCCGAGTCTTTTTGCCTCTTTATACTATCTCCCACCAGCTTTCATCAATGGAGGAAGTTTACGAGAAGCACTACCAGGGGTCTTTCTTTCTTTAAGCTCTTGGAGAACACACATTACATCAGTTCAGTGGGGAGTCTTCAGAAGGGAGAATATGTTTTGCTTAGTGAGGATTGAAGAAGACATCACATTGTCTCAAATCTGATAAAACCCAAGGAATTACCATTTAGAAAGCATTCAGGGTATTCAGAACAGCCTCTTTCTGTGCTGCCTTTGGCCATGTTTTTTTTGTTTTTGTTTTTTTGTTTTTTTGTTTTCCCATATACCCCATCAGAAGCGGAGCAGACTATTGTTAAGGAAACCTGCCCCTATACTTTGCAGGTCACTTTTGTTTTGAAGAGAGCAGAGTTTGGTGGCAAAGTAATGCACTACGGAAGTCACGAAGCCTGTAGGATGGTTTGCAGAAGGAATGGGTGGGCCAGTGTGGAATGCCAAAAGTGTTTTCCCTAATAATGTAGAAAGTATGACAGTAACCAGTATTTTTAAATGATAATAATAACAACAGCAATCACCATTAGAAAAAAAAAAAAAGCTTAGTTTGACACATCTACTAATTCTGCTTGGCTCAAGGAAAGTCATCTAGGGACCAAGAAGGGAGGCCAATGTGATAATTTGTAGAGGTGGGAGGAGGAGTTGTCTCAGAGGGAAGGTTTGTAAACCAAGTAATCCATTAAATAACAGTTTTCAGGGCACCTCACTGAAACTAGGAAATGTGCTCCTTTTTGGAGGGGATACAAAAGGCAGTGGACCCAGTCAAATCGCTGGCAGTGATGCCTGTGGAGTTGACTCCCTAGGTGGGAGCCAGGCCCACACAAAAAGAAAGTAAATAGCCACATACATAGACGTACAAATGATATCAACAAGTAGTACATGATTAATTTCCAAATCCTTATTGCCTCTAATGTCTCCAACACCAGCAACAGATATTTATTGGACTGGCTGTGGGCATGGCATAAGTAACAATTGTCCAAGACCCTGGGGATTACTATAGGAGCAGTAAGTTGCCATATTCAGGGATTTGTCATCAATTGCCTTTCTCTTCCCATCCATCCTTCTCCCCCAAACCCAACCACACTATTGTGTCATTAGTTTTCTTCTCCCAAACCTGTTTTTTCTCTTCTTTCTTCCACTTGTGGTCTTGTTCTCCTTTCTGCTCTTATCCAAGTGGCTGCTAAGTCCTGTTGATTCTTCCTCTTATATATCTTCTGAAATCTGTTCCCATCTTTATATTCCTGGTGCCTCTACATTTCTCTCTTTTCCCAATGCCACTTACTCATCTAGAGTTATGGGCCACCTTGTTGTCATTCTTTCCCCCCCAAAGCTGATGACTCTCTGCTCTCTATTGCATGAAGGCCAAACTCCTTGACATACTAGTCAAAGTCCTTTATACATTTTTCCTTGCCTACCCCACAGACCCATTTTTCTGCTACTCCCTTTCTCCCATAAACCCTGAAATCCTTACCTTAGAAACTATTTGTTGGCAGAGAGCCCAATAGATGACATTTATTATTGAAGGATATCTGTATTCTGTGACTTTTCAGGGATCCTAAATTGAACCTGACTTGAAACACATATAACTTCTTCTTAAGAACATACATTGTTTCCTAAAATAATTCTCCCATCCCCCATAACATTAATAACCTTAAAACATCCCAATAACTTAATCCATCATTAGCAGAGCCCTGCTTGGTAGTTTTTCCAAGAGCCATGCCTGTTTGATGTATTGTCCCATACTTAGTCATGACAGTCCTGTGATGCATTATGTCACTCAATATTTTCACCCCAGAATAATAAATTGGAGAAATGAGACATCTGCCTACAATTTATTCGTGTTATGTCTTTTCCTTCCTAAGGAGGAAATGGCAACACTTCTAAAATGAGAAAGCTAGGTCAGCTTAACCCTTCCAAAGCTACCCACAGACCCATGCGAATGTCATGTCATTTTTGTGTGTCTTAATGTATTTGGTGGAAACATGAAAATATTTATGCCTTTCCTTAGAAAGGTGTTATATTAATGAACCAAGGAGTGAATGGAAACTTATGCTGTAAGCACTGTACCAGCCACAGGGGCACACACATGGTAGTCTGGGCTCTCAAGGGAGGTGGTCAAGTGTGGTGAGTGGTTGAGAGTATAGGCTTGAAGCTCAAGTCCTTCTTTCCTCATTTACTAAGTGTGTGCCCTTGGGTATATCACTCTACCTCCTTTTCTTCTGAGAAAATGAAAATGAATTTTATCTATTGCATAGTGTTGAGCAAGATGAAATGAGTTAACAGAATCAAAAAGCCTAGTATATAGAGCAAATTCTTAATAATGTTGTTTTTAATCTGGTAGACAAGTGTACAGGTTGTTACAACAGAAAACACGTGGACATGTTAGGGATAAATGCAGTGTATGGCAACTAGAGACAAGGAGTATCTGAAAAAATTTTAAAGGTGGATTCAGCTGATACCACAGGAATGTCCAGTGTTTCTTGAGTGCTTATAAAGTGCTAGGAAATATATAATATTCATGACAAGTTTTTAGGGTAGATGCTAGTGCTGTCTCCATTCCACAAAGAATCTGGAGGCATAGAGAGATTACATAATTTGTGTAAGGTTGTCCAGCTCATTACAAGGGTCAGGAAAGACTTCCAGGAAGAGAGACACTTACTAGGCACACCAGCAAATGTCTGGAACATGAAAATTAGTAACTGGGTACATTTGTGGGTAGGAGGCAAGTTGCCTCCTGTCAAGAAATCAAACCAATGTGTTTAAGGAGTCAAGGACCATGAAGATAGAGAAGGGAGGAAGAAGTCTATACCAGAGCTATAAAGGAGAAATCAAGAACAATAAGAATCATCTACAAAAATGGTGTATTATAGAACTTGGATTATAAAATCACTAGTATCTCCATGGAGAGATGGTTACTGTCTTAGGGGGACAATAGTTTATTTTATTTTATTTATTTGAGAGAGAGAGATAATGAGAGAGCATGAGCAAGGAGGAGAGGGATATGGGTCTCAATCCCAGGACCCCGGGATTGTGAACTTAGTCGGAGGTGGCCGCTTAACCCACTGAGCAATACAGGTGCCTGAGAGGACAACTGTTTATAGTGAAGAAGCTGGGACGGACCAACCTAGAGTTATCTGTACATGATTTTTTTTTTTAAATAGCAGAAGGATGGGGCTCCTGGGTGGCTCAGTGGGTTGAAGCTTCTGCCTTCTGCTCAGGTCATGATCCCAGGGTCCCGGGATCAAGCCCCGTATTGCATCAGGCTCTCTGCTCAGCAGGGAGCCTGCTTCCTCCTCTCTCTCTCTCGGCCTGCCTCTCTGCCTACTTGTGATCTTGGTCTGTCACATAAATAAACAAAATCTTAAAAAAAAAATAAAAAAAATAGCAGAAGGAGTCTGGAACACAGAGAAAGGAGAGTAGAGTACCCACAGCTTAAAAGATTGAAAATAGGCAAGAGAGAAAGAAAGGTGTGCAAGGCAGGCTCGTGGTATCTTACTTTGAGACAGATCCATTGGTGCACCGAGAGGGGACAAGCAGGCTCGCTGAACGATGTAAATAAAACCACAAGAGGGGCGCCTGGGTGGCTCAGTGGATTAAGGCCTCTGCCTTCAGCTCAGGTCATGATCCCGGAGTCCTGGGATCGAGCCCCATGTCGGGCTATCTGATCAACAGGGAGCCTGCTTCCCTTCCTCTCTCTCTGCCCGCCTCTCTGCCTACCTGTGATCTTTCTCTCTGTCAAATAAATAAATAAAAAACAAAAAACAAAAAACAAAAACCACAAGAGAACCTGAACCACTCAGAACATTGTCCAACTCAAAAGTTTGATCTCATCAGTAGTCTGATACTAAAGACAGAACAACTGGTTACCTTACAACATTTTCAAACTTCTTAGCAGGTTTCGCTGGGTGATGCACAGACTTTGTCTTGCTGACAGGCTGCCAGAGTGAATGCAGTTTGCAAAGGAACATCATCCGTGTAGAGCACTGTGATCACAGGCATGCTTTACGCTCTGCTCCTGCAGAACTCCAGCTCACGTTAACAGAACCAAGTTTTAGGTAAAATCGGACAGTCTACAAAGCACCTTCACACATTTGTTTCCTGTGAACCTCATAGAAACTCTATGGAATAGACATTACCAGCCCAGTTTTATTATATGCGGAGGGACTGAGTCTCAGAGAAGCAGATGAAGTGCCTCAGACCACACACTTGGTCACATGAAGAAAGCATGTGAGCCTCCATCATCAGACTGGAAGTTTGGTGCTTCCTCGCTTCCACCATCAGTGTTGCTTCTGCAGAATGGTTATGGGGTTATTTCAAGAGCCGAGGTCTGTTCTTAGGTCATTGTCCAGGAGCCAACAGAAATAAGGATGACATATACAATATGAAGATTAAACACATGTTGTTAGTTAAGATTCCATAATTATTACTA
This sequence comes from Enhydra lutris kenyoni, assembly GCF_002288905.1. Taxonomy (NCBI): domain Eukaryota; kingdom Metazoa; phylum Chordata; class Mammalia; order Carnivora; family Mustelidae; genus Enhydra; species Enhydra lutris. The sequence goes on from NW_019154095.1 coordinate 31,249,234, forward strand.
ATTAATTAGCTCAGTAGAGTCCATCTGTCTGAAGGATCCACACACACTAACTATAGTGTCTTTTCTTCAACTCTTTAAGAATTCCTGAATCCATTCCGTGTCATGATTACTACATATGATTTACCACACGTACATATAACTTGTGCATATGTATAAGCTATACAGAGTGGTTTTTGATATTAGTCTCTGGCTTCTTTTCACCAAAGAAACTTCCAAACACACAAGTCTGTGCACCTAAGGGAATAGTTATTGTTCCCTGAAGACCAGTGCTGTCCATAAAAACATGATGTGAGCCCCAAATATAACTTTAAATTTTCTAGTAGCACATTAACAATGAAAATGGATCAAGTTAGTAATCACATAGTTAGCCCTATATGCCCTATTGTCATTTCAGCCTGTAATCAGTATAAAGATTATTAGTGAGGTATTTTCCATTTTTTGGGGGTATAAAATTTAAAAATCTGGTGTGCATTAATTTTGTGCTGTAGCACATTTCCATTTAGACTTGTTACATTACAAGTGCTTGAGGGCCACATATGGCTGCTGTTTTATGGGCCAAGCCTCTCATCTGTAGATGTCACATGATTTCTTGCTTCAAGCTTTGATGACGCAGTCTTAATCTTTACTCATGTCCTTGCTGAAAGCAAACTCTAATCCTAATTCTTTTATCAGCAGCTTTCAGTGGAAGGGATAGCTTCTCTTAAATCTGCTCTAAAAGTATGTAGCTATAGCCCATCTCTCCCAAGGTCTCCAACTTAAATTCTTAAAGGAAGAGACAGGTAACATAAATGTGTGAAGTTTGGACAGGCAGAAGATTAAAAAAAAAAAAAATGCTGGTTGAATCTGCAGGGAATTTGGAGAAGGTGGGCCTTGCCTAAATTCAAAATTAAAAACAAAGATGAAAAATAAAAACTCTGTGCTTACCCAAAATATTTATTGCAGCAGTATTGATCCTCCAAACAACCCAAGCAATATGCCTGCGTTCTTTCTGGCACCTGAATGCGTTGATAATAGTGTCTTAATGTTCCTGTGCCGCACCATTATGCCATCCCCTCCTTCTGGTGTCAACAGCTTGGGGCATTATTGTTGAAATTCACCATGAAAGTGTTACTCTTAGAGCATGCACTGTAACACAACACCTGTGATGTTTTCCTCCTTGATGACAGTGGGTGTTTTCAACACCATGATGGGTAGGAGGGGAAAAGGTCTTCCCAGTCTGAAGACGTTTTATCCATGGCTTCGTGCAGGAGTTCTATCCTTGTCATTTAGGAAAATCAGTTGGGTGGGAGGCTGGATCGTTGCCCGTATTTGCACTGCCACTCAGGCTGTTGTGACTTACTATCAGCGTGACGGTAAACCAGTGAGAAGAATCTGTGTTTTGGTCGCAGCCAGAGGCATGTGGCTGGTGATTATGTTTCCTCATCTGGGAAACAATTCCTTATAACCTCCAAGATGGATCTATTTCCATCTCTCTCCTCTCATGCTTGCTTTCTGCGCAGAACAAACATAGACTCCTTAAGCTGGTTAAGGTCTAAAAGACCACATTTTCAGGGAAAGCATCTAGAAAATTAAGAGGTTTAAAAAAAAACCTGCCTCTCCCTTCCTTTGTATTACATAAAAGCTGGTTATGCCAAATTTGCTGTCCTGTGCTTCACTAACAGTCCCCTCATTACCCGAAGCACAGTATCAAAGGCTAATCAATAATTCCATCGGAAACATTTATGCAATGTACAGAAGGAGAAAATTCCAGTCAAACAGGGAAGTAAATGTAGCATCTTTAGGCAAACTCTTACGTGAATGTTTAAAAAATAACTGTGTGTGTGTGTGTATGTGTGTGTGTGTGTAGATGCTGTGGGAAATTTTGGTCAAATGAGAACTCGGATTGCTTGATCCCTTTCCTTCTAATCCAGACTGGGGTGATTGGCATAGATCCTGAGGATGAGAGTGGGGGGACAGAGGAAACAAAGCTTCACATTATAAATCTGTTCCTTATTGCTTACAGCTCCAGGCAGCCTTAAGAATCAACTTTTATTAGCTCCCTATTAGAGGACCATTTCCCTTATAATTTGATTATCAGAATGGATATATTTGAAATCTACATTTCCATATAGATAGAACCACTCTGTTTTTATGACCCTGACGCACTCTTAAAAACTCATAGAGAGACTCCCTCTAAATTTCCACAGCTGATTGTTTTCAAGAATGAAGTAGAAATAAAATCCACTGAACTAAGAGAGAGAGGGTCAAGGCTAAGAGGTGGTGAATGGCAGAAGTTGGGTGCCTTAAGCCTCATTAGGTACAAGAAGTGTTTTATTTTCTTTGTCCTTGGCCAAGCACATTAATTAAGTGCAATTTATTTTTGGATTTTTCCTTCTTTACCCTAAGGAAATACTTATTTTCTTTTTCCTTCTCCCCTTGTCTCTCCCCCTTGCTGCTTAATATACGTACTAAGGAACACCTGCAGAAATCGTCCTGACCCATCCAGTGCTAAATGCTCCTTTCCCAGTTCTCTGGTGGCATGAATGATATCTAATATTTAGTGATCTTTTATTGTGTGCTGGGAATTGATGGTATTATGTCATTTAATCTTCGTGATAGGTGTGATTATTATTCCCATTCAATGGATTAGAAAACTGTGGATAGAGAAGTAAGCAAATCGCCGAACATTACATCCATGTTTATGAAGGGTGAGTTGAAGGTCAAGTTTAGGAGGCACAGTCCAGCATCCAGACTCTTGATCATTCTGCCTTACAAATTTCAAAACATGTCTGTACTATTATTTCACATGATTCCTATATCAGCTCTGTGAGATAGTTGCTGTCATCACTCTTGTTCTGAAGACACATACTTAGGTTCAGAGACAAATACATTTCTCGGACAAGTTCACAAGCTGGTAGGTGACAGAGCCAGATTTTCTAAAGACATTGCTTTTACAGCCTGTCTCCAGGAAGCTGTGAGGAAGTTCCCAAGGGGATTCTAGGTCTCCTGGATATCTTTTGTAGACAGTAAAGTCCGGAATGCACTTGAAGGTTGGAGTAATGTGGAAGGTAGAGCTCTGTGGAGATAGGGGACGTCGTGCACCCTGCTTTCTCCTCCATACCCCAATCCACTTCACTTCTACTTGATTGTGGCTGGAAAATGCTACCTCACTTGAGACATTCAGAATGACAAGTGGAAAATTGTTTCATTAGCGGAACAAGGGGAAATTAATCCCTTCCGGCATTTTCCCCCTTTTGGTCATGAAAACTTTGAATTGAATGTGCAATAATGAGTAGAAAAAATTGATTAAATACAATCATATAAAACCAGAATTACTTCAAATTGATTCCCTCCTCCTCATTATTTTTTATTCCATTTTATGTTCCTGGGGAGCATTCATTCAAGACCAAAGTCATCCTGTTAAAGCATAACAATAGGGTTTGTTTTTGAAATTTGGGTGAGAAAAGAAAAGATGATCCTGGAGGGGTTAAAATAGAAGTCTGGCTACTCTTCCTTCTTCCATCCTTCCCTACTCCCCTTCCTCCTCTCCCCTCCCCTCCTCTCCCCTCCTTCCTCCCTCCCTCCCTTCCACCCTCCCTTCCATTTTTCATAGGTGAGAAGGCAAATGTACAGCAGCTGTCACCAAGTAAGACCTGGGGCTTAGGGCTGATGTGTATGCTTCTCTCCATGAAGGGAGGACTTCCTTCTTCCTAGAAGTAGGAATTCTAGTAATCATTTTATTAATGATAAGGCATAGGAGCTCAAAAGTATATTAGAGGTAATCTATTCCAAATCCCTTATTCAGTAGGCGTTTTCTGATACTTAGAGAAACTGACTTGCCCAATCTCTTCCCAGGGTGAGATTCTGGGAGTGTGAGAAAATGCAGGAAACCAGTGCTGGGTGGGAGTGGAGACAAAGGGTAAACAATAGACTGAAAGAGAAATGTGTCCAATTAGTTCTTCAAGCAGAGACACTTAAGAGAAAATTTGGAACTTAACTTAACATCGAGACTAGAAGAGAGTTAAGTTAAGTTAACTTAACTTAACTTAACATCGAGACTAGAAGAGAGATCTGTGTGAATGCCAAAGTGTACTCCTGTGTTCCCACAGCGAATCCATTTGCTGCAGCTCCCATGATGGAATGGGCCAGTCTCTTCCAAGGTCCCACAGAAACTCTGAGACAGAGCAAAGACAAGGTCCTAGATCTCTTTAGTTCCTGCTGCCCTGTGGTGCTGATGCTGGAAAAGAGGTGAGGAAATCACAAGGGCTCTGAAGTCTCCCATCAGATGGGGAGTGCGCTCAGCTCTGACACTCTGACCAAGTCGCTTGTTTTGGTTTTCTGGAGGTTAAGTTGGGATAATACCTCGTAGCACTGTGAGGATAAAATGAAATAACCTGAAAAGCATTTGTTAGAGTGTCCGGTATGAAGTGAGTTTGCAATAAGTGATAGCCATTAGAATTGTTGTTGACTGAGATGACATGATTAAGGTTTTCTTTTTCCTTCTTTCTTCTTCCTCCCCTCCTCCCCCTCCTCCTTCCTCCTCCTCCCCCTCCTCCTCCCCCTCATCCCCCTCCTCCTCCTTCTTCTTCTCCTTCTTCTCCTTCTTCTTCTTCTTCTTCTTCTTCTTCTTCTTCTTCTTCTTCTTCTTCTTCTTCTTCTTCTTCTTCTTCTTAAAATGGGAGTTGTGATTCACTGCGATACCAATCTCCTTGAGAGTGGGACAGGCATTTATGAGATCACTGGCTAGAGATGGGATACTCTCCGTGTCTGTGCACATTTGTCTCTCAGGGGGAAACACTGGTTCCTATGGGAAATGGCCTTGGGCTTGATGATCGGCATGTTCTAACCAACTGAACATATGGCCCAGATAAAACTCTGATGGTCAGCTAAAGTCACAGCTCAAAGTTCTGAAACTTAGTCCCAAATAGACACTACTAGTTTGGTCAGAAAAAAACAGAACCAAAAAACAAACAAACAAAAAACCCCCAGGATTTGTAGCCTAGGATTAGGATAAGGCAAAGCTAATGATGGGAAATTCTATCACTTTAATTTTGGACATAGCCTTTTGTTTCGTCCCTTCTGATATATCAATTAAAAACAACTGTATGATCAAAAGGCAAATCACGTATGTGATACCTGATTAGAAATAGACCAGAAAGGAGAAAATTGATATTAAAATACTGTTGATTTAACAATTCAAGAAACATTTATGAAAAAAATCATTCATAAAATAATAAAATTTCCCGGTTTGGGTTTCAGAGAATTTGCCTACTCCTTGTTCTTCTTCTTTTTTTTTCTTTTTCAGCTTTACTGAAGTATAATTGACAAAATTGTAATATATTTAAAATGTACAATGGGATGATTTGATGTATATATATATTGTGAAAGGAGTCCCACCAGCAAGTTAATTAAAAAAAATTTTTTTTAATTAGAGTAAGAGAGAGGGAGGGAGAAAGAGGATCTTAAATAGTCTCCACGCCCAGTGAGGAGCCCAATGAGGGGTTTGATCCCACAACCCTGAGATCATGACTTGAGTGGGAATTAAGAGTTGGACACTTAACTGACAGAGCCACACCAGTGCCCCCCACCATCAGGTTAATCAACACATCATTACTTCACATACTTACTTGTGGTCTTTTTGTGTGTGTGAGAACACAAGTTCTACTTTCTCAGTAAATTTAAATTACACAGTATTATCAACTGTCGTCACCATGTTATACATTAGACCCTCAGACCTTACCTATTTTATACCTGAAAGTTTGTACTCTTTTACCAACCTCTATTTCCTCAGCCCCTGGCAATCACCATTCTACTCTGTGTTACTATGAATTTGACTTTTTTCCTTTTCTTTCTTTCTTTCTTTTTTTTTTTTTTTTTTTTACTGTGTATAGCTTCCACATATAAATGATACCATGCAGTATTTGTCTTTCTCGTTTGGTTTATTTCACTTAGCATAATGCCTTCCATGTTCATCTATGTTATCTCAAATGGCAGGATTCCCTTCTTTTTCTTCTTCTTCTTTTTTTTGGATTCCCTTCTTTTTAAAGACCAAACAATACTCTAGTGTGTGTGTGTGTGTGTGTGTTTGTGTATTCTTTTTCCATGAATTCTTTAGTGGACATTTCCATTGTGGCCATGTCCTGGTTCAATGAACATGGGAGTACATATATCTCTTTGAGACATGACTTAGTTTCTTTTGGGTATATTCCCAGAAGTGGGATTGCTGGATCACACAATAGTTCTATTTTGAAATTCTTCCAGAAACTCCATACTGTTTTCCACAGTGACTACACCAGTTTGCATTCCCACCAACAGTGCACAGTTTCCCTTTTCTTCACATCTTCATCAAAATTTGTGATCTCTTATCTTTTAGATAGTAGACATTCTAACAGGTGTGAAGTCTCTTTGTGATTTTGATTTGCACTTCCCTGATGATTTTTTATGTCAATCACCTTTCTGTGTATCTTTTGTCCATTTAAGTCTTTGGAAAAATGTCTGTTCAGTTCCTGTGCATATTTTGTAACTGGGATTTTTTTTTTTGTCTCTTTGTTTTTGCTACTGAGTTATAGGAATTTCTTATTATATTTTGGATATTAATCCCCTATTGGTTATATGGTTTGCAGATACTGTCTCCCATTCTGTAGATGACTTTTCGTCTTATTGATGATTTGTTTTGCTACATAGAAGCTTTTAAGTTTTGATGTAGTCTCACTTTATTCTTGCTTTTGTTATCTTTTTTGTGGGGTCAGATCCCAAAAATTAATGATAAGACTGATGTCACGGAACTTACTGCCTATGTTTTCTTCTAATAGTTTTATGGTTTCAAGTTTAATCTTCAACCTTTCATCCATTTTAAGTTGATTTTTGTTTATGCTGTAAGATGGGGTCTAGTTTTATTCTTTTGCATGTGGATATTCAATTTTCCCAATACCATTTATTGAAGAGACTATGCTTTTCCCTTTGTATATTCCCCTTTGTGGACTACCTGGATACAGATGTTTGTTTTCCCAGGTTAGGTATGCTTTTTACCATTCTTTATTAAATAAGCTTTCTGCACCCACCTTTTACCTTCTGGGATCCCTAAAATGCATACACCAGTTCTTTTGATGGTATCCTATAAATCCCTTAGGCTAATTTCCTTCTCTTTCATTCTTTTTTCTTCTTTCTTACTGTTAATTGGATGAATTCTACTTTTTTGTCTTCATTTTGCTGATTCTGCCCCTCCCCCAATTTGTAGTCTGCTGTTGAAGTCTTTTATAGAATTTTTCAGTTCAGTTACTATAGTCTTCAACTTTGTTTGTTTGCTTGTTTTTGGTATTTCTTAACATTTTCTATCTCTTTGTTGACATTTTCACTTTGCTCATGCATTACTCTTCTTGACCTCAATGAACATCTTTATGACCGTTGGATAGATCACTTGTCTCTATTTTATTAAGATTAGTTTCTGGAGATTTCTCTTGTTCTTTTGTTTGGAACATATTCCCTTGTTTCTTAATTTTCCTCAACTCTCTGTGTTAGTTTCTGCACATAAGATAAAAGAACCACCTCTTCAAAAAAAAAAAAAAAAAAAAAAAGAACAACATCTTCCAGTGTTAAAGGACTGGTCTTGTGTAGGAGGTAGACCTCCTCAGTCAGGCTGACCCAACTCCTGGTTGCTTCTCAAGCATTTGTGACTGTCCAAACTGCCATTTTTGTTCTTAGTGGCTCTTCATAGTTAAGGTGTACCAACACCCATCAGTATCCCAAAGGCATAGAAAATACTCATTAGTAGTTCCTGGAAGGCTACGAATTGCCTGACCCTTTACCTCCCTGACCCGTGATAATTGGAAGCCCAACTTCCCTTCCAGGTGGGATGCAGGATGCTAGATTTACAGTCTAGCCCCATTAAGAATAAACCAGGAGGTGTTTTTCCTTTTTGTTATTATTGTTGTTGTTGTTGCTGTTTTTCATTCTTACTCTGTGCTGAGCTAGATTGAATAGTCACTGGGAAAGCTTGTGCACCTAAATAGAATTGTTTCTTTTTTTGTGTATTCCTAGGGGAATTCATGATTGCCAAACTGTATCAGCTCTCAGAGCGAGGTGATTTGGGACCCAGTCCCTTGGGTGGCAGCCATAACAGTTGGGGTGTTAGATGTGTGGACAGTTTCCTTGCAGAAAGAAGCTGGAGGCTTGATTTTGCTGTTGGAGGGAGCCGGAGAGAGATGGTATAGGGAACATGACCACAACCTGTATAAGGCTCCCAGGAGGATCCTAGTTAACTTCCCAGTGCAGGATAATGGAACCTCAGGTAGCATCTGAGAGAATAGGCAGTGAAATCGTTTCCAGGGAGAAAATGGGACATGGGTGTTTTTGCCTGCTTGATGTATGCCGAGCCTGGGAGAGGAGAGCTGCAAGGAGTACGTGCATATTTATATGAAAATTGCTGTTTGTTTACTAAGGTGCTTTGGGTCCCTGAATACTGAGCCTTGTGAATTATCAGAGATGGGTGATTGGAAGGACCATTCTTCAGGTGGCAGCTGTAAAAGTTGGGGCACTAGATGTGTGGACAAGTTCCTTCCAGGGAGAGGCTGGGACTTGGTTTTATTGTTGGAATGAACTGGAGGGAGAAGGTGGGGGAAGTGGCTGTAACTCTTGGGGCTCTGAGGAGGATCATAGTCAGAACCCAGACTAGAGGCTGAATAGAAGCAGAACCCTCAGGAAGTCAGGAAAATATGCAGTCAGATCCCTTCCAGACAGAAACTGGGAGATGAGCATTTTTACCTATTCAGTGATGTAGCTGTGAGTGTGCTTTTGTGCTCATTTGAAGCCTGCTTTTTGGTTGCAGTAATCCCATGGGACTCATGAATGCAAGTCCTGCTGGCTCTCAGAAAAAGGTGATTTGAAAGTCCATGTTTCAGTGGCAGCCTTAAATGCTGGGGTACTAGATGTGTGATTCAAACTCTTTGGTCCTCAGGGAGAAGCTGGGATTGAAGGTTCCCTTAAATTGTATGGTGCTGTGCGGGGGCTGGGGTTTTTGGTGACTGTGTGTCTCAGCCCTTCCTATCCATTTTGATGTGGATATTTTGTCAGTCACCTGATGTGTAGAAGTCACTCAGTTAGTGTCTGAATTTCTCACGGAGGGAATTGCTCCATGTGTGGTTGTATATATGGATGCATCCATGCAAGGAGGGAAATTCAGGAGACTTCTATGTTGCCATCTTGGTGAAGTCCTCTTTGACTATTTATTTAATTTTTTTCCAGATGCTGGGGTTAGGTTGAATGAATAATGGAATGTGTTTTAAAGGCCAATGGGTATGTGGCAAATATCTTTCAGGAGCTTCATTGTATATTCAAATAGTCATTTGAACTCAAACCTGTAATTAGTCTCTTTGCATTCAGAGTTCATGTTTGATATTCTCTCTCTCTCAACCTATCTCATTATTCTTTATGATTTTTATGCTCTGGTATATATTATGGGCTCAATAAATGTGAATAAATGTTTGGAGATATTATAAAAAGCCATTACATTGGGAGGGATAGGGTGGATGGGTGATGGACATTGGGGAGGGTATTTGTTATGGTGAGTGCTATGAACTATATAAGACTGATGATTCACAGACCTGTACCCCTAAGACAAATGATGCATTATATGTTAATAAGTTTTTAAAAAAACTAAAAAAAATTAAAAAAAACTTTAAAAATTAAAAAAAATGGGAGGAGTCAAGATGGCGGAGAAGTAGCAGGCTGAGACTACTTCAGGTAGCGGGAGATCAGCTAGATAGCTTATCTAAAGATTGCAAAGACTTACAGATCCAACGGGAGATCTAAGAGAAGAAGAACAGCAATTCTAGAAACAGAAAATCAACCACTTTCTGAAAGGTAGGACTGGCGGAGAAGTGAATCCAAAGCGACGGGAAGATAGACCGCGGGGGGAGGGGCCGGCTCCCGGCAAGTGGTGGAGCAACGGAGCACAAAATCAGGACTTTTAAAAGTCTGTTCCGCTGAGGGACATCGCTCCAGAGGCTTAACCGGGGTGAAGCCCACGCGGGGTCAGCGTCGCCTCAGGTCCCGCAGGGTCACAGAAGGATCAGGGGTGTCTGAGTGTCGCAGAGCTTACAGGTATTAGAACGGGGAAGCCGGCTACAGAGACAGAGCCGAGGGGTGAGCTCTAAGCTCGGGGTTACCTTGAACCGGTCACAGGCTCGGTCAGCTCGGAGCGCGGCCGGAGGGAGGGTGACGGGAGTAAATCGGCGCTGTTCTCTGAGGGCGCACTGAGGAGTGGGGCCCCGGGCTCTCGGCTCCTCCGGGCCGGAGACTGGGAGGCCGCCATCTTCATTCCCGTCCTCTGGAACGCTACGGAAAGCGCTCAGGGAACGAAAGCTCCCGAAAGCAAACCCGAGCGGATTAATCAGCCCGGCCCCTGGTAAGGGCGGTGCAACTCCGCCTGGGGCAAAGACACTTGAGAATCACTACAACAGGCCCCTGCCCCAGAAGATCAACAAGAAACCCAGCCAGGACCAAGTTCACCTACCAAGGAGTGCAGTTTCAATACCAAGGAGAGCAGCAGAATTCCAGAGGAGGAGAAAGCAAAGCATGGAACTCATGGCTTTCTCCCCATGATTCTTTAGCCTTGCAGCTAATTTAATTTTTTTTTTCTTTTTCAATTTTTTTTCTCTTCTTCTGCTAAGTTTTTTTAACTTTTACCCTTTTCTTTTTTAACATTTTTTAACTAGTTTATCTAATATATATACATATATATATATATTTTCCTTTTTATATTTTTTCTTTATTGGTTTTCTTTTTTTAATTTTTTTTTTTTCTTTCTGAACCTCTTTTTATCCCCTTTCTCCCCCCTCACGATTTGGGATCTCTTCTGATTTGGCTAAAGCATATTTTCCTGGGGTTGTTGCCACCCTTTTAGTATTTTACTTGCTCCTTCATATACTCTTATCTGGACAAAATGACAAGGCAGAAAAATTCATCACAAAAAAAAAGAACAAGAGGCAATACCAAAGGCTAGGGACCTAATCAATACAGACATTGGTAATATGTCAGATCTAGAGTTCAGAATGACGATTCTCAAGGTTCTAGCCGGGCTCGAAAAAGGCATGGAAGATATTAGAGAAACCCTCTCAGGCGATATAAAAGCCCTTTCTGGAGAAATAAAAGAACTAAAATCTAACCAAGTTGAAATCAAAAAAGCGATTAATGAGGTGCAATCAAAAATGGAGGCTCTCACTGCTAGGATAAATGAGGCAGAAGAAAGAATTAGCAATATAGAAGACCAAATGACAGAGAATAAAGAAGCTGAGCAAAAGAGGGACAAACAGCTACTGGACCACGAGGGGAGAATTCGAGAGATAAGTGACACTATAAGACGAAACAACATTAGAATAATTGGGATTCCAGAAGAAGAGGAAACAGAGAGGGGAGCAGAAGGTATATTGGAGAGAATTATTGGAGAGAATTTCCCCAATATGGGAAAGGGAACAAGCATCAAAATCCAGGAGGTGCAGAGAACCCCCCTCAAAATCAATAAGAATAGGTCCACACCCCGTCACCTAATAGTAAAATTCACGAGTCTTAGTGAAAAGAGAAAATCCTGAAAGCAGCCCAGGAAAAGAAGTCTGTAACATACAATGGTAAAAATATTAGATTGGCAGCAGACTTATCCACAGAGACCTGGCAGGCCAGAAAGAGCTGGTATGATATATTCAGAGCACTAAACGAGAAAAACATGCAGCCAAGAATACTATATCCAGCTAGGCTATCATTGAAAATAGAAGGAGAGATTAAAAGCTTCCAGGACAAACAAAAACTGAAAGAATTTGCAAACACCAAACCGGCTCTACAGGAAATATTGAAAGGGGTCCTCTAAGCAAAGAGAGACCCTAAAAGTAGTAGATCAGAAAGAAACAGAAACAATATACAATAACAGTCACCTTACAGGCAATACAATGGCACTAAATTCATATCTCTCAATACTTACCCTGAATGTTAATGGGCTAAATGCCCCAATCAAAAGACACAGGGTATCAGAATGGATAAAAAAACAAAAAATATGTTGCCTACAAGAAACTCATCTTAAACCCAAAGACACCTCCAGATTTAAAGTGAGGGGGGTGGAAAAGAATTTACCATGCTAATGGACATCAGAAGAAAGCAGGAGTGGCAATCCTTATATCAGATCAATTAGATTTTAAGCCAAAGACTATAATAAGAGATGAGGAAGGACACTATATCATACTCAAAGGAACTGTCCAACAAGAAGATCTAACAATTTTAAATATCTATGCCCCTAACGTGGGAGCAGCCAACTATATAAACCAATTAATAACAAAATCAAAGAAACACATCGACAACAATACAATATTCGTAGGGGATTTTAATACTCCCCTCACTGAAATGGACAGATCATCCAAGCAAAAGTTCAACAAGGAAATCAAGGCCTTAAATGATACACTGGACCAGATGGACATCACAGATATATTCAGAACATTTCATCCCAAAGCAACAGAATACACATTCTTCTCTAGTGCACATGGAACATTCTCCAGAATAGACCACATTCTCAGTCCTAAATCAGGTCTCAACCATTATCAAAAGATTGGAATCATTCCCTGCATATTTTCAGACCACAATGCTCTGAAGCTAGAACTCAATCACAAGAGGAAATTTGGAAAGAACCCAAATACATGGAGACTAAACAGCATCCTTCTAAAGAATAAATGGGTCAACCAGGAAATTAAAGAAGAATTGAAAAAAATTCATGGAAACAAATGATAATGAAAACACAACGGTTCAGAATCTGTGGGACAACACAAAGGCAGTCCTGAGAGGAAAATATATAGCGGTACAAGCCTTTCTCAAGAAACAAGAAAGGTCTCAGGTACACAACCTAACCCTACACCTAAAAGAGCTAGAGAAAGAACAAGAAAGAAACCCTAAACCCAGCAGGAGAAGAGAAATCATAAAGATCAGAGCAGAAATCAATGAAATAGAAACCAAAAAAACAATAGAACAAATCAACGAAACTAGGAGCTGGTTCTTTGAAAGAATTAATAAGATCGATAAACCCCTGGCCAGACTTATCAAAAAGAAAAGAGAAAGGACCCAAATAAATAAAATCATGAATGAAAGAGGAGAGATCACAAATAACACCAAAGAAATACAGACAATTATAAGAACATATTATGAGCAACTCTACTCCAACAAATTTGACAATCTGGAAGAAATGGATGCATTCCTAGAGACCTATAAACTACCACAACTGAACCAGGAAGAAATAGAAATCCTGAACAGACCCATAACCAGTAAGGAGATTGAAACAGTCATCAAAAATCTCCAAACAAACAAAAGCCCAGAGCCAGACGGCTTACCGGGGTAATTCTACCAAACATTTAAAGAAGAACTAATTCCTATTCTCCTGAAACTGTTCCAAAAAATAGAAATGGAAGGAAAACTTCCAAACTCATTTTATGAGGCCAGCATCACCTCAATCCCCAAACCAGACAAGGATCCCATCAAAAAAGAGAACTACAGACCAATATCTATGATGAACACAGATGCAAAAATTCTCACCAAAATACTAGCCAATAGGATTCAACAGTACATTAAAAGGATTATTCACCACGACCAAGTGGGATTTATTCCAGGGCTGCAAGGTTGGTTCAACATCCGCAAATCAATCAATGTGATACAACACATTAATAAAAGAAAGAACAAGAACCATATGATACTCTCCATAGATGCTGAAAAAGCATTTGACAAAGTACAGCATCCCTTCCTGTTCAAAACTCTGCAAAGTGTAGGGATAGAGGGCACATATCTCAATATTATCATTGCCATCTACGAAAAACCCACCGCAAATATCATTCTCAATGGAGAAAAACTGAAAGCTTTTCCGCTAAGGTCAGGAACACGGCAGGGATGTCCGTTATCACCACTGCTATTCAACATAGTACTAGAAGTCCTAGCCTCAGCAATCAGACAACAAAAGGAAATTAAAGGCATCCAAATTGGCAAAGAAGAAGTCAAACTATCACTCTTCGCAGATGATATGATACTATATGTGGAAAACCCAAAAGACTCCACTCCAAAACTGCTAGAACTTGTACAGGAATTCAGTAAAGTGTCAGGATATAAAATCAATGCCCAGAAATCAGTTGCATTTCTCTACACCAACAACAAGACAGAAGAAAGAGAAATTAAGGAGTCAATCCCATTTACAATTGCACCCAAAACTATAAGATACCTAGGAATAAACCTAACCAAAGAGGCTAAGAATCTATACTCAGAAAACTATAAAGTACTCATGAAAGAAATTGAGGAAGACACAAAGAAATGGAAAAATGTTCCATGCTCCTGGATTGGAAGAATAAATATTGTGAAAATGTCTATGGTACCTAAAGCAATCTACACATTTAATGCAATTCCTCTCAAAATACCATTCATTTTTTTCAAAGAAATGGAATAAATAATCCTAAAATTTATATGGAACCAGAAAAGACCTCGAATAGCCAAACGAATATTGAAAAAGAAAGCCAAAGTTGGTGGCATCACAATTCCGGACTTCAAGGTCTATTACAAAGCTGTCATCATCAAGACAGCATGGTACTGGCACAAAAACAGATACAGATCAATGGAACAGAATAGAGAGACGAGAAATAGACCCTCAACTCTATGGTCAACTCATCTTCGACAAAGCAGGAAAGAGTGTCCAATGGAAAAAAGACAGCCTCTTCAACAAATGGTGTTGGGAAAATTGGACAGCCACATGCAGAAAAATGAAATTGGATCATCTCCTTACACCACACAGGAAAATAGACTCAAAATGGATGAAGGACCTCAATGTGAGAAAGGAATCCATCAAAATCCTTGAGGAGAACACAGGCAGCAACCTCTTCGACCTCAGCCGCAGCAGCATCTTCCTAGGAACATGGCCAAAGGCAAGGGAAGCAAGGGCAAAAATGAACTATTGGGATTTCATCAAGATCAAAAGCTTTTGCACAGCAAAGGAAACAGTTAACAAAACCAAAAGACAACTGACAGAATGGGAGAAGATATTTGCAAACGACATATCAGATAAAGGGCTAGTGTCCAAAATCTATAAAGAACTTAGCAAACTCAACACCCAAAGAACAAATAATCCAATCAAGAAATGGGCAGAAGACATGAACAGACATTTCTGCAAAGAAGATATCCAGATGGCCAACAGACACATGAAAAAGTGCTCCATATCACTCGGCATACAAATCAAAACCACAATGGGATATCACTTCACACCAGTCAGAATGGCTAAAATTAACAAGTCAGGAAATGACAGATGCTGGCGAGGATGCGGAGAAAGGGGAACCCTCCTACACTGTTGGTGGGAATGCAAGCTGGTGCAACCACTCTGGAAAACAGCATGGAGGTTCCTCAAAATGTTGAAAATAGAACTACCCTATGACCCAGCAATTGCACTGCTGGGTATTTACCCTAAAGATACGAACGTAGTGATCCGAAGGGGCACGTGCACCCGAATGTTTATAGCAGCAATGTGTACAATAGCCAAACTATGGAAAGAACCTAGTGTCCATCAACAGATGAATGGATAAAGAAGAAGTGGTATATATATACAATGGAATACTATGCAGCCATCAAAAGAAATGACATCTTGCCATTTGCGACGACGTGGATGGAACTAGAGGGTATCATGCTTAGTGAAATAAGTCAATTGGAGAAAGACAACTATCATATGATCTCCCTGATATGAGGGAGAGGAGATGCAACATGGGGGGTTAAGGGGGTAGGAGAAGAGTAAATGAAACAAGATGGGATTGGGAGGGAGACAAACCATAAGTGACTCTCAATCTCACAAAACAAACTGAGGGTTGATTGGGGGGAGGGGGGTTGGGAGAGGGTGGGTGGGGTTATGGACATTGGGGAGGGTACGTGCTATGGTGAGTGCTGTGAAGTGTGTAAGCCTGGCGATTCACAGACCTGTACCCCTGGGGATAAAAATATATTATATGTTTATTAAAAATAAAATTAAAAAAAATTTAAAAAATGCATTATATGTTAATAAATTTTAAAAAAGCCATTACATCACTAGTAATAATGCCAGCATTTATTGGACAACTATTATGTGTCAGGTCGTGTTTTAAGTACTATCTATCTATTAACTCATGTAGTTCTCTTAATAACCCTACTATTATTATCCCCATTTTTTCAGATGAAATGCAAAAAAATTAAATAAATTGTCTAAAGTCACACAGCTATGATGGAGGAGAGCCAAGATCGAAACTGGCTCTAGAGGTCGCTGTCTTTGCACTAAGCTGCCCTGTCGTCTTAAGGCTGCCATGATGAATAAGATTAAGCCTTTGTTTTTAAGATACTCAGATCTAGGGTGAAAGAAATATAAAGGAATTAGTACTGCATGGTGGAAGATAGTGTCACGTATCATTTAGTTAAGACCTTGGGACCTGGAGTCAGAGAACTTATTTCACAAAACAGTGAGATTTATTTCACAAAAATTTTATAAAAGAGTGAGAGGATAGCAGGCTCGTGAACCTAAATGACTATAGGAAGTGAGAGGGTAAGTTCAGATGAGTCAAGTGGGCTAGATATACGAGTGCTTGTCTGATTGACAATAGGGTATGGTGAAGACTGTGTATAACTGGAAGTATAAGGCCATTGTTATGGACTGAATTGAGTCCCCCACAAATTCATATGTTGAACCCTACGTACCTCAGGTTGTGACTGTATTTGGAGATAGAGCTTTAAGTTTGTGAAGATTTCAAGCTAGGCCCTAATCCAGTCTGACTGGTGTTCTTATAAGAGAGGAAATTTGGGCACATAGGGGAGACACCAGGGATGTGTGTGTACTGTGACCATTCTACGTGAGGGCACAGGAAGAAGGTGGCTCTCTGCAAGCCAAAGAGAGAGACCTCAGAGGAAACAACTGCCGCTGACACCTTGATTTTGGACTTTTTGTTGCCAGAACTGTGAGAAAATAATTTCTTTTGTTTAAGCCACAGAGTCTGGTGCTTAGTTATGGCTGCCCTAGCAAACCAACACAGCCATTGAGGGGTACAGCCACGATTAAGTATACCTTCTTGTTGCCACATTTAGAAATGAGGAATTGTCAGATTTAATCCTTTTTTCAAAGGAAGCCATAAATCCAGATTTTTTATGAAGTATCCTGATTTAAAAAAAGAAACAAACAATATTTGATTAATAACATTAAACTCTGTTAGGTCAAACCAAATACCCATATATTAAATTTTGTCCCATTAGCCTTCATTTAGAACCTCTGCTATAACCCATACAGGCATTTAGCACGGCACCTGTCTTATAGTGAGATCTCCATGGGTTATTAAGAGGGTGCTGTGATGGAGCAGACTTCATAGGAGTGCCAGGTAGTGCAGGCTTGGGGATGAGGGCATCCGGCACAATCGGTGGTCTGGGAATTCCTTCTTTCAAAAGATTGTGTTTGAGCAGGCAACTGAGGGATGGTTTTTAATTATCTAGATAAGGGAGGAAGAGTGTAGCAAGAGAGTGTTTTCCAGGTAAAGGGAGAAGCTGTCCATAGGACCTTTTTTTAAAAAAAATTTTATTTTTTTCAGTGTTCAAGATTCATGGTTTATGCACCACACCCAGTGCTCCATGCAATATGTGCCCTCCTTAATATCCACCTCCAGCTCTCCCATCCCCCTACCACCCTCCCCTCCAAAACTTTCAGTTTGTTTCTCAGAGTCCACAGTCTCTCATGGTTTGTCTCCCCCTCTGATATCCGTAGACCTTAAGAAACCAGAGATATATGGCCTTTTGGCAAATTACAAGTGGTACAATATGCTTAAGGCATAGAGTTAAAGGTAAAGAGAGGTAATGCAGGCAGAGAGGGAAAGCAGGAACTCAGTTGTTAAGAAACTGTATCCAGGGACACCTGGGTGGCTCAGTTGGTTAAGCAGCTGCCTTTGGACCAGGTCATGATCCCAGGGTCCTGGGATAGAGTCCCACATTGGACTCCTTGCTCGGTGGGGAGCCTGCTTCTCTCTCTCCCCCTGCCTGCCACTCTGCCTTCTTGTGCTCTCTCTCTGTCTGTCAAATAAATAAATAAAATCTTTAAAAAAATGAAATAAAAAAGAAACTGTATCCAGAAAACAATAAAATTAATAAAAGAGTTTGAAGCAGAGCAGACAGATTAGACTTGTTTTTTTAGGGCGATTGCCCTGGTTTATACTTGAAGGTTGATTTAGAGGGCGTCAGGATGAAGGAAGGGGAACAAGTTAGCAGGCAATGCAAAAGATGACAATGGCTTGAACTTAATGGCACTAGAACTAGCACAGATTTGAGAAATATCAAAGAGGAGAATTGACAGGACTTACGATTTATTGTTGGATGTGATGTAAGAGAGAAAAATGAGTCAAACGTGACTCCTTTTCTGCTTTGGACAAATAAGTAGATTAACATGTCATTGAGTTACAGAGCACAGGAAGTTTGGAAGCCAAAGGAGAGTTGAGTTTGGTTTCATATACATTGACTTTGAGATGTCCTTTGATTATCCTAGTGGGATGGAGAAGCATTACATGAAAACAAGAGATCTGGGCTCAAGATACACATTTGGCATTTATCGGTGTAGAGATAATAACTGAGGTCCTGGGGGAGGTGTGGAGTTGGAAGAGAAGAAAAGCTAGATAAGGGTCAGCCACACGACAGAAGGGTCTTATATCATCTATCACACAACAAGCCCATATCTCAATTTACTTGTCCTCATTTGAGCAAGAATAACTGAACATCAGGGAAATTCAAGGTAAAAATGAAAAAAAAAAAAAAAAGGATGCAAATATAATGATGAATGCATGTCAGATCCAAAGAAGGAAAACAAACTTCAAAGAGAACTCCGTCTCTATCAGTCTCTGTCTAGAGAGATGGGCATGTTTCCATTTACATCTTGGTAAGGTGTTAATTTCCTGCCTCAGGAAGATTAGCTCTAATGCCAGGTGGTTCCAAGGATTTTCAAATGCAAGATTATGAAGATTCATTATGTATTAATACATCATAGGTGGGACTCCCCTTTCAACTAGAGCCAGGTTTGGAATCATAGGGATTAATGCTAGCAGGATGGCCAGTGTTTGAAAAAAGGAGGTGTTTCAGAAATACTGACACCATGGATGTTTCCAAGGTCAGTTTTACTCTTTATTGGAAATTGCAGTGGCAATTAGTGAATTCTTTTCAGACAGTTTCTAGAGTTCTGACTGAGATGGCTTTGCCTCAGCTGGGCCATAAAGCCCATTTCAGGATTTGGACAAGACCCAGGCTATTTGAAATGCTCTGTATCACCCACTTTCATCTTCATCATCACTAAACCATGCACAGTCTGGAAGGCTCCTTTAGTTCCACATTTTTAAAAATGTTATCTTCTTTCAAAAAGCACTTGGGTTTCTATAGCCTAATCTTCTAACTTTTTTTTTTCTGTCCCAGAAATGAAGAGGAGGAAATATATTATCTCAGTCAAAACCTCCGGGTAACAAAAACCCCTCTCCTCCCATTTCAAGGAGCTTGTATAACCACAAATGAAAGACAATCTCTGCCTGTTTTTGCTAGCACACATGAGAGGAAGCTTTTACACCACAGGAGATGAAAAAAAGAGGTCACCGTTCAGTGGACCCATCTCTTGGGTAAGCAGCTCTGCTGTCAGCACTTTATGAATTCCACGGTTATCTCATCCCCGTGGTTCCCAGAATATGAATTGTATGGCCTTGAAAATGCTTAATGGTACTACCTGTCCATTTTAAGTTTACAAGTATATCATTCTTACAACTTGGGTCTGGTCTGTAGTGTTGGGTCCTGGAAGAGCAGAAACTGAGCTGTTCTCTGAGCTTGAGGTGAGGAGTGAGCTTCTCAAGGCAGAATATCATTGTTATGGATGTGGGGGGGTGGAAATGTCTAGTCTAATGGGAATTTTATGGCTTTGTTTAGATTGGTTTATTTTCCTCCAGCTGAGCATCCGAGTCTTGGGATATGTCATCTTCAGCACTTGCCTCTCATCTTTGATATCCTGGAGTATCGTGTTTAAACCAGAATGGGTGAAGAACTCAGAACAAGATGGTCTAAAATGGGAATGCCATAAATAGTTTATATGGCTGCCCATGCAAAGTGATAGCCTCCAATGTGGCTGAAGTTTACCAAAGTTTCAAATGGATCTCAAAATTACCACAGTGAGAGAAATCTCAGCTATGCCATCAGGATAGATTCAAAGATGCTGCCTAAAGTCTCTATCCACTGGCAGATGAAGTTGATATGAGTTCTTCTGTTTGCACGTACTGTGAAGCAGGTAGTTTGGCCAGGGTCAGTGGGAGATTCCGAGTTTCTGTTGCATATACTGTAAGTGGCATAAGCAAAGCCACTTTATATGTTTGTGTCTGTGCTTTCTGAAATCATCAAAGAAATTGGTCGGGGAGCTAATTGACTCCTAAATCTCTTTTCATTCTGTCTGTGATTCTAAGAGCTCAGAGTTTTGTTTTCTTGGCCCCTGACTGTGTACTTTACATCATGAGATTTCTTCAGGGTATATCTGAGAATGTAGAGCAGTGCTATCTGATGATTGCTTAACGTTTGGTTCTTCATTTATTTTCATTCAACAAATATTTATCAATTACCTATTATGTGATAGGAACTGTTCTAGGCACTGGGGTTGCACCAATGAGGGAAAAGTAGTTTTTGCCAACAAGGAGGTCCTTCTGAATGGGGAGGATGGTCAAATAAGCTACAATTCTAATAGAGCCATGGAATGGTGTCTGTAGAATACTGTAGCAGTGGTTCTCAATGCCCCATAAGGGACATTTGGCAATATCTGGTGACATTTTCAGTGGGAGGTACTACTGGTATCTCATGGGTAGAGGGCAGGGATGCTACAAAACACCTTAAGATGTGCAAGATGGTCCCCACAAAGAATGACCCAGCTCAAATGTCAGTAGCGCTAAGACTGAGGAACAACAAATAGGAACAACAAAAACATGAAACCAGCCTAATTAAAGCCCCAGGTCCCTGGAGGCTCATTTAGCTTTCACAGGAATTCTATAGGAGTATAGAGGGAAGGTAGCAAGAAGCCTCCCAATAATTTAACGTTTCAGTTGAGTCATGAAGGATGATTAGAAATCAACCAGATGAATCAGTGGAGAATGGGAGAGAGGATACATAGAGAAGCTTATTAGGGAGACAAACCACTCAGACCTGGGGGTGGTGGTGGTGGTGGTGGGGCCAGGTCCTCGTATCCTGATTGGCAAGTAGTTCTGTACAGCCACAGCACATGGAGGATCTGGGGGGGGGTGCAGAGATGGTACAGGGAGAAAATGATGTGTTGGAAGGGCTTGTGTACAATACTGATAGGTTTGAATTTCTTCTTAAAGGTGATGGGATCCAGTGAATAATTTTAAAGAAGACAGTGAACCAGTTTCTGTTTTCTAGTGAGCAGTCTGTTGGGGGAGGGCGGTTCTGGGAGGTGAGACCAAGAGGCAGTGAAGAGACCTTTAGATTTTGCCCCAGTGAGACAGGCTGAGGGTCTGACCGGGCAGTAATCATGCACATGGAGATGCAGTCATTGCCTTGAGATCTTCAGAATACAGTGTTAGGATAGCTGGTCAGTTAGTTGTGGATGCTTCAGAACAGAGAATGTTGGAGGACAATTCTCAGGTTCCAGAACTACCAGATAACTACTGGTAGCTTTTACCAAGATGGAAAACACAAAAGGGGGAGCAGGTTTGGGTGACAGACAGAGAGTAGTGGAGACTGAATGTCTACCTTATTGGAGGAAAAGATGAAGCCAACTCATTAAAATCATAGGTACCCAGGGGCTCATAGAGCTTTCAAACTTGGCTTTTAATGCAACACATGGAATGATTTCCTGAAAAATAGCTTGACTTGTTAGCTTGGTTTAGAGATGGAAATACAAGGAGGCATCCATTCTGACAGGTTTACAAGCAACACAAACTCATAAGGACATCCCTGTCAGAATTGTATGTTTGGCCTTTACCAGAAGCAATTATTCTGGACAACTGAAGCATATTTATAAGGGCACCAGCTAGAAATGACTCAGGCTGCATTATCTTGATTGCTGCTCACTCTTCCTCTTCATGCAGAGAGTGATGGTCTTCACAGGTGGAGGAAACCCTACAATCACAGTGGCTCTGTGCTCTCTTGATTGGTTACTACAGTGGGGAGGAAGGCTTGGCCCTCCATTGACAAGGGCCTCTGGGCTGATCAGTTTGGATTACTCTTTTCTCAGTGCTCTGGAGATTTCCTGACCACTGAAAATTGCAAGAGATCTCAGTCTTTCTGAACTTGCTTCTGATTGTCCATACTACAGGCATTTTCTTTGGATGTAAAGCTATCCAGCAGGAAATTGGTTTGTTCATAGTTTTTGAGATTTGAACTGATGAGCTTAAGGGTGGTCTTTGGTGTTTCCTGCATGACTTGGTATGTCAAGCTTTTGTATAAGTCAACTCATTTCGCTTTCAAAATCTTCCTTGAAATATTTACCATCCCATTTACCGATAGGGAGACTGAGGCTTAGAGACATTGATAATGCTAGCAGGTGATAAGGTATAACCCTTCTCTTTGACTTCACCTGGCTCAGTGCTTTCTTTGTATCCATCATCATTTGACCTCTTAGCATCTTTTGTCCCGGAACAACGCAGATGGCCGAGCTGTGGTTATGATACAAAGCCTCCCCATGCAGAGGGCAGTCCTCCCCCATCCTAAGTGGCATTCTACACGTCTCTCAGTTTGAAAGTTGCTCTGTTTTGAATCTGACTTGTATATGTTCATGTCCTCCCCTCCCAGACTGAGTTCAAATATATGGAATCATTGTTAGGTCTGTTTCTTCTGTCTGTGGTTTTATTCACGCCTGTGTGCCACCTTATTTTCTTGTATAATATGTGACTAAGTGCTGGCTTCTTATTCTTGAAAAGTTATTTGTGGGAGTAGAGAGGCTTTACTCTGTTTTTGCCAGGTATTGACAGGTGCCCTCAGATTGAGCTGCTGTGGGCTAAGTTCAGGGTTGGAGAGTCTCTGCCCATGTCCCCAGCCCATGCATATGATACTCAGGATCGTCGTAGAGATGATCAGAACCAGGAGCTCCCAAGCTACCAGAGTTAGCTTCATTTCCTTTTGTCTCAGTTTCCCTTTCCCCTTTGGACCTGCCTAAGGCAGACCTCCCTGATATAGTTGGCAGAAGAAGAGGAACTGTTTAGGTTTACTTGATAGAGTGCCGCCTGGGGCCCAAGCTGTATATGAGGAGGGTCTCCCAGGAGTCCCCCTGAGTTCCAAGTTTCTAGCCCCATGTGGCCAGCACTATGTACTTGAGCGCAGACTTCGTGATTTCAGCAACTTCTCTCTGGGCACACACATGTCTGGCATCCTGATACTCACCTTACCATCTCTGCTTACTGTCTCTCTTCCAAAAAACAGCCTGAGATATCTCCCTTGTGTGTTTCAGATCTTTGGTATTGTTTGTTTTTTTTACATCTATCTATCATCTATCATCCATCTACCATCTACTGACCTACCTGTCTGTCTAAATATCTATTTATTGGAATAATTTGTTATCTAGCTCTTTATCTGGGGTATCTGACGATAAGTTAGAGAAACTTGAGTATTATGAACAATAACAAGGATTATGCTAATAAAGCCAGAGTCAAGAAGAGGAGAGCTGTGCATAAGCTATACAAGAAACTTGTAAGGAATGAATTTGAGTAGATTCATAGGGTAGTGTGAGGAAGGACAGTGGACTTAGGTTACTGGAAACA
The DNA here is from genome assembly GCF_002288905.1 of Enhydra lutris kenyoni. Lineage (NCBI taxonomy): Eukaryota > Metazoa > Chordata > Mammalia > Carnivora > Mustelidae > Enhydra > Enhydra lutris. Next base: position 31,272,984 of record NW_019154095.1, read on the forward strand.
GGCCGAGCCCAACATTTGGATCCAAATTCTGGGATGTTATCAAGCAAACTAACTGAATATGACCCTTAAAAGGCTATATGGATAAAATAAAGGGGTTAAACACATAAGAGACAGATAATCTTGGGGAGCATGTAAGGCAAAGAACTCCTTAAGGAAAGAGGACTAGAATTTAACCAACCTGGTGTCTATAATAATATAACTTCCATTTGCATTACATTGTGGTATTTGCAAAGTACTTTCAAATGCTATACCACTTGCTTCATTTAATTCTAACAACACCCCTATGAAGAAGGCTATTATCACCAACATTTTACAGGAAATGTCATGGAAGGTCAGCCACTTGTCCAAGAGCACATAGTAAGTGGCAGACTTTGATAAGAGAGCCCTGGTCTTCTGACAGGAAGTTCAATATCCTCCCCACTACATCCATATTCTATCTGTACCCTGGAGAAAAGTGGTTTCTTGAGTTTTAAACTGTCAGTTGGATGTGATGTTATTGATGAATTCATACTGCAAAAGGGACACAGAATACAATTAAGGACAAAAATTCTGCTGTTTGGGGATAGTTGTCACAGTAACTCAAGGGATTCTTATAGTTTACGAGTTTAATAGGAAAGTTATCCAAAAGCACGGTTCTGATTTCATAGCTTCTGTACTCTGAAATGTAGAGCACCAGACCGAGCTGGAGGCATCTACTCTCTGGCTGATGCCAGTCGAACCTTCCGGCTTTTGTATTTCCCATTACATGTGTGGGTCATGCCATCATACCAGACTACCAGGCTTACTCTTGGCCCTTTCCTGCCTTTGTCTTGCTATGAATATGGTTCATTTCTCGAGGGATGCCCTTTTCCTTCATTCCTACCTGTACAGTCCTGCCTGTCAACACCTGACTCGTACACTGTTTCCTCCCATGCGTCCACATTTCTTCCCGCCCACCAACTGCCTGTCCATTCTGGAGACTCCCACCGCATTTTGTTGGCCTCTTTCTGGCACAGGTTGTGAATTCAAATGTGTGTATGAGCCAGCCTGCTCCCTTAAATAAAGGAGGTTGTCGAGTGGGGAAGCAATGGGCATTATGAGGACTGGTGCGCTCCTGAAGCCCTCACCTAACTGGTAGCTAGGACCAGTTCTGAGCAGATTTCAGGGCGGAAATTGAACCCAGCTGTGCACGCGCCCTCGTGTGTGTGTGTGTGTGTGTGTGTGTGTGTGTGTGTGTGTGTGTGTAATCACTTGGTTTGAAAAATATCAGCAAATAATTAAAATATTTTTGGGAAACTGGGTTGGCTAAACAAGAATCTGCCTGAAGGCTATGTCTGGCCAGTAGCCCTCGTTTAGGATCCTGCCTTTTATATAGACTGGGGATAGATACAAGAAAGAATATCTTGTCTTGATTATTAATTACAAATACACTGAGAGTGAGAACTACATGCGATCATCTTTCTAACCACAGAGTGCCTGTTCTGGAATAGGAACAGGTGTTTAGCATGTTTTTGTTGAATTGCAGTAAACTTTGGGAGGGCCAGGGCTGAAAGGGGTGAGGAAAATGAGCCGGCTGCGTTGTGAGTGCTATTTTAGACTAGACAATTTGGGACTACTATTTTTTTTTTTTTTCCGGTGAACTCTTTCTTTTGAATGTTTTATTAATCACTGCTGGTGAATTTAAATATTTTAATGATTGGTATATTTTACTCTTTGCATGCCCTGGGGCTTTTTTTTTTTTTTTCTTTTTAAAGAAATGGCAGTTTAAAAATGTTTAAATAGAATCTCTGTTCAATCAGCATTCGAACTGCCTGGTGACACTCAGGTGCTCACTCTGCTCTGAATCTGGGTCAGTGTGGCATTCGGTGACGGTGGAAACTGAATTGCCTTCCCTAGCAGTTTTAACGAGGCTGAAATCAGGCTCTTTAAGTAATTTCATCTCTCACGTTAGAACTCTGAAAATGATCCCATGAAACCATTCTCTACTTAGAATACGAATTTCCATACTTCCAACAAAGCTTGGAAGGGAAAAAAAAAAAAAACCCAACATTTATCCCTACCACACTTAAATCTTGCCTTTCTAACTATTAGAGTATCTTTTCTAAATAAAGATTGTGGGTCTGTGGGGAGTCTGCAGTGAGTACAAGTTCAGACCTCCTCAAGGTTATTAAACATTTATGAAAACAGATGTTGGGGAAGGTGAGTTTATTTGCCAAACCTTAGAAGAATCTAACAGTGAAAGGATGGGAATTTGTGGGGTTTGATTTTAGTCAGATTATTTTTAATGGCATGAGTGATTGTGCTTGTGCCAACAGTTTCTCCTGGTTGGCTCAAAAAAATCAAGGGTTCCAACTTGACCTTTTCTGCCGCCTTCCCTCCTGCAGTTTATCCAGGACCTGCCCAGTGTCTACACTTGAAGGGCCTGATCTAGAATTGTCCCTGCAAATCCCCTACCGTGCTGGCTCTATTGCGCATTTTCCATCACTACCTCAATATTGTCTTTGTCCATGCCAGGATTTGCTAATTTCTCCCACTCCGGATTGCTCTATAATTCTGCAAGCCATTGGCAGGCAGGGTGTGGAGCCCGAGTCACGTCACAGAGTTGTGATTTTTCATACCTTCCTGCTCAACCTTTCGGAATTGTCACTTTTCAGCCAAATCTTAGACATGAAGTTTAAAAAATACACAAACAGCTTTGTGACTCACCTGAGGGATTCTCTGACCTTTTATTTCCATTGTTTTCACTTTTTTTCCCCCTCAGCTGGAAATCAACAGTCTGCATTTTAAAACAAAACTCATTGCCCCATTCTAGGAAGGCTGAAATGGTAGGAAGGATTTTAAAAGACTCCACAGGGAAGAGATTGAGAGGGATTATAAATAGGGAGGAAAAAATGTAGCTCTGGATATTTTAAAGGATATAAAGATATACCCTTGCAAGTAGATGAAGAATAAAAACCTCCTTAGTTCCACTTCAGCCCCTGGGCCACACAGAAACACACGGTCGCATTATTTTGTTTCCATAAAAACAACATTACCCTGAATTCTGACCAGAGGAGGATACACCATAGAGCTAATAAAGCCTATCTAAGTCCCTGAGAGAGGTCTCAGCACTGTGTTCACATGGTCATATGCTCTGGAAAAATTTGCAAAAAGTAAAATAGTTTTACTGCAAATGGTCTTTTTCCACTTCAGTTTTCCCAATCACCCATTGTCCCCACTGACTGGGCATTTCAAGAATCTCCCTAAGGAGAGTTGAGATGAAGACATATTTAGTTGAAACTCCATTTATGTAATTATCTGTTTCTTCCCTGCAGTTAAGTTACTGTCAAGTCAACCCAGTGTAGGCTTCTAGAAACACTACCACCAACTGTGCTGCTTTCAGGGCAAACTGGGCAAATCAGAAGGTTGTCACTTAAAAGAGGATTTAAGGTAGTCACTATGCAAAAAAATTTTAAATGCCCTGAAATCTTACAAATTCAATATAAAAGGAGCTTGAAGAAGTTTCTCTGCACCTGGCAATCTTAAACATATGCGTGACATCATTAATATTGAATTGGGATGCTGAAACTTCTCTAAACTATTGGCAATGAAAGGGAATTTTGAGCAACCAAAACTAAATGAAAGTTCCAATTTTTTTTTCTATTCTCTTTATAGAAAGCTCTTTCTATAGTATTGTTATATGAAGAGGTTATCAAAGAGTAAGCCGTCAAAACTGTGGAGAAAATATTGTAGATTTTCCTGTACCAGGTTAATTAATGAAAATATGTTATTTTCTGGATTTTTGTGGTGTTTATGGCATCTGTCCACTTAAAAAAAAAATCTTATGATTTGTTGTAATTTCTTATTTATTTGCATGCTCTACCTTTGTATTCTTTTGCTTCAAGGACGGCTTCAAAGTTGTAAAAGCTTCAGGTTCCACAAAACCTGGATCCTTCCTGGATCTGAGTTCTCTGTAGTCAGCTGAACAGGTCCTGTATATCAGCTGGATGTGGCTGACTGAGGTGTCCAGTGGTTGCATGATTTCAGATGCTGGGGACTGGGACGCCAGCCAGGGTGTTAACTCCAACCTGGTGGTATGTATGATTCATATTCCTTCTTGTCAATCCTAGATTAGCTACTTGCCGGGTAGGAAAAGGATCAGAATGCTTTGGAAAAATTCTGGAAATAATAATCCAGACTGGTTTGGATATGGAATCCTAAGATATATCCTGGGGAATCAGTATAAACCATCTAGGACTTCTGTCTTGGCACGTTGACTTTTAAGGTGACAGGAAAAAATAAAGAAACATTAGGACAAGGTGGGGTTAGGAGTACAATCTTAATATGAAATGCACTAGAATTTTTATGATTAGAATTCTAATATTCGGCTATCAAGTGAGTCTCTGACATACTCATTACCCTGCTTTATGTGGAATTAATATACTTACTATAGCTTTCTTTTGATTACTGTTAGCATGGTATATCTTTCTGCATCCCTTTCCTTTTTTAAATTGGTATATATTTAACATAAGACATGGTATAAATTTAAGATTTATAATATGCTAGTATAATACATTTATATATTGTAATATGATTGCCATTGTAGTAATAATCAGCACCTTTATCATGTCATGTAATTATTTCTTTTCAGTGGTTGGAGTAACTAAGATCTAGCCTCTTAGCAAGTTGGATGATTATAATACAATATTGTCTATATTCACTATGTTGTGCATTAGATATCCAGGACTGATTTACTATTCATTGCAAGTTTGTACCTTTAATTAACATCTCTTTTATCCTCTAATTCCCATCCCATTGTAACCAGCATTTTACTCTTTTTTTCTACAAATTTGACTTATATTCCATATATAAGTGATATCATACACTATTTTCTTTTTCTGTCTGGCTATTTCACTTAGCATAATGTTCCCAAATTCCATCCTGCTGTTGCCAATGGCAGGATGTTCTTCTTTCTCATAGCTGAATAATATTCCATTGTATGTATGTGCACGTGTGTACATATATCTGTATTTTTACATATGTCCCATCTTCTTTATCCATTCATCCATTCAGGAGTACTTGGTTTCTATATCCTGACTGATATGGATAAAGCTACAGTAAACATGGGAATACATATATGTCTTCGGTATCCTGTTTTCACTTCTTTTGTCTTCATTTTTTTTCATTTCCTTTGGGCATATATCCAGAAATGAAATTGCCAGATCATATGGTAGATCCATTCTTAATTTTTTGAACAGCCTCCATATTATTTCCCTAATGCTATATCAATTTACACTATCACTAATATTGTACAAGCATTCCCTTTTCTCCATATCTTCATTGATATTTATAATCTCTTGTCTGCTTGATGACAGCTATTCTAACAGGTATGAGGTAATATATCCTTGTGGTTTTGATTTGCATTTTCCTAATGATTAATGACATTGACCACCTTTTCATGTAGCTGTTGACCATTTGGTTGTTTTTGGAAAGATGTCTGTTTGTTTCCTTTGTGTATTTTTAAATTGGATTGCTTGATTGCTTGTGATTGAGTTGTATGAGTTCTTTATATATTTTGGATATTAACTCCTTATTTGATACATGGTTTCAACATACAGAAATTAATCAACATACAGAAATCAGTTACAGTTCTATATGCTAATAATGAAATATTTGAAAAAAGAAATGAAAACTACCCCATTCACAATAACATTATAAGCAATAAAATACCTAGGAATAAATTTAACTGTAATATGTAAGATGTGTACATCAAACTTAAAAGCTTCTACACAACAAAAGAAAAAGGATGTGTAATATTTATACAATGAAAACTATAAGAGTTTGTTAAAGGAAATTGAAGAAGTCATAAGCAAATGGAAAGACATTTTGTGTTCATGGACTGGAAGAATTAACATTGTTAAAATGTTCATAATACCCAAAGCTATCTATACATTCAATGCAATCCCTGTCAAAATTCTAATGACATTTTTCACAGAAATAGAAAAAAATCTTAAAATTTGTATGGAACCACAAAAGACCCTAAATAGCCAAAATAAATCCTGAGAAAGAACAAAGCAAGAGACAACACACTTCCTGATTTTGAACTATTGTAGAAAGCAGTAGTAATTAAAACAGTATGGTACTGGCAGAAAATCAACACAAACCAATGGAACAGAACAGAGAACCCAGAATTAAACTCCTGCTTATACAACTATTATTCAACAGAGAACCAAGAATGTCCAATGGGGAAAGCATAATCTCTTTCAAAAATTGGAAAACTGAATAAACATATGCAGAACAATGAAATTGGGCCCCTATTTTACACCACTCACAAAAATGAACTCAAAATAGACCAAAGACTTAAATATAAGACCTGATACAGTAAACTCCTAGAAGAAAACCTAGGGAAGGAGCTGTTCAGTGTGGGTCTCAGCAATGACTTTTTGGGTATGATGCCAAAAACAATAACAAAAGCAAAATCAACAAATGGGACTACATCAAATTTAAAAACTTCTTCACAGCAAAAGAAACAAAGTGAAAAAGAAACCTGTAGAATTCTAGGGAGAAAGCTTTTGCCAATACATCATTTTACTTTTTTTTTTTTTTAAGATCTTATTTATTTATTTGACTGAGAGTGATCACAAGTAGGCAGAGAGGCAGGCAGAGGGAGAGGGGGAAGCAGGCTTCCTGCTGAGCAGATAGCCTGATGTGCTGCTCCATCCCAGGACCCTGAGATCATGACCTGAGCAGAAGGCAGAGGCTTAACCCACTGAGCCACCCAGGCGCCCCATCATTTTACTTTTAATCCATCTGTGTTTTATAGTTTAAAGTTTCTCATAAACAACATAGAATTGGTCTTGTTATTTTATCCACTCTAGCAGTCTCTGTCTTTTAATTGGTATATTTGCACCATTTATATTTAAAACACCATTGATACAGGTGGCTTAATATCTACCGTGTAATTGTGTTTTACCTGTTGCTTTTGATTTTTGTTTCATTTTTCCTCCCACTGTTTTTCTGCCTTGATTTTAATCAAGCACTTTGTATGATCCCATTTTCTCTCCTTTCTTAGCATATCTTTCCTATCACTTGTATCATTCCTGTCTTTTATTTCACTTATCCATAACTATAGTCACTGAACACATGTTAGGGCTCCTGGTGGTAAAACTCACAAAAGCATTGAGGGCTTCCTCTGACTGGGCCCTATCCCAGTTCGTAACTCTCAAACTAGGCCCTACTGGGCCTCCAGTAATTTGTCAATTATATGTTAAAGTATTCCTATTAATAGTAGATTCTGCAGAGAATTCTGTTCCTGGGCTTCTGCTCTGTTTAGCTGTAATTCTCTGTATTTTCCTATCTGCCTCCAAATTTGGTAGTAAGTTTTTCCTGAAACCCCATTTTTCTGATGGATTGAAGAAGAATTACTGATTTTCAGTTTGTTCAGAATTTTCCTTATTGTGAGAATGGGAGCTATGACTTCCAAGGTCTTTACAGGTTGGGTCAGAAACTGGAAGTCTTACTTTACTTTGTAAAATGGCTCTGACTTGGTGAAAAAAAGGATCTTAGTTTAGAAAAAAAATAGAAATTTCTTTGATAAAAGAACCACATGAGGAGCTAGATGAGACAGTCAGGGTTGGCAATTTTTTTTTTTTTTTTATTTTTTTTATTTTTTTAAATTTTATTTTTTATAAACATATATTTTTATCCCCAGGGGTACAGGTCTGTGAATCGCCAGGTTTACACACTTCACAGCACTCATCATAGCACATACCCTCCCCAATGTCCATAATCCCACCCCCCCAACCCCCCTCCCCCCATTAACCCTCGGTTTGTTTTGTGAGATTAAGAGTCACTTATGGTTTGTCTCCCTCCCAATCCCATCTTGTTTCATTTACTCTTCTCCTACCCCCTTAAGCCCCCATGTTGCATCTCCTCTCCCTCATATCAGGGAGATCATATGATAGTTGTCTTTCTCCGATTGACTCACTTCGCTAAGCATGATACCCTCTAGTTCCATCCACGTCGTCGCAAATGGCAAGACTTCATTTCTTTTGATGGCTGCATAGTATTCCATTGTGTATATATACCACATCTTCTTTATCCATTCGTCTGTTGATGGACATCTAGGTTTTTTCCATACTTTGGCTATTGTAGACATTGCTGCTATAAACATTCGGGTGCACGTGCCCCTTCGGATCACTACGTTTGTATCTTTAGGGTAAATACCCAGCAGTGCAATTGCTGGGTCATAGGGTAGTTCTATTTTCAACATTTTGAGGAACCTCCATGCTGTTTTCCAGAGTGGTTGCACCAGCTTGCATTCCCACCAACAGTGTAGGAGGGTTCCCCTTTCTCCGCATCCTCGCCAGCATCTGTCATTTCCTGACTTGTTAATTTTAGCCATTCTGACTGGTGTGAGGTGGTATCTCATTGTGGTTTTGATTTGTATTTCCCTGATGCCGAGTGATGTGGAGCACTTTTTCATGTGTCTGTTGGCCATTTGGATGTCTTCTTTGCAGAAATGTCTGTTCATGTCCTCTGCCCATTTCTTGATTGGATTATTTGTTCTTTGCGTGTTGAGTTTGCTAAGTTCTTTATAGATTTTGGACACTAGCCCTTTATCCGATATGTCATTTGCAAATATCTTCTCCCATTCTGTCAGTTGTCTTTTGGTTTTGTTAACTGTTTCCTTTGCTGTGCAAAAGCTTTTGATCTTGATGAAATCCCAATAGTTCATTTTTGCCCTTGCTTCCCTTGCCTTTGGCGATGTTCCTAGGAAGATGTTGCTGCGGTTGAGGTCGAAGAGGTTGCTGCCTGTGTTCTCCTCAAGGATTTTGATGGATTCCTTTCTCACATTGAGATCCTTCATCCATTTCGAGTCTATTTTCGTGTGTGGTGTAAGGAAATGATCCAATTTCATTTTTCTGCATGTGGCTGTCCAATTTTCCCAACTCCATTTGTTGAAGAGGCTGTCTTTTTTCCATTGGATATTCTTTCCTGCTTTGTCGAAGATTAGTTGACCATAGAGTTGAGGGTCTATTTCTGGGCTCTCTATTCTGTTCCATTGATCTATGTGTCTGTTTTTGTGCCAGTACCATGCTGTCTTGATGATGACAGCTTTGTAATAGAGCTTGAAGTCCGGAATTGTGATGCCACCAACTTTGGCTTTCTTTTTCAATATTCCTTTGGCTATTCGAGGTCTTTTCTGGTTCCATATAAATTTTAGGATTATTTGTTCCATTTCTTTGAAAAAAATGGATGGTACTTTGATAGGAATTGCATTAAATGTGTAGATTGCTTTAGGTAGCATAGACATTTTCACAATATTTATTCTTCCAATCCAGGAGCATGGAACATTTTTCCATTTCTTTGTGTCTTCCTCAATTTCTTTCATGAGTACTTTATAGTTTTCTGTGTATAGATTCTTAGTCTCTTTGGTTAGATTTATTCCTAGGTATCTTATAGTTTTGGGTGCAATTGTAAATGGGATTGACTCCTTAATTTCTCTTTCTTCTGTCTTGTTGTTGGTGTAGAGAAATGCAACTGATTTCTGTGCATTGATTTTATATCCTGACACTTTACTGAATTCCTGTACAAGTTCTAGCAGTTTTGGAGTGGAGTCTTTTGGGTTTTCCACATATAGTATCATATCATCTGCAAAGAGTGATAGTTTGACTTCTTCTTTGCCGATTTGGATGCCTTTAATTTCCTTTTGTTGTCTGATTGCTGAGGCTAGGACTTCTAGTACTATGTTGAATAGCAGTGGTGATAACGGACATCCCTGCCGTGTTCCTGACCTTAGCGGAAAAGCTTTCAGTTTTTCTCCATTGAGAATGATATTTGCGGTGGGTTTTTCGTAGATGGCAATGATAATATTGAGATATGTGCCCTCTATCCCTACACTTTGCAGAGTTTTGAACAGGAAGGGATGCTGTACTTTGTCAAATGCTTTTTCAGCATCTATGGAGAGTATCATATGGTTCTTGTTCTTTCTTTTATTAATGTGTTGTATCACATTGATTGATTTGCGGATGTTGAACCAACCTTGCAGCCCTGGAATAAATCCCACTTGGTCGTGGTGAATAATCCTTTTAATGTACTGTTGAATCCTATTGGCTAGTATTTTGGTGAGAATTTTTGCATCTGTGTTCATCATAGATATTGGTCTGTAGTTCTCTTTTTTGATGGGATCCTTGTCTGGTTTGGGGATTGAGGTGATGCTGGCCTCATAAAATGAGTTTGGAAGTTTTCCTTCCATTTCTATTTTTTGGAACAGTTTCAGGAGAATAGGAATTAGTTCTTCTTTAAATGTTTGGTAGAATTACCCCGGTAAGCCGTCTGGCTCTGGGCTTTTGTTTGTTTGGAGATTTTTGATGACTGTTTCAATCTCCTTACTGGTTATGGGTCTGTTCAGGATTTCTATTTCTTCCTGGTTCAGTTGTGGTAGTTTATAGGTCTCTAGGAATGCATCCATTTCTTCCAGATTGTCAAATTTGTTGGAGTAGAGTTGCTCATAATATGTTCTTATAATTGTCTGTATTTCTTTGGTGTTATTTGTGATCTCTCCTCTTTCATTCATGATTTTATTTATTTGGGTCCTTTCTCTTTTCTTTTTGATAAGTCTGGCCAGGGGTTTATCAATCTTATTAATTTTTTCAAAGAATCAGCTCCTAGTTTCGTTGATTTGTTCTATTGTTTTTTTGGTTTCTATTTCATTGATATTTTCTCTGATCTTTATGATTTCTCTCTCCTGCTGGGTTTAGGGTTTCTTTCTTGTTCTTTCTCCAGCTCCTTTAGGTGTAGGGTTAGGTTGTGTACCTGAGACCTTTCTTGTTTCTTGAGAAAGGCTTGTACCGCTATATATTTTCCTCTCAGGACTGCCTTTGTGTTGTCCCACAGATTCTGAACCGTTGTGTTTTCATTATCATTTGTTTCCATGAATTTTTTTCAATTCTTCTTTAATTTCCTGGTTGACCCATTTATTCTTTAGAAGGATGCTGTTTAGTCTCCATGTATTTGGGTTCTTTCCAAATTTCCTCTTGTGATTGAGTTCTAGCTTCAGAGCATTGTGGTCTGAAAATATGCAGGGAATGATTCCAATCTTTTGATACCGGTTGAGACCTGATTTAGGACCAAGAATATGATCTATTCTGGAGAATGTTCCATGTGCACTAGAGAAGAATGTGTATTCTGTTGCTTTGGGATGAAATGTTCTGAATATATCTGTGATGTCCATCTGGTCCAGTGTGTCATTTAAGGCCTTGATTTCCTTGTTGATCTTTTGCTTGGATGATCTGTCCATTTCAGTGAGGGGAGTGTTAAAGTCCCCTACGATTATTGTATTATTGTCGATGTGTTTCTTTGATTTTGTTATTAATTGGTTTATATAGTTGGCTGCTCCCATGTTAGGGGCATAGATATTTAAAATTGTTAGATCTTCTTGTTGGACAGTTCCTTTGAGTATGATATAGTGTCCTTCCTCATCTCTTATTATAGTCTTTGGCTTAAAATCTAATTGATCTGATATAAGGATTGCCACTCCTGCTTTTTTCTGATGTCCATTAGCATGGTAAATTCTTTTCCACCCCCTCACTTTAAATCTGGAGGTGTCTTCAGGTTTAAGATGAGTTTCTTGTAGGCAACATATAGATGGGTTTTGTTTTTTTATCCATTCTGATACCCTGTGTCTTTTGATTGGGGCATTTAGCCCATTCACATTCAGGGTAAGTATTGAGAGATATGAATTTAGTGCCATTGTATTGCCTGTAAGGTGACTGTTATTGTATATTGTCTCTGTTTCTTTCTGATCTACTACTTTTAGGGTCTCTCTTTGCTTAGAGGACCCCTTTCAATATTTCCTGTAGAGCTGGTTTGGTATTTGCAAATTCTTTCAGTTTTTGTTTGTCCTGGAAGCTTTTAATCTCTCCTTCTATTTTCAATGATAGCCTAGCTGGATATAGTATTCTTGGCTGCATGTTTTTCTCGTTTAGTACTCTGAATATATCATGCCAGCTCTTTCTGGCCTGCCAGGTCTCTGTGGATAAGTCTGCTGCCAATCTAATATTTTTACCATTGTATGTTACAGACTTCTTTTCCCGGGCTGCTTTCAGGATCTTCTCTTTGTCACTAAGACTTGTAAATTTTACTATTAGGTGACGGGGTGTGGACCTATTCTTATTGATCTTGAGGGGGGTTCTCTGAATCTCCTGGATTTTGATGCTTGTTCCCTTTGCCATATTGGGGAAATTCTCTCCAATAATTCTCTCCAATATACCTTCTGCTCCCCTCTCTTTTTCCTCTTCTTCTGGAATCCCAATTATTCTAATGTTGTTTCGTCTTATGGTGTCACTTATCTCTCGAATTCTCCCCTCATGGTCCAGTAGCTGTTTGTCCCTCTTTTGCTCAGCTTCTTTGTTCTCTGTCATTTGGTCTTCTATATCGCTAATTCTTTCTTCTGCCTCATTTATCCTAGCAGTGAGAGCCTCCATTTTTGATTGCACCTCATTAATAGCTTTTTTGATTTCAACTTGGTTAGATTTTAGTTCTTTTATTTCTCCAGAAAGGGCTTTTATCTCTCCGGAGAGGGTTTCTCTAATATCTTCCATGCCTTTTTCGAGCCCGGCTAGAACCTTGAGAATCGTCATTCTGAATTCTAGATCTGACATATTACCAATGTCTGTATTGATTAGGTCCCTAGCCTTTGGTACTGCCTCTTGTTCTTTTTTTTGTGAATTTTTCCGCCTTGTCATTTTGTCCAGATAAGAGTATATGAAGGAGCAAGTGAAATACTAAAAGGGTGGCAACAACCCCAGGAAAATATGCTTTAGCCAAATCAGAAGAGATTCCAAATCGTGAGGGGGGAGAAAGGGGATAAAAAGAGGTTCAGAAAGAAGAAAAAAAAAAAAAGAAAAGAAACAATTAAAAAAAGAAAACCAATAAAGAAAAAATATAAAAAGGAAAAAAAGAATATATATATTAGATAAACTTTCAGAAAGTGGTTGATTTTCTGTTTCTAGAGTTGCTGTTCTTCTTCTCTTCGATCTCCCGTTGGATTTGTAGGTGTTTGCAATCTTTAGATAAGCTATCTAGCTGATCTCCCGCTACCTGAAGTAGTCTCAGCCTGCTACTTATCCGCCATCTTGACTCTCCCCCTCCCAGGGTTGGCAATTTTGTGTCTCATTTGATTTTATGTTAGATATTAAGTATCTAAAATAAAGAAAAAGATTTCTTTTCCTTCCTCCCTCCCTTTCTCTCTTCCTTTCTCCTTAATTCCTTCAACAAAAATTTTTAAAACATATTTTCAATCTTTGGTAGGCACTGAGGACAAGTGTAAACAAGATACGGAGATCCCTTGCCCTTGTAGAAGACATTTCTTTCCTTTTTAAAAAAATTAGGTAGTGAAGCCATCATAGTTGGAGAAGGGCTCCTGCCTTTCAGTCTGTCTTCTGCAAAGCACCCCTCTACTGAGTGATTATACATAGTGAATCAGTCCTCCCTCTGACTGTTTCCAGAGGTAATATCTTAGTAGGAATGGATCCGGAGAAGGTTATTTTACAGTAGTCACGATGAGGGTCAATTAAGTACTACTATAGAGTCATCCTAGGCGTGCTTGATTGTAGGAGCATTTCAGGATGAGGTGGGAAAGATCTTTAGAGAAAATCACACTGAGTCTCTCAATCTGCACAGCATCTCTGTCAGATAAATGCTTTTGATATCATCATTAAAGAGGTAAAGATTACGAGACATTAGTGAAAGAGAAATGAGAGACAAATGAGTTAAAAAATGAGAGACATTAGGTGACTAGTCCCATTTATGCAGCTAATCTAATCTAAATCTAATCTAATCTAATACTAATCTAAATGGTAAATTGTAAATCTGTGTCCAGAGACTACCTGCTTGTGTATGAGGTAATATAGTCATCCAGTGATGGCTATTTGGGTAGAAGAGGTTCAGAGGGGAGAAGGACTCTTGATTACAGAGTTAAGGTGAGTTTGTATCTGTAACACATGGGTGCCCCCCCCTTTTTCTCTGAAAAAAGAACTCCCTGTTTTTTCTCAATCAGTCCTTTTCTGCATATCAGCTTGGGTGTTGGGATGTTAGTTTGGATTTACTATGTTCTGGGGAAACACTGGGGATCAGTTGCTATCTGTGTAGACTGAATTGTTTACCTGCCAAATTCGTACATCGAAATCCTAACTCCCAGTGTGACTGTATTTGGAGACAGGGCCTGTAAATGAGGTCACAAGGCTGAGGCAGTCTGATAGGACTCTTCCCTTTAAAAGAAGAAGAGACATGAGAGAGGTATTTCTCTCTCTCTGCATGTGCACAGAAGAAAGAGCATGTATTTACACAGTGAGAAGGTGGCCATCTATGTGCTGGGAAAAGATGTCTCACCAAAATCTAATCCTGATAGAGACATCTTGATCTTGGACTTCTAGCCCTCAGAACTGTGATAAATTTCTACTGTTTAAGCCCTCCAGCCTATGATACTCGAATATGGCAGCCCAAATAGACTAATATATTACCTGGTTTTTATCATATACTGGAAAATGCAGGAACGAAGAGTTTCCTAACTTAAAACTGATTGATGTATCCTAGAATTGAAATGATTACTTTCTAAGAATTTGCATTGTGTTAGATGTCTACCTCCTTTTAGAGGAGTCTTTTAAAATAATTAATATTCAAATATGGGTTAAAAAAAAAACAAAGGAATTACATCTATAACCTTAAAAAGAGAAAACATAGTCTCCAAACTGTTCTTTTTATCACAGCCCCTTTGTAGAGAACCAAAACTTCTGCACTAATACTAATCCAATGGGCAAAAAAGAGAAAGAAAATGATGGATGAAGTTTATTAATGAAGGTTTATCAAGGGCACCTGGGTGGTTCAGTTGGTTAAGCGACTGCCTTCGGCTCAGGTCATGATCCTAGAGTCCCAGGATCGAGTCCCGCATCAGGTTCCCTGCTCAGTAGGGAGTCTTTCTCCCTCTGACCTCTTCCCTCTCATGCTCTCTCTCTCTGTCTCTCTCTCAGTAAAAAAAAAAAAAAGAAAAAAAGAAAAGAAGGTTTATCAAGGTAGAATGAAAAGAATACAGTCAGTTATAAATGCGTATTGCACAGACTATTTGCAAAAAGCATGTGAAGTGATAGACAACAAATTTTGAGTGTGTTCCCCGTATTAGACAGAGCCTGGGAGAGATAGTCAGGTGCCGTGATACAGAGGAGCAACTTCAGCACCCACCAGGACTCTGTTCTTGGTAAGTTGTCTAACTCCTCTAGTTTTATTTTTCTTAGAAAAGAGTAGAGATGTCCACCTGGCCCTGACTACATCATTATTGGAAGGAAATAAGTGAAATTGAGTGTGTGAGAAAGCCTTGGCTTCCTACATCCTACATCTGTCTACATCCTACTCTCCTAATCCCTGGAGAATGTGTATTGTCACAAGAATAAAAGACATATATAGGCGGATGCTTCTAATGTAGTGCTCAGCCCAGAGTAGACACTCCATACATGGTTATTGAATGAATGATGAGTATTGAATGGTCTCACCTGAAACTCTGATATTCTGGATTCTAACCTTCTGGGGGCTTTAAAGAGGTGCTCTAGGACTTCTGCAAGTGTAACTGGTATGGTGAGTGTAGAACGCCTAGAATGTAATCAGAATGCCACCTTATTTATTTTATTATTTTTTACCAACCCTGATCCATAACAATTTTTCCATGGGTGAATTATTTTCCTTTGTCCTTACATGGAAAATTTGGCATATCCCATCCTTTTTCTGCTCATTCATAGGAAAGTGACAGTCATATGATCACAGGTAAAAAAGAACAAATACTGCTTTTTCTTGGTAACTGGAATGCATCTGATCCAAGATATTAATCAATTCTCTTCAAACTTCCACTCAATGTCTTCCTTTCCTTTCCCTGGTTGTGTAGTTGGTTGTTAACTTTCTTCAGATTGGTTTCTTTTATCTGTCACTCACTCTTTTACATACTAGCAACTTATGCTATTTTGGGCCCCTGGTTGGGGGACTAGGGAACAGGAGAAGGGATAGGGCAGGCTTTGCTTGACTGGGCTACTTTGAAGGTCCTTGGCCCTGGCCAGTCATTGGAGTTGACTCTCTCTTGGTACTTTAATAAATTCTTCAGAGCTTCCAGTAATTGGCAACTTATAAAACACAGGTGATGAATGTTATTTCTCAAGCTGTCACACACTGCTCAGCACCTGATTCTGTGGTGGTTTACCCCAATTGTTGTTCTTTTGTGCTTCCACTGAATCTTTTTGGGCAGGATTTCAGAGAGCTATGGCCCAGATCTCTTTCTCGTGAATGGTCCACATTTGGTTCAAGGGCATACTCTTGTAAACTTTTTCCTTGAAAGACCACGCAAGTATATAGAAATCCTAATAAGACCCCCTCTTTCTGCTACCGTAAGATAGTTACTTTAGCTTCATGATGACTGCATGGAACGTTCAGAAAGTACTTTTATTTTTTTAAAGATTTTATTTATTTATGTGAGAGAGTGAGGGGAGGAGCAGAAGAGGAGGGAGAGGGACAAGCGGACTCATGCTGACTATGGAGTCCCCTGTGCCACTCAGTCCCAAGACCCTGAGACCTAAACCAAGAGTCAGATGCTTGGTTGACTGAGCCACCCAGGTGCCCCCAGAAAGTGCTTTTAAAGCTCCATGTTATTAATTTACTTCCTGGGTTAAATGTTAGCCTCTGTCTCACCAGCACTGCTCTTCTTCCCTGCTTTGCTGTGGAGGACTCATCAGATCAACAGCTCTCTCTAAAGAAAATGTCACAAATCCTTTCTCTACCTTCTGAACTGGTTTATATCCTTGATCTTTCTGAGCGATCCAGGATTTATGGAACCTTGTCTCAATCATCTGCTATAAATATAAGTGATGTTCATAGTGATGCTTTAGCTGAAACTTCAGTATTTATATCCTGTTACATAAACAATAAATGGATATCCATGGAACAATAGAGATTTAATCCCTCTGAGGGAACCGTTCGTTGTTTGTTACTTTTTATGTAATGGGGATCAGCAAAGGTTTTATTTGTAAAGAGTCTCACTGCTAAGAAGATTGGAAAATGACTGCATTAGTGAAACCACTTTGTTCAGGAGTTTCTCCATCTTTCCAGTAGAATGACTATTCCTCATTTAATAAATGAGTCTCTTATGCGAATAGAACTGAACTAGTTTCTGGACAAGTACCACTGCCATCATGATTACTATTAAAACCAACATTAAGGCAACCAAAAGGTCCCACAGGGGTTCTCTTGCCCTTCAGATCTGAGCAAAATATTCCATCACTTTGGATCCCCTGGCCCCAAACTCTGTCATCTTACTTTCAATCATTCCATTGTCTAATGACTTTGTTGAAGAGGGCTAATGATGGGGAGAGACGGTCACAAGGAAGGATCACATGAAGGAGTATGCAGCTTTCTGACCTCACACAAAATCCATTCTCTCCTCTCTTCCCTTCCCTCCTCCTTCTCCTCCAGAGAAACTGGCAATTTCTTCCCTTTTTTCTACTTAGTTTGATTCTATCCTCAGACACTCTTGGAGTAGAACCTTCCACATTAAGTGCTTTTGTAGGAGATACAGCTCACTTCATGAGGGATGTTTTGGTACATCTAATGTATCCCCCACATTATATTAATAATAACCTAATCCACATTTTTAGAACACTTTTCACTTTCTAAAACACACTTCAATCTACCTGGTTTCTTGGTCCTTATCATTTTCTTAGGGTGCAGATAAAGTAGGCATTATTAACTGATCTTTATGGGCATAGGGACCTCTAAAGTATATTACCTGTACCACTAGAATTTATAATCTAAAAGGAAGACAGACATACAATTTATAAGCTATGGGGAAAAGGACAAGTTTTATAACTATGCTTTTTTGAAAGTTGCTAAGACAGTAGTTCTCGTCACAAGAAAAAGTTCTCATCATAAGAAAAAGAATTTTTGTAGCTGTGTGTGGTGATGGATGTTAACTAGACTTACTGTGGTAATCATTTTGTAATATATACAAGTATTATTATATTTCAATCTGAAAGTAAGATAATGGTATATGTCAATTATACCTCAATAAAAATGCACAGAATACTGTTATATATAGATTAGACAGCAATTACTTCAGATTTGATCAACCACAAAAAGACTTTAGGAAAGAGAAAATAATTGAGCTGACCACTAAAAGAAGAAAAGAGTGTTGTCCAATCGGTCAAGAAAGAAAGAACATTTTGGGCAGATAGTGTAGCAAGAGCATACATGTATGAGAGAAAGCATATAATGTGTTTGGAGCACTATCTGGAGGCTGAACTTCGGAAGGAGTGTTTGTGGCCAGCAGGAGGAGAGAGTGATTAGAAGGAGAGTTAAAAGTATTGTGGAAATTTTTCTCTTGTTTAATATCCTATTGTAATCAACCAATTAATTAATACTAATTAAATTATTTAGTATTAATGAATTATTTAATATTAATAATATTGTTGAATATTCTATTTTTAGTTGGATAAAAACTGCTATTAAGTGTATATAACCAGATTCATGTGTGGATTTGAGTTGGCCCAATTGGTTATGTAGTCTATGTCTGAAAACCAAATAAAATAACCAACAGAGCTACTTGGAATTGTTTGCAGGAAACTTTGATTCCTATAGATGCATGATGCTTATGCTATTGGCAAATTTATTATGAGAAATCTACACATGCAGCTACTTTTTGGAATTTTCTTAATGAAGAAGGACATTTCTTATACCTTTAGATAAGCATCCTCCCAAAACTTCAGGCTTTATCCTGTTACAGAGAGTAGTCACACACACAAGTAGTTACAGGGTGTGTTGTTGATGGTCTTAAGTGCCATAGTCAGAAATTTGTATTTCATTTGTTTGCCTAAAAGAGCCATTACAGGTTTTGAACAGAGAAGAAAATTGTCTAACCCTACTAGGTAGGAGATAGTCCAATAACTTCCGTAGGATGGCCAAGAAAGTAGAATTTTTAAAGTAATCTTTATGCCCAATGTAGTGCTCGAACTCATGAACCCAAGAGACCCAGAGTCACATGCTCTACGAACTGAGCCAGTCACAAGTCCCAAAAAAGTGGAATTTTTTTTTTTAACCTGAGTGTAATTTAGTGGTGGGTAAGAAGGTGTCATTATGACATTCTTTCTTTCAACAAATGTTATTTAACACCTGCTGTGTGTCAGAAACTCTTCTGGGGACTGGTCAAAGGGAAGCGAAAATACCTCTTCCAGTAGAGGCTCCTTGGAAATACACATGGATCCTTAGCTATATTCCCCCTTCTCACTTGTAGGGCTGTGAAGAATTATCCTGTACTGGTTTAGCATCTCATCCTAGCACACTCACCTGCAAAGCTATGCTGACGAAAGCGGTATCTGCTAGCCACATGTACCCATGAATATTGGAAATGTGTGTACTGCAGGTAAGCAACGGAATTCTACCTTGTATTTAAATTTAACTAACAAACTTAAACACTGATATTTGACTTAAAACTTGAAAACTTTAAAAAATGTTTGGAGCAGTTTCAGTATGGGAATCTACGTTTTGGACAATGTTATGAAATCAGATATTTCCAGTAATAAGGTAGTGTCTAAATTGCGACCTGCTATAAAGAATTGAAAAGATTTAGTTAAAAAAATGTAAAATATCTTATTATAATTTTTATGTTGATTACATATTGAAATACTATTTAGGCATGTTGCATTAAATCAAGTAAAATATTAAGGCTAACATAACTTTTTAACTTTTTAAAATGTGGCTAGTAGAATATTTACGATTATATATGTGGTTTGTGTTTTACTTCTTTTGGACAGAGGTGCTTCAGGCCATTACATGAGAAAGTAAATTCCAGTCTTTTTGAAGCCGTTGGATTTTTTTCTTTATTTTGTAGCTAACCATATACCCAAACAAATGCAGCTCTTTTTATAATTTGTGTGTGTGTTTGATGTTCTACAGCTTCACTATAATATGGCTAGGCGTAGACTTATTTTTATTTATTCTACAGAGGATTTGGTATGCTTCTTTTAATGTGTCTTTCTTAAATTCTGGAAAATTCTCTTTTATTAGCTCTATGAATAACAATTCTCTCTTTTTCTGTATTTTTTTTTCCCCAATCAGGAATGCTTCTTTGATGTGTGTTATACCTGTTTTTTTCTCTAGCCCATACATCTCTTAATTATCTTTTCCATGGGCTGAATTATGGATGATTCTCTCAGATTTTTCTTCCAAGTCATTAATTTTATTTTTGTCTGTACTGATAAAGCCTTCTATTATGTTTTAATTTCATGGACTGTATTGTTCATTTATGGAATTCCCTTTGCTTTTTAAAACCCTGCCAATGTTTTCATGCTGTCCTGTAATTTCCCTTAGGTTTTTATTTGTTTTCTATCTTTTTAAATATTTTAAACATAATAGTTTCAAAACTTCTTTCATATTTCTTGACTATTTTTTAAATTTTTTGGCTGTACATTCTTCCATTTCCTTACATGTCCTCTTTCTAATTACATTTTATTTCCTCACGTTATTTATCATATTTAGTTGTGAAACCAGATTCATGAACATAGTAGCTATAAACCTTGTCTGTAGAAGCATCCTTACAGTGCAGTTTTATCCTGATCCTGATAAAATCTGGATCAGTTTTTAATGCAGATTCCTTGGTTTGGAATTCATGTATCCTTTGAGTGTATGAATTCAGACACCACTCCAAATGGCATTGGCCTTGATTCAGACACTTTTTTTCTTAAGATGGGCTTAAATGGATAGAAGTCTTCTTTGTTGCATCCCTCAATGTCAAGTGGGATTTTTAAAAAAATCTGTGTTTTACAGATAGGGTAAGTCTTTGTGGCTCTTAGTTTCATGCAAGTAGCATAGCTCTGTGTCCCTTTGCTCTTAAAGGCAATGCCTTGGACTTTCTTCTCTGCAGGAGTCTAATAGTCTACTGCTCTCTAGCTTTTTGTTTGTTTTGTTTTTCAGATTTATTTATTTATTTGAGAGTGAGAGAGAGAACATGAGCAGGAGGGGCAGAAGGAGAGGAAGAAAAAATCTCAAGCAGACTCCACATGGGTGTAGAGGCTGACAAGAGGCTCCATCTTTATGACCCTGAGATCGTGACCTGGGCCAAAACCAAGAGACAGATGCTCAAGCAACTGTGCCACTCAGCTGCCCCTCCCTAGCTTTTAAAGCCTATTTTGATTTCTAGAAATCTGTGAAGTGTTTTGGTTTTAGTTCTTATTGTTGTGACTTCCAGGTCCTTTTGTTTCCAGCACTTGGGGATTTTCTTTTCTTGGTGTTAAGTGTAGTTATGTTTCCAAAAACTTAAATTGTTGTATTTTATTCAGTTTTCTCAGTGTGTTTGAAGTGATAGTGTATGTGTATCTCAATGTCAGTTTAATATTACCATTCCAGAAATATCTTGGTCGATGATATTTGCTGTTTTTCTAGTAACCAAAAGGTTTTCATGATTTTCCTATGGGTTAATCATAAAAGTTGAAAATAAATAAACGGAATTTGCGTTATTAAGGCTCTGAAAATAAGTAGTATTTTCAGAGCCATCTAGTGAGCTAAGATAGTATTTGTTTCTTCTTGGATATATCATCATTGCTTTATGTCATCAAAGGATAATTACTCTGTTGCTAGGTTTAAAGACGGATGGGCATAGCCATAGGTCTAGTCTTGACTCGTGAGATTTTGCTGAGAGAAATTCTTCATGGGTTTCTCAAGCTTCTGCATGTCTTAGGAAGGGAGGAATCAGTTGTCTTTTGTCTTGGATTATTTTTTCAAGAATGTATAGAGATCAGCCTTGGGAGATAGTGTCTACTTCTGAAGCAAATGTCAAGCATGCCTATTGCTCATTAAAAAAGACTGGGGTTCCCTAAGCTCTGGGTTTCTCTCTTGTAGTGCAATCCATTCCCTGTGCAGGCATCTCTGGTCCCATTGATATCACCCCTGTGGGACTTGGG
The DNA here is from genome assembly GCF_002288905.1 of Enhydra lutris kenyoni. Lineage (NCBI taxonomy): Eukaryota > Metazoa > Chordata > Mammalia > Carnivora > Mustelidae > Enhydra > Enhydra lutris. The sequence continues at coordinate 31,294,928 of NW_019154095.1, forward strand.
AACAAGAGACCCAAGACCCACAAATATACTGATACTTATGATGTGTGCTTTGCCATGGGTAATAAAGGACTTTATGAGCCAGGAGTTTCATGTTTTCTGCCAACATTTATGAGCCTGTGATAGGTTAATGTGTAGGCTTGCAAGTAGGGTAAATTCTTAGAACGTTTCCCGTTCTTGACAGAGATTTACATGAAGTTATGGTACAAAAACTTTTTGTTTTGTTTTGGTACAACATCGTGCTTTATTACCTACCTACTGCCCATTATACACCTGAATATGAATTCTGGGGTGGTGAGTAGCTAACTTAAGATCATTAGGTAAGGATGAATTCTGCCATCACTGACTCACTGAACAAATGTCAGCAGATTTATGATTTACCATTATCAATACTTCCTGATAATACAAAGAAAAGAAAAAAAATGAACAAAACCAAACTCCCAAGTCAACAAAACCCCCAAACAAGCTGTTTAAACTGTTATCTAGATGTTACATTTTTTTGACCAGCACCTTCGATGTTGTTGTTACTGATCATTTCCCCAAAGAAGTGATGTTTATTCTCTATAAAATATTGGGCGAGGACTAAAAGGATGAGATCTTTGTTATCCTTGAGAAGGATACAACTTTTCGGAGAAAATAGTAATTAGCAAAATGAGGCAGTGCTGTAACCTTCCAGGAAGTGCAGCAAGTAATAAAGCTCTCGGAACTGAGGGTAGGGCACGTGGCCTAGCTTTATGGGCTTGGAGCACTGCCGAAGCTGGGGAGTAAGGGCGAACTATCTCCTCATCCATAAGGTGAGGAAGCTGACCAGAACCAGATGTTTTTGAACAAAACTGTTTTTCTTAAGGAAAATTTACAAAGACCTTTAGTCTGTAAAACAAGTAACGGCATAGACTCATTGCAGCTTAAACCTAGAGTCAGACCACTGGATCTTCCTTCCTGGCCCTGTCTCCATACCCCTCCAAAGTCCATGGTCCTCCTCTCTGAAACCTACAAGTCACAGAATCCAGTTTGAAAAGCACCAGGCAGGATGACTGCAGAGAATTACAGACCTGAAAGAAATACATTCTATGTAGATCAAGCACATCTGCTTGAGCTTCAGTCAGTTGGCTGTGTGGGCCTTCTTCCCACGGTGCCAGAGCCCAGCCAGGCTTCCGTCGCTGGCGAGCATGGCTGACCGCTTCGTCAGATGGCAGACTAAGCAGAGCTAGGTACCCTCTCAACACATGTTATTTGCTCAGAGGGTGGGAAGAGTGAGGGAAGGCCAGAAGATGTGAATGAATGGGTTCAAAATCCATCATCACTGACTAGAAAAATAGCTCACAGTTCATTCCTGACCGACTGTGGGTCCTTGAGGCATCTCCATCTACGGAGGGAGCTCTGCTCTTGCTTGGAAGTCAGTTTTGCCAAACATCATGAAAGGAAAAATGCTTTTTAGATTAGCTCCCCCCGCGACGGCACCCCGAGGGGGAGGCTATTGTGGTCATTAGCTTTCCCTGCATTAAATCTGCTTGGTGTGACTAGGCCATTTGATTTCAGGTTTATCCTAAAGCCACAGAAATCGAGTTGCTGGGTATTTACTTGGGATTAATGACCAGTTAGGAGAAGCTGTGCTTTATACCATTAACCCAGGCCAGGTGCTAATTCCTGGAACATGCCCCGCAAACAGAGGTTATTATTGCTGTTTGAAGCTGTGAATGCTGCTTTAGAGACTACAGGCTTTCTTTAAAGAGGAAGCCATTTTGATTGGTCAACATGGCATATTTCTGGAGAATTAATGCCCTGTGTATAAGCCAATCTGATTGCCTGGAAACATCTCTCAGTGCTCGTGCTGTTCCGCTGATAATCCACTTCGAGACATGGGGCAGCCGGCTGGAAACCGTAGCAGGTTCTATTTTTGGCACCTAAAATCAATGCCCCGATCTGGCAGCCTGGTCTGCTGCCTCATTATCCCCCCTGCCCGGTGCGCTGAGTGCAGCTTCTCTTTGTGGGAGATTAAAGCGAGTCAGGGTATGTGATAAATGTTTTCAGTCATATCTGCTGTCATTTGAATAATACTGTGTGTCAGGAAGAAATACAACCCCGGCCTGTTTTAGCCAACCAAACTCTTTTGATTCTCTCCTTCCTCTTAGTGCGTGGACAAGCAGCTCCTGAGAACAGTACAACCCTCTCCTTCCACAGGTCTGTTCATATCTTCAGGCTGGGTTGGATGGTCTCCCTGGAAAGATTCCTTTCATTTTATCCAGCAAAATCCAGGATGTCCCTCCTTGGTTGGGGAGGGGCATTTCCTCTATTAACTGGGAGAGAAAGTGGTTCCATTTTGCCAGAACCTTCTAACTTTTTGGAACATAACATCCCATTTTCTAGCTAAGTCTTGATGTGTATCTGTTTAAATTGGCCTCAGCGACATATGCTTTTTCATGCTTTGGTTTTTCTACTGACAAAATAGGGGGAAAAAATGAAGGTATCGTTAAAAGACATGACTGGGTGAGAAAGTAGTATCTGAGGCATATGTCCTTGCCCTCCCTCTCACGTCATGCAGCTGGAGCCAGCCACGGACAGTCCCGCGGCAGGCAAAGTGGGTCTGTGGTGGCCCCAGGGTCCCCCTGTTGAGGCTGCTTGTCACATAGGTGAGTCTTTCTTCATTCCATCTTTCTGGAAGCCAGGGTCTTCAGTTCATTCTTCCCTTTCTCCACTGAGATAGGATCTCTGGAAGGGATCTGATGGATTTGTTCTTGATGTGATGTTGATGGCAGGAATCGTCACTGGGTGGTGAGAGCCTGGCACTCCTTGCATGCCAATGGGATGGAGCTGTCTGGTCATTTAAAACCTGTGGGGGCACCTGGGTGGCTCAGTCAGTTAAGCATCTGCCTTTGGCTCGGGTCATGATCCAGGGGTCCTGGGATGGAGCTCCACATCGGGCTCCCTGCTCAGTGGGCAGCCTGCTTCTCCCTCTGCCTCTGCCTCTCTGTCTATCTCTCATGAATAATTAAATAAAATCTTTAAAAAAATAAAAAATAAATAAAACCTATGAGTGGTTCTCAGGCACTGGTGTCAGGCATTCTTGGATTCCAGGCATGAACGCCTAGGGGCTCTACTTGTGCGTGCTGGTCAAGTTGGGTCTCAGAAAAGAAAGCCCTGATTTGTAGCTTTTGCTGAGTTCTGTGGCGTAACTGTTGCCTTGATGGCATATTTCAAGCTACCAGCGTAAAGCCACTAAACGTGAATCGGAAGGCATGAGCAAAATCAGCTCCTGTAAGCTAGTGTGGTTCCTTTCCTGGCCCTTTTGGGGGGAATTGTTCAGTGTGGTTTGCATTTCCTTCTCTATAGCTTTCTGATTTTACTGGGAAGTGAGATAGAGTGGTGTTAAGGTTTAGAATGACAACCTTAGCTTTGACTCCTGGATCTCTCCATTACTTACCTACATTATGTTTTTAGACGATTTAATATCACTGAGCCTTTATTTCCTTGACTCTAAAATGAGTATAATACACAACACTCACAGGTGTTCTGAGAATGAAATTTTATAAAGGATGTGAAAGAAGCCAGTGCATTAGTGGCTCAAAAACTGTTTTTAGAATCTGCCTTTTAACAGTATTTCTTTACTTTGGTTTGATATTATTAATAATAATATTGTTATTATTAATAATATTATTATTATTGTTAATAATAATAATAAAAAACAATAAGTAGGAAACAGCCATCATTGAGAACATCCGTGAAAGTCACCGTTGCTTCTACAGAAGGAGGCTGGATCATTTCTTTTTCTGGTTTTCCTTTTCTTTTTTCTTTCTTTTCCTTTTTCTTTTTTTTTTTTTTTTAAGATTTCATTTATTTATTTGACAGACAGAGATCACAAGTGGGCAGAGAGGCAGGCAGAGAGAGAGGGGGAAGCAGGCTCCCTGCTGAGCAGAGAGCCCGATGCGGGGCTCGATCCCAGGACCCTGGGATCATGACCTGAGCTGAAGGCAGAGGCTTAACCCACTGAGCCACCCAGGTGCCCCCAGTTTTCCTCTTCTTATATCTCTTCTGGTCCTTGTTAAATCCCTGATCTGGAACTCAGTATGAACAAACATCCTTTTTTAGGTGGTGATGTATGTGACAAATATGACTATTTCTCCCTCGTTTTGCTTGAAAGATAACTCTGTGTCATAGTCTTGGCAATTGCTCTATTTGATTTTCAAAGCTCTCCAGTACTTCCATGAAAAGATTTTGTTTTTTACTAGAGATAATATTTAGTCAGGAGAATGGACAGAACAGCTGACATCCTTTCATGCTGCTCCATGTTAGAGACTCTGCGAAGCCTTTTTTTAACCAGGATTCTCTCATTTGATCCTCACAACAACTCAGTGAAATGGACACTATTATCTCATTTTACAAATAAAATACAGAAGAATTAGAAAATGTTAAGTAATTTGCTCAAGGTCACAAAGCTGCTGAGTGATTAATTATAGAATTTCAAGCATCATTGAATTTGTACCTGTGGCAAACTGGTAAAAAAGACCCCTAGAGGGGTCCCAACAGTCATGATTCATGGGTAGTCTCTGCAGGGTCAGCTGTATTAATACCTGACTATAATAAGTCTTTGAAGGCAGGAATTGTGTTCTGTTCATTGCCATATCTTCTGTCAGTGCCTGGCACATACTTTAGGTAAAGCAAGTGCTCAGTAAAGGATTGTTGAGTTGAACCTTCATTTTACTCAGTAAGTTTTCACAAAAGACTTACTGTGTGATAGATGCTATTCTAGGCACTGGAGATAACAGTGTAGAAAAACAAAAATGGGGGGGAAATTCCTTGTTCTTATAGAATTTAGATTCTATTAAAGGCAAAGAATATAATTGATTAGTCAATTATTTCATACGTTAGAAGCTGATAATTACTTTAAGAGAGTAAGGTAGGATAAAGGGGAAGGGAAATCAGAAAAGGGGAGTTCAATGAAATGATGGCATTTGAGTTAAGACTTGAAAGAACAAGGGAGTTAGCCATGTGCATACATAGGCATGAGTGTTCCAGGCAGTGGGGAGGCCCTGAAGTGGAAGCCTATCTAACTTGTTTGGGCATTGCAAGGAGGCCCCTGTGGCTGGAGCAGAAAGAGCATGGAAGACATGAGTCAGAGTTGGAAGATGATCATTTTGCAAGGCCTGTAATGACTTGGGCTTTTACTGTGACAAAATGGAAAGTCATGCAGGATTTTAAGCCAAGCACCAATATCTTACATCTTTTGTTTATTGATTGATTGAAATTTTTTCCAGACTGTTTTCACTGTTCTAATAATCCTTTCTATTCTGCTTATCATCTCCTTCCCCCAATGTCTGGCAACCACTGATCTTTTCTCTGTCTTCTGTCTCCATACTTTTGCCTTTTCTAGAATGTCATATAATTGGAATCATACAATATATAGCCTTTTCAGATTGGCTTCTTTCATTCAGTGGTATGTATTTCCTCCATATCTTTCTAGTATCAATCAGAAAAGTCCTATGAAAATGGCCTTGGAGGATAATTGCCAGCGTTAACATCAGAAATGCTGCAACACTGTCAGATATCCATGTGACCTGACATTGATTGGCATGTTGAGTGTAGACTGTAGAAAGGAAAAAGTTGGAGGCAGGAAGATGAGTTTGGAGACCATCATAATAATCTAGGCAAGTAATGATGGTGGCTAGGACCAGGGAGGCAGAAGTAGAGTTAGTTGAATTTGAAAGACAGGAGGCATAAATGATTCTGCATAGCTGGAAGGTTGGCGTTACCACTGCTAATGGAGCAGGGTTTATGGGGAAGATCAGGATTTCAGTTCTAGACATGTAACGTTTGAAATGTACATTGGGCATTTGTCTGGTGGACAGCTGGGTAGAGGAATATGGAGGAATATAGAGGAGATAATTGGGCTGGAGATTTTTAAGATAATTGGGACAGATCAGCATCTGGGGAGAACTTAAAGCCAAGAGATTGGAGGGGAACCCCAATAAGAGAAGGTGTCAAGGACTAAACCCTTTGGCTCTGAAGTCAGGGAAAAGGACAGGAATTTACCAAGTTCAATAAGAAAGTGTGGTCAGAGTTTGGAGAAAAATTAGAACTACGTGGTGTCCTGGATGAAAAGTGAGGGAAGAAAAAAAGTGTATCTTAGAGAAGGTGGTGAACAACTGTGTCAAATGCTGCTGGTATATTAATTAAGCGGAGAGCGACTTCTTAAACCAGGATTTAGCAACATGGGGACCTTAACAAGAGCAGCTTCAGTGGAATTTAGTGGCAAAGCCTAAGTGAAGTGGAATGAATTTAGGAAGGAAGGGGGTGAGGAAATTGAATAGAGAGACAACTCTTGTAAGAAGTTTTATTGTAAAGGGGGGAGAGAACTGGGACTGCAGCTGGAGGAGGAAGAGGGAGTGAAAAATGTTTATTATCATTATCCCCTCAGTTGGAGTAATAACAACGTGCTTTATGCTAATAGGAAAAATCCAGGTGAAACATGGGTGACATAAGAGAGAGACAAGTTATGTGTCCTTGCAGGAGAGGAGAGATGGGATGTTTGTTAGTGTGGTGGCTAGGGGCGGTGGGGGAGGGGGCGCTGGCTGTAGGTAGGGAAGTCACAGCATATATGTCCTGATTCTTCTAGGCTTCTTTGGTCAAAGATTCCTCGAAGACTAGTTATGTATTTTCCTGTGAGAAGTGTGTGTGTGTGTGTGTGTGTGTGTGTGTGTGTGTGTATGTGTTTATATAACATATATATATATAGATAGATGTATGTATATATGTATGTATATATATGTATACATATATATATGTAAAAATTCTTCATTTGGGAGAGATATATATATACACACACACACACACACAAACATACAAACACATACACATACATACATACATGCATACATATATATACCTATATAATGACATTCTCTATATGGTGGAAAACAATAACAAACAAATGAATTCACATTCTAGGAGATTTCCAAACTCTTTAGCAATATAAAGCCACTTAAAAATTTCCCACCTTTCAAAGGCATATTGTTAAAGCTCACTTAGTCCCCCCACGCAACCCTGTACCTCCTATATTAATTTAAAATGAAAGAACAGTTAAGTATATTTAGGACATTTTATTTAAAGTGTTTTCCAATCAGTGAATTTCTTTTTTAATAGAGTGAAACTTTGAAGTGAGTCAGCTGCAGCTTCCTTCTCCCATAATTGAAGTGAGAGAGAATTATATAGAAAGAGGCCAGGGCGCTCTTTAGTCCAGACAAAGCTGTGATGATTAGAAGAATGAATTCCAAATGAGGAAGACAATAGGGAAGAAGTTTCTTTTATGGAGGCAGAGAGGGTGGGTATGGCAGAAAGGACTCTTAATAATTACAATCCAGGCTCAGAAAGCACTGGGGGCTGGGAGTAATTCTGCAGCCACTGGAAAAAAGGAAGCCTTTGGAAACTGTCAGTGTGCACACACCGAATTGTACAGTGTGAGTGCCACATCTGTGCCCTCCCAGAACAGGCCTTGCTGCTTGTAGACGGACAGCAACACACTCAGCTGGTTTATTAAGCACTCCCGATTAAGAGAGGCACAAACACGAAATGATTTGATTTTTCTGCGGTCACTCTCCTAACCACTCTATGCCAAATCTCCCTTCTTTCTTGAAAAATCCCTTCGTTCATTTGGGTCAGATTCCATAATTTCCCAGATACTTTCAGTTGTTAAAAGGCGATCCTTTTTAAAACTTTAGTGTCTCATTCAAAGTTTCCCTTGCCCTTATCATATGTCAGGCTTAGGACCGTAAGGATAGCAAGTGGGGAGGCACGCCATTCCAATATAGTGTCAAGCTGGCTGCTTCTGGATGGTTCAGGATGTGACCCAGCCAGTGAATCCCATGGTTCCAGGTATGCCCCGGAATCCCCTTCATAGTGAAGTGGGTCCCTTGAGCAAATGCCCCCTTGTGTCGGAATTCTTCATTTATGTGGATGAACCAATGGCTACTGAATGCTGTTTCCCTCTATGTGCATTCGCTTCCAGTCTTCACTAAGGCACTCAGCTCTGGAGAGTGGAGAACACCTCTTTCCCTTTCGCTACTGGGCCTGACTACAGGAGATTCTCAGGATAATGTGGCACAGTCCTTGCCTCTCTATCCTCAGCATTCATCTCTGGTCACCAATTCTAGGGGAGTAGAAATGGCAGTCTCCTCTGATTGTCCATAGAGAACAAATGGGCAGGAGAGCTTAAGGAGTCTGTGTTTTGTGCTGTAAATATGCAGAAGGCTGCTCAGCTTGACTTCTTGGTTGGTGGTCAGACAGCAGAGAGCTGCTTCTCTAGTAGCAGGGAACTAATGCCTGGGGAGCCGGGGGATGGGTTGGTGGGAAGAGCCCATGTGGCCGTCCTTGGGAAACCTGCATGAAAATCTGAGGTTGCCACGTACTTACCACCTGACATTGGGAGAGTCACTTATCCTTGGTGAACTGTTTCCCTCATTTTTGAAATCGGTGGATCCCATCTTCCCTATATATCTTAAAGGACTATTTTGGGAACTAAATTGGACTATAGTATTCAAACACATTGTAACATTAAAAAAAATGTTTTCCAAAGGCAAAGGTGATATTCTCATGAAAGTAAGTGGTTGCCAAGGTTATTTTTGAGGGTCAAAGTTGATCGAAAAATTATACTTGTGCGGCTCCCTTTTCCATCACCCATCCATCTACCCATTCATCCATCATCCATCCGTCCATCCATGCCTCTGTCTTATTCATTCACTCAGCAATAACTGAGCAACTATCATGTACAGCATGCTGGAGATACAAAGATGAATGAAAGATGCCTCCTGTCTTCAAATAACTGACAGTCTAGTGCATGAGGAATACATGTAAACGACTAGAATGCCCTGGAATAGAGGTTTTTTTTTTTTTAAACAGAATTTTTAAAAAAGATTTTATTTATTTATTTGACAGATCACAAGTGGGCAGAGAGGCAGGCAGAGAGAGGGGGGGAAGCAGGTTCCCCGCTGAGCAGAGAGCCTGATGCGGGACTCGATCCCAGGACCCTGGGATCATGACCTGAGCTGAAGGCAGAGGCTTTAAACCTACTGAGCCACCCAGGTTCCCCTGGGATAGAGGTTTTGATGGGGGAAGGACGTGGGGGTATTGGGAGCACATGGGGCTCCCTAACTTCTGGGAGAGTCTGACGGCAGTGGAGGTCCCCTGACTCGGGAAGGCTGGGAGAGGGAACACATTTTGAGTTATGCTGGACATCTTCTGAGAATTGTCCCATGATGAAAATTACCTCCCAGTTTGTGCTCGATGCTGCCAATTTCCCTGCCAGGCAACATCTGCTGTAGCACCTGTAAGCCTTACACTAATGATTATTAATGATACTCTCTCCCTGCATTGTGCTCAATTGCAGGGGAAGGAAACATCAACAGTCCCTCCACACAGCTTGTGCCTTGGCCACTATGAAAAAGACCTGGTCTTACCCCGACGCTGCCAGGGAGCAGCCCACCCATTTCAGATCACTCCTGTCCACAGCAAGCAGGGCCTTTGCTTTCCATGTGACTTCTCTTCCTTGACCCTTTGCTTTGTGTCTTTGTATTTTAAGCTTTCTCAGAAAAGGGACTTATTTTCCCTATTTATAATTTTTCCATGTCATCCATCAAACTACCACCACCATCAACAAAAGCAGATTCTTGTATGTGCTTACTCATTCAACAAATTTGTGCAACCGTGGATATGAAACCACTGTCATTAATTCACTAACCAGCACAGCCCCTGTGTCAGCCTCTCATGTGTGGGAAATAAGGACTTTCCTAACTTCCATATGATATGTGGGTCTAAGGGACTTTTTCTGGGGTCAGCTGGAACGGGGCTGGGATCCTGGGTTCAATGTTTTCTAGCTATAAGACTGGACAAGTCGCTCATGTCTGCAAACCTTAGTTGCCTCCCATAGTCCTATTTCCACAAGATATTAAGGAGAATTAAATGAGATAATGCGCATAGCATACTTATCTCAGTGCAGGCATATCACAGGAGTGTGATAAATGAAAATGTTATAATTATTGTTGTTATTGCTGACATCCTGATCTCTCACTGTCTGTTCTCCTGTGGTGGTTAAGATTGATATTAAATAGAAGATCCTGAAAGACAGAAGAGAACTTGCCAGGGACATCGTGCTCTCGGCACTATCCTCTGTAATGGGAAAGGCTGGATTCTTCATCGTCTGAGACAAATGCTGTGACCATTTATAGGTCTGAAGTGTTAATAGAACTAACACTATGGGATCGTTTACATCTGCGCTGTCTTTACTCTTTTAAATTGTGTTTTGCTTCTTGGAGAGAGCTAACTCATGAATAGGGCCAGCTTTCCCATCCCTTGCTGAGTACTATGAGGCATCTTTCCCTGATCCTTAAGGGTCCCCATGAGCCCCACCTGCGACTCCTCCTTCCTCCCCTGATGACCACAAGGCATTTTTTTTTTTAAGATTTTATTTATTTATTTGACAGACAGAGATCACAAGTAGACAGAGAGGCAGGCAGAGAGAGAGAGGGAGGCAGGCTCCCTACTGAGCAGAGAGCCCGATGTGGGACTCCATCCCAGGACCCTGAGATCATGACCTGAGCCGAAGGCAGCAGCTTAACCCACTGAGCCACCCAGGTGCCCCTACAAGGCAATTCTTAAAGCGAATATCGTGATGCGCTTCTGGAAAAGAGACGCGGAACAACTGGTGTATTAAGGAACTTGGCTACATTCTAACTGGAGAACATTCCCTTCTTCCTTCTTGCAAAGCAGTTCCTACAAATAATGGGGCCTCACTTTTAAACTCTGAGTCTCCAGGATTATTTGCACACAGTTATTTTCTTTCTTTCTTTTTTTTTTTTTTAAGATTTTATTTATTTATTTGACAGAGACAGAGATCACAAGGAGGCAGAGAGGCAGGCACAGAGAGCGGGGTGGGGGGGTGGGGGGGAAGCAGGCTCCCTGCTGAGCAGAGAGCCTGATGTGGGGCTCTATCCCAGGACCCTGAGACCATGACCTGAGCCGAAGACAGAGGCTTAACCTACTGAGCCACACAGGCGCCCCTATTTTATTTCTTTCTTAAGAGCAACTTGACTTGGGGTAGGACCATCATTTTCTTTCTATTGTGGATCTCCTCTCCATTCACATTGCTGTCGTTTTTTATAATAAAAGCATCAGTAACAGTTATATAAGAATAGTAGCAGACAGTTAAGTCACGCTTGCAGGCACTAGGCTAAATGAATCAGCACCATGTCAGTGAGTCAGCACCATTACATCTGCATCTTACAGAAGTAAAATTGAGGCACCCAGTGGTCGAGTGCTGCTAGATCACAGGAAAGGTGGAACCAGTTTTCTAACTCAGGCATCCCATCTCGGGAGTACCTAGCCCCTACCACTATGCAGATCTGTCTTTCATATTTTTTTTTCTAGTTTATAAAGCAGGTGTTTTCCAGTTTATAAAGCAGTTTTACATATTTATTTAATCCTCATAATCAGCTCGCAATGCAGATATTAATATTTCTCTACTTTATAGACGAAGAAAGAGGGTTTTAGGAAGGTTTTGCAATTTACCCAAAGTTTCACAGCTGCTAGCCCTCCTGTTGAAACTTGGAACTAAGGTTTCCGACTACAAATAATATTTTTGTAGAGCACATTTATCCAGTTTGACAGAAGATGTCAAACAGAGAATTAGCATAACAACTGCTCATTTGAGGAACATTTGAATCTCAAGCCCATTTGCCCTCTTACCATAATCTTGCACGATGTAAAAACTGCATGTGGATATTGAAAATGCTTCCCAACAACTCTATTCTCCAAGGTCTGGTTTTTCTTTTTTCTTTTCTTTTTCCCTTCATGCGGGGTAGAGGGGGGGCTAATTGAAATGCATACTGTGGCCTTGTGAACCACAAGTCAGAAGAAAAGAAGCACTTAATCACTTAATGCAGTGATTGTCTTTTCAAGCAAGCAAAGGGGGAATAGGACAGAGCTGGGGGTATAGAGAAGAGAAAAGTGTGCGAGAGATCTTATGGGAAAGCCTTTGAATACATGACTCTGAAATCTTTGCAGTCTTTTTGGAGCCCTCCTATGTAACTCAATATGTTCTTTCCTTACACTCTGTCCAGTAAAGAGGAAGTCAGCTGACTGTCATTGTGCATCGCTTTGGTGCTGGAAGACATAGCCACATGTGTCTAAATTCATTATCTGGGTCAAGTCTTCCTTATGGGAGTCCATCCATTCTGCATCCGGGAAACCTGGGTTCCCTCTATATTATTGATGAGGCCAGGTTAGATTTGTTTCTTAGAGTCATGCTTAGCTACCAAGAGGGCAGACTTTGTCCTTGTCAACTTGTGCCTATCCCCTTCTCCTACCACTTGTTCTTATCCTCTGTATTTAGGCTCCAAAGTCATGGCTTATCACAAAACTTGCATGTAGTCACAATTATTCTAGAATTCCTCACATTCCCCATGAGGAATAAACTATGAGTTCATGCACACTGTATTGTCCTAATAAGTCCAATGCACAGCTAGTGTTTCCCTCCAGCCCTGAAAGAAGTGTCTGTTTCCTTGGCTTTTGTATTAAATAAAGCGGTTAGAACCATGTGGTCTAAACATTATTTGGGGGACAAGTCCTAAGATGGCGGCAGAGTAGGGGGAACCTAGGCTTGTCTCGTCCCACAAACAAAACTAGATAACTGTCAAATCATCCGTAAGTGCCCCAGAAATTGGCCTAAAGACTGACAGAACACACTCCACAACTAGAGGGAGAGAAGAAGCCACATCAAAGAAGTTAGGAAGTTCAGAGACATGGCGTAGAGAAGAAATGGATCATGGGTGCTGTAGAGGGGAGGGAGCCATGGTCTAGGAGAAGGATAAGAGAGAGAGGAGAACAAAGGGGAATGCACAAGAAGGTTTCCCCAGTGCCATTGGCTGGGAAAGCAAGATGGTCTGAATTTTGTGACTTCTTGCAACAAGCAGGGCTTAAAGCCTGGAGTTCTAAAGGTCAGCAGGCTTGGCTGGGATAGAGCCTGGAGGGCCCTGCACAGCTCGTGGAGAAAAGGCAGGTAAACAGCCCAAGGGCAGACAGCATGGAAACAGCAATGTGAGAAATGGTTAGGGGACACTGCAGGAAGATTACTTGCTCTTCTCAGAGGCATCCGTGAGAGGCAGCGTTCCTGGAGAGGCTTTTCTGGGGACAAAGGAGCCAACTGGTACCATTTCCCTTCTCTGTCCCTCAGCACAAACACAGAGCTACCTGCGAGAGCACTTACACTGGCTGCCTAAGATGCTTACACCAAGCCCAACCCCTCTGTGCTCTGGCAGGACTGCCCTTCTAAGTCAAGCTTGCCTCTGTCCCAGTTTAGCAGGCCCCTCCCCCAGAAGATCAGCATGAAGCCCCGCCCACATCTCTTCTCCCAACCAGAGAGTTCTTTGGAGCCTCAGGTCTCATGGAGTTGGTACCAGGTCTCATTTCACAAAGCAGATCAGAGCATTCCTAGTTAAAACTCATTCTATTCAGTCCAGGGACTAAACACATGGCCTGCAACAGGCAAGGAGAGCCTCTGCAGATGACCTGCCAGAAGGTTAGAGCAGCCACAGCACAACAGCAGAGCACACACGCACGCACCAGAGGCATTCTCTGATGCTCCAGTCCCCAGGCACTACATGACCTCTTCTTCATAAGGGCATCATTTCAGGAGCAGGAGAGATAACTGGATTTTCTAACAAACAGAAGAAAACAGAGACTTAGAAAAATACCATGACAAAGAAATTTATCCCAAATGAAAGAAAAAGATAAGGCCATAGCCAGAGAGCGAAGTGAAACAGATACCAGATACAGGTGACATGCCTGATGGAGAATTTAAAGCAGCGATCATAAGGATACTCATGGGGAGTGAGAAAAGAACAGAAGACATCAGGAGACTCTTATCACAGAGATAAAAGAGTTAAAAAAAATCAGAGCTGTAGAATGCAATAAATAAGATTGGAAACAGGCTTGATGCAATGAACAGTGGGCTGGGAGAAGCAGAGGAATGAATTTGTGATATAAAGGAAAAAAATGGAAAATAAACTGATCAAAAAGAGAAACAAGAATTAGTTAACACAAGAACAGACTTAGGGAACTCAGTGACTCCATCAAACATACTAAAATTTGTGTTACAGGAGTCCCAGAAGTAGAAAGGAGGGTAGAAAATTTTAAAAAAATAATGGCAGAAAACATCCCTAATCTGGGGAGGGAAACAGACATCCAGGTCTGGGAGGCACAGAGACCTTCCATCAAAATCAGCAAAAGGAGGTCAAGTATGCCAAGACATACTATAATTAAATTCACAAAATATAGTGATAAAGAGAAAAAATTAAAAGCAGCAAGACAAAATAAGGCCTTAACTTACCAGCAAAAACCCATAAGTCTAGCTGGAGATTTTGCACCAGAAACTTGGCAAACCTGAAAGGAGTGGCATTATATATTCAAAGTACCAAATGAGAGATATTTGCAGACAGGAGTACTCTATCCAGCAAGACTAACATTCACAATAGAAAGAAAGAAAAGGAGTGTCCCAAAGAAAAACTAAAGGAGTTGGACCGCAGACCAGGCCTGCAAGAATTATTACAGGGGTCACTTTAAATGCAACAGAAGGGACCAAAAGTGACAAAGATAAGAAAGGATCAGAGAAAATCCCCAGAAACAACATTAAAACAAATAACAAAGTGACAATAAATACATATCTATCAATAATTATTTTGAATGTAAATGGATTAAATGCTCTAATCAAAAAACATAAGGTGTCAGAATGGATTAAAAAAACAAAACAAAACAAGACCCATCTATATATTGCCTACAGGAGATTCATTTTAGACCTAAAGACACCTGCAGATTGAAAGGGAGGGTGTGGAGAAATATTTACCATGCAAACGGATGTCAAAAGAAAGCCAGAGTAGCACTACTTATATTAGGTAAATTAGACTTTAAAACAAAGACTGTAAGAAGAGACAAAGAAGGTCACTTTATAACCATAAAGGGGATAATCCAACAAGAAGATCTAACAACTGTAAATATTTATGCACCCAACATGGGGACACACATGTATAAAACAATAACAAACTTAAAGGAACTAATTGATAGTAACAAGAATAGTAGGGGAATTTAACACCCCACTTACAACAATGGACAGATCATCTAAGCAGAAAATAAGGAAATAATGGCTTTGTTTTTGATTTTTAGAGAGAGAGAGAAAGAGTGCAAGCATGTTGGAGGGGAAGGACAAAGGGAGAGAATCTTAAGCAGGCTTAAGGACAGTCTCCCCCTCAAGACTATGGTGGGTCTTGATCTCATGACCCTGAGATCATGACCTGAGCTGAAATCAAGAGTCAGACATTTAACTGAATGAGCCACCCAGGTGAGGAAGCAATGGCTTTGAACGACACACTGGACCAGATGGACTTAATGATAGATTCAGAACATTCCATCCATACACATTCTGTTCAAGTGCACATGGAACATTTTCCAGAATAGATGACATATTGGGCCACAAATCAGGCCTCAACAAATACAAAAAGATTGAAATAATACCATGCATGTTTTGTTTTCTTTTCCTTTCTCTTTTCTTTTTTTTCTTCCTCTTTCTTTCTTTCTTTCTTTCTTTCTTTCTTTCTTTCTTTCTTTCTTTCTTT
>NW_019154095.1:31310584-31472940 GCF_002288905.1 Enhydra lutris kenyoni
TCCCTTCTTCTTCTTCTTCTTCTTTTTAAGATTTACTTGTTTGAGAGAGAGAGAGAGAACAGAAGGGAGGGGCAGAGGGAGAGGGGGAGACTGTCCTAAGCACGTTCCACCCTGAGTGTGGAACCTGATATGGGGCTCTATCTCACGACCCTGAGGTCATGACCTGAGTCAAAACCAAGAGCCAGACACTTAACAACTGCACCACCCAGGCATTCTACCATGCATCTTTTGTGACCACAAGGCTATGAAACTTGAAGTCAACCACAAGAAAACATTTGGAAAGACCACAAATACATGGAGGCTAAATAACATGCTGCTAAACAATGAATGGGCCAACTGGGGAATCAAGGAAGAAATAAAAAAAATACATGGGAACAAGTGAAAATGAAAACATAACAGTCCAAAACCTTTGGGATGTAGCAAAAGTGGTCCTAAGAGGGAAGTATATAGCAATATGGGCCTTCCTCAAGAAGCAAGAAAAAGCTCAAATAAACAACACAACCTTATACCTAAAGGAGGTAATAAAAAAGAGCAAATGAAGCCTAAAGCCAGCAGGAAGAGGGAAATAATAAATATCACAGTGGAATTCAGTGATATAGAAACTAATACAAACAAACTTGGGACGCCTGGGTGGCTCAATTAGTTAAATGTCTGCCTTCGGCTCAGGTCATGACCTCAGGGTCCTGGGATCGAGTCTTGCGTCAGGCTTCCTGCCCAGTAGGGAGCCTGCTTCTCCCTCTGCCAGCTCTGCCTCCTCTCCTCTGTCTCCTCTGCCTTACACTCCCCCTGATTGTGCTCTCTCTCTCTCTGACATAAATAAATAAAATCTTTGGGAAAAAAAAAGAAACTAAAACAAAGAAACAAACCATAGAACAGATCAATGAAACCACAAGCTGGTTTTCTGAAAAAATTAATAAACTTGATAAGCCTCTAGCCAGGTTTATAAAAAAGAGAAAGGACCCAAATAAAATCATAAATGAGAGAGAAGGAATAACAACCAACACCACAGAAATAGAATTATAAGAGAATATTATGAATAACCATATGCCAATAGATTGGACAACCTGGAAGAAATGGGTGAGTTTCTACAAACTTACAAACTACCAGAACTGAAAGAGGAAGAAATAGAAAGCTTGAACAGAGTGATCATCAGAAAAGAATCAGTAATCAAAAAGCTCTTAACAAACAAAAGTCCAGGGCCAGATGGCTTCATAGGTTAATCCTACCAAACATTTAAAGAAGAATTAATAGCTATTCTTCTCAAACTATTCCAAAAAATTGAAAAGGAAGGAAAACTTCCAAATTCATTCTATTACGCCGACATTACCAGATACCAAAAGATAAAGATTCCACCAGAAAAGAGAACTAGAGACCACTATCCCTGTTGAACATACGTGCAAATTTTTTCAATAAAATACTAGCAAACTGAATCCAACAATACATTAAAAAAACCCCTATTCACCATGATCCAGTGAAATTTATTCCTGGTTGCAAAGGTGGTTCAATATTCACAAGTCAATCAGTATGATACTCCACATTAGTAAAGGAAAGGATGAGAACCGTATCATCCTCTTAGTAGATGCAGATAAGCATTGACAAAGTAGGAAGGATGTCCATTCATGACAAAAACCTTCAACAAAGTAGGTTTAGAGGGAATAAATCTCAACATACTAAAGGCCATAAATGAAAAACCCACAACTAATATCATCTTCAGCAGGGAAAAAACAGAGCTTTTCCTCTATGGTCAGGAACAAAACAGGGATGTCCACTCTCTCCATTAGTTAACATAGTACTAGAAGCCCCAGCCTCAGCAGTCAGAAAACAAAAAGAAATAGAAGGCATCCAAATTGACAGGGAAGAAATAAACTTTCACCATTTGCAGATGACATGATACTCTATATAGAAAACCTGAAAGACTCCACCAAAAAACTGTTAAAACTGTTAAACTAATTCAGTAAAGTCGCAGGATAACAAATCAAAGTACAGAAACCTGTTGCATTTCTATACAGTAATGATGAAGCAGCAGAAAGAGAAAGAAAAGAATTAACGCAATTTACGATTGCACCCAAAACAAAAAATACCTAAGAATAAACCCAATTAAAGAGATGAAAGACCTGTATCCTGAAAACTATAAAACACTGATGAAAGAAATTGTAGAGGACATGAAGAAATGGAAAAATATTACATGCTCCTGGATTGGAAAAACAAATATTGTTAAAATGTCTATACTACCCAAAGCAGTCTATACATTTGATGCAATCCCTATCAAAATACCAAAAGCATTTTTCACAGAACTAAAACAAACAATCCTAAAATTTGTATGGAACCACAAAGGGCCCCAAAAAGCCAAAGCAGTCTTAAAAAAGAAAAGCAAAGCTGCAGGCATCACAATTCCAGACTTAAAGTTATATAACAAAACTGTAGTGATCAAAACAGTATGGTACTGGCACAAAAATAGACACACATGGGGCGCCTGGGTGGCTCAGTGGATTAAAGCCTCTGCCTTCGGCTCAGGTCATGATCCCAGGGTCCTGGGATCGAGCCCTGCATCGGGCTCTCTGCTCGGCGGGGAGCCTGCTTCCTCCTCTCTCTCTCTCTGCCTGCCTCTCTGCCTACTTGTGATCTCTATCTGTCAAATAAAATAAAATAAAATCTTAAAAAAAAATAGACACACAGATTAATGGAATAGAATAGAAATCCCTGAAACCCAGAAATGAGCCCATGACTGTATGGTCAATTAATCTTTGATAAAGCGGTAAAGAATATCCAATGGGAGAAAGACAGTCTCTTTAACACATGGTGCTGGGAAAACTGGACAGCCACATGCAAAAGAATGAAATTGGATCACTTTCTTACACCATACACAGAAATAAATAAAAAATGGATTAAAGACCTAAATATGAGATTTGAAACCCTAAAAATTCTAGAGGAGAACACAGGCAGTAACTTCTTTGACATCAGCTGGGGCAACTTTCTTCTAGATTTATGTCTCCTGAGGCAAGGGAAACAAAAGCAAAAATAAACTGTTCTGACTTCATTAGAATGAAAAACTTCTGCACAGCAAAGGAAACAGTCAATGAAAGTAGAAGACAATCTTTGAAATGGGAGACTATATCCGCAAATGATGTATCTGATAAAGGGTTAGTACCCAAAATATATTAAAAACTTATAAAACTCAGTACCGAAAAACCAATCCAATTAAAAAATGGGCAAAGGACATGAATAGACTTTTTTTTTTTCCCCAAAGAAGACATCCAGACGGCCAACGGACACATGAAAAGACGCTCAACATCACTCATCATCAGGGAGATGCAAATCAAAACTACAGTGAGATATCACCCTACACCAGTCAGAATGGTTAAAATTAACAACACAAGAAATCCCAGGTATGGGCCAGGATGTGGGGAAAAGGGAGTATTTATGCACTCTTGGCAGGAACGCAAATTGGTGCAGCCACTCTGGCAAACGGTATGGAGGTTCCTCAAAAAGTTAAAAAGAAATCCTATGATACAGCAATTGCATACTAGGTATCTACCCAAAGAATACAAAAATAGTAATGCACGAGGATACATGCACCCTGATGTTTACAGCAGCTTTATCTACAATAGCCAAACTATAGAAAGAGCCCAGATGTCCACTGTCTGATGAATGGATAAAGAAGAGGTGGTGTATGAACACAAGGAGCAGTACTCAGCCACAGAGAGAGTGAGATCTTGCCATTTTCAACAGTGTGGTTGGAGCTAGAGCATTCTGCTAAGTAAAGTAAGTCAGAGAAAGACAAATACCATACTTCACTCATATGTGGAATTTAAGAAACAAAATAAATAAACAAAAGGGAAAAAGAAGTGAGAGAGAGAGAGGCAAACCAAGAAACACACTTAGCTCTAGAGAACAAACTGATGGTTACCAGAGGGGAGGTGGGTCGGGGATGGGTATGTATGGAAGTGTTGACTCACTATATTGTACACCTGAAACTAGTATTATACTGTATGTTAACTAACTGGAATTTAGAGAAAATTTTAAAAAACCTTAAACATGCTTATTTTTTAAAATACTATTTTTACGTGACCTTGCATATTTGAATTTGCCTAACTTAAACGTCATCATGTTGTACCCGGGCTCTATGGTATCTGTATGTGTGCCAAATACTGAAGATAACTGGTATTAGTGTTCTGATTAGTGTTAGTCCGTGCTTAAGGCAGAAGACGCAGGTCATTGTGTACTTCCAAGGATGTCACACAGTAGGGAGGGATTAGAGTCCAGGAACATTTCACAGCATGGACAGCTCTTACACTAGACTTTTCTGACCTTCCTTTGTGCGTAATAGGTGAAAGAATGTGTCACGGTCTGTTAATAACTGTTGACTCATTTTACTCTGCCTGGTAATGGTTCAGAGTTGTTTGTTCTTTATCTGTGGTGAGAGAACTTATATTCCCCTGTTCTTGTGAAGGATTGTGTTTATGTAAGGGATATAAATACTTCATGTCTTGCATTTTGGATAGGAACTCAAGTTACAGAAGAGTTGTATCTTTGAGTCTAGAATGTGGGTCTACTGTAGACACATTCTTGACTGTAGATGGTGTGACCTTGGACACATCAGAGATTCTTTTGATCCTCAATTTCCTTATTTGTAAATGGGAATTAAAATACTCGCTTGTCAGTTCCAGATTTGCTGTAAAGATTTACATAAAGCAATATGTGGGAAAGCATTTTGGGAAGTAAGTGGAGTTGCTAAAATGCAATGATTTCCTATTACAAATTTTGGAATTTTTATTTTATGATTTTAGGGTACTATTTTGAACTATGTGTGAAAAGCTTTTTTGTATTACAGAAGACACGTCTTGGGATTTTTAGAGGAATAATTTCAAGGGAAAAAAAAAAAAACAGCCAACTATATTAGACCGTACTAAATTAGTTAGATTTTAGGAATACAAAGGAGAAGGAAAATAAATATAGAAGAAGAAATTTATATAATGCTTAAGCATGTTAGTGCTTACTATTAAGTGAAAATTATGACCCTCTCAGATGATGTAGAGGGGATTTGATTCAAGAATTGGGTTGATACACATGACACGTCGGTTACATGTGGCATAATAAATGGTTCAAGGATGATGGGACTACACATTGCACCACTGGGATTTGGACAGTCTCTGGGATTTGGATAGCGAGAAGGATTTTAAGCATATATAAGAATGCATCAATCTCAGGAGCCTTTTCAAAGATGGTCTGCTTTTTTGTGTGATACATACCTAGAGCCACTTGTGTTGATGATCTACGGCTTATCCAGGTCATCAGATAATTGTATTATTTCTCAGATACTGAGTTACCCTTAAGGAGCGACTGGAATATTATACTAAACTCACCAATGGAATGGACTGGTACACCGGTGTATGCTTCACCCTTCCAGATTCGACAAGTGAAAAGGAAATAGGCTCAGTTTATTCTCTGTGAAGGTCTGGCAAATTTCCTTCTGATTCAGATAATTTTCTGCTATTACAACTACAAAGGACTTAAAAGCACTGTTAGACAAGTTTCTTCATTTTATGTGTATGGAAGTAGTCAAGAAAACTACTTGCCTAGGTTCACATAGCTAATATACTAAAGTCTGGCTTCCAGTCTTTGCGTAGCGACTGATTTCACAGAAAAGTAAATAAAAATGAAACAATAAATTTGGGACACCAGTTTTTTGCTTTGAGTGGACACACTGATCTGGTTAATTATGAACTTGCCAAGTTTCCATCTTACCTTCTGTTATGAAAGAAACCTACTGGCATTTACTCAGAAATATGAACTTTCTTTGAGTAAAATAGCATTTACGTTTATTCTCTATTATTAAAGTTTTATTAAAGCAACAAGAACATAATTCCTAAAAGTAAGAAAGGTCAGCTACAATGCAGCTACCAAAATAAAAGTCAGGAGATTATTTTATTCTAACTTAAACTTCTTTCGGTGTTACGGGGCAGGAATAAGCTACTAGATTATCTCCCAGAAAGGTTTAGAATTTGAAGAAAACATTGGTTGCTGTGGTAGTTTAAAATATATCCACAGATTCATTGACACACTTCCTTTTAAGAGGTAGATACTAATTTTCTTCCATTGTGGGCTGCATTTAGTGATTGTCTTCTAACAAATAGAGTAAAACAGAAATAATGATGTATGACTTTGGAGACTAAGTAAAAAAAGTCACTGCAACTTCCTCCCTGAACCCTCTCTTGTATTGCCTTGTCTGAGTAAAGTTAGTTTCATATTGTACAGATACTCATGTTTCTACTCATGGAGAGAAGCATGTAGTGAGGAACTGAACTCTTCTGCCCATATCCAGCAAGGAATGGAAGGAATAGAAGGAATGGAAGCATCTGGCCAGTAGCCATATGAGTAGACCACCTTGGAAGCTGATCCTGTTGACAGGATGTGACCCTGTTGACATCCTGACTCTGTGACCCTGTTGACATCCTGACTCTGGAAGCCTGAGATGCCAGAACCACCCAGGAAAGCCCAAGGTGATCACCCCATCCTGGTTTGCCTAGAACTTTCTTGGTTTTGACACCGAAAATCCCATGTCCCAGGAATTCCCTAAGTCCCAGGTAAACCAGAATGGTTTATCACCCTAATCTTTCCTGAATTCTCAACCCACAGAAACTGTGAGATAATAACTTTAGCTGTTAAATTTTGGATTAATTCATTACACAGCAGTAGATACTAATTCTGGAAACATTGTTTATTACTGGTTATGGTTGAAATATCAAAATGCAGGAATAAAGATTTGTCTCATTTTTTTAATTTAAATTTTAGTTAACATACAGTACAATATTGGTTTCAGGAATAAAGTTCAGTGACTCATCACTTACATACAACACCCAGTGCTCATCACAAGTGCCCTCTTTAATCCCCATCGCCCATCTAGCCCATCCCCCACGTCCGTCCCTCCATCAACCCTCACTTTGTTTTCTGTCATTAAGAGTCTCTCAGTTTTGTTTCCCTCTCTCCTTTTTATCCCCCTTCCCATATGTTCATCTGTTTTCTTTCTTAAATTCCAGTTATGAGTGAGATCATATGGTATTTGTCTTTCTCTGACTGACTTATTTCCTTTAGTATAATATACTCTAGCTCCATGTTGTAGCAAATGGCAAGATTTTATTCTTTTTGATGACTGGGTAATATACCATGGTGTATATAGACCACTTCTTTTTTATCCATTCATCAGTCAGTGGACATTTGGGCTCTCTCCATAGTTTGTCTATGGTTGATAATGTTTCAATAAACATAGGGGTGCACGTATCTCTTTGAATCAGTATTTCTGTATCGTTTGGGTAAATACCTAGTAGTGCAATTGTTGTATCATAGGGTAGATCTATTTTTAACTTTTTGAGGAACCTCTATACTGTTTTCCAGAATAGCCACACCAGTTTGCATTCCCACCAATAGTGCAAGAGGGTTCCCCTTTCTCTGTACCCTTACCAAGTCCTGTTGTTTCTCGTGTTGTTAATTTTAGGCATTCTGACAGGGGAGAGGTGGTAATTGTCTCAGACAGTCTTAAACACAATCTTGAACTTTAGGCTCTGAATTATCTCCATTATCTAACAAACAATTAGCTGAAAACAGTCATTTTACCTACTGTCTTATCCCCTAATGTCCATTTGTATGAATTTATTTTTTCCCCTAAATTTTATAGTTGTTTCGAAATGTGGCTGATATTTTTTGCACTTCGAAATGGCATTACTTAATAAATTACTTGCAAGCTACCTTCCTTAGAATAATTTAAAGAATTAGAACCATCTAAAGACTTTGTTTAAATGCAGATACCTGGCTCTGCTCCAGACCCACTGAATCAGGATTTCTGGGTGTGGGGTCAGGATTTTATGTGCTTATTAGACTGTGTGGGTGGTTCATAGACACCAGTTTAAGAGAAATGATAAAAAAAAAATCCTATTAACCACTGCCTTTTCAGCTGATAGAAATAATACTTTGACTACAATATGTTATGAAAGAGCTATTATTGATAACAAGATTACAATTACCCTTGGTTTCAATCTTCTTAATTTCACTGGGGGAAGGAGAGGAATGTGTACTGACAGAGCAGATGGATGAGTTCAACGATTGCTTTCAGGAGACGGTTTAATAGGTCAGCAAACATGCCGTAGACTCATTTTGGGAAGTGCCTGGGCTTATCTGGTGACGGGAGCCCAGGAAAACAATCAGAAGTCCCCTGGCTGAGAAGCCCCTGTGCATAATTTCAGCTTGCGAGGTTCTGTAGATGTCAGAAGGCCCAACTAATCTGTTACAAATCCAAACCATGAGAGCTGGAATCAGGCTGTTTTTGAAAGGAGATGAGAAAAAGAAGACAAATTGAGGAGGCGCGGAAGAGCCAAAACGAGGAAGGTGATTGTAGTTCCAGCATAATGACAAATATGAGTAGTGAACACACCTCCCTCCTAGTGTACACATCGTTGCTAATGAAGCACTCTACAGATTGTACAAATAACGTGTCCCTCATGAAGGGGGAGGATATACTAAACTGAAATAATGAAGGAAAGCAATGCATCCCAGGAAGGATGTAATACAGCAGAAGCAACAGATGGGAGCTAATGGAAGACAAGGAAGAGGGAGCCAATGCGAGGGTTTTTGTGTGAATATAAATGAAGAGTGACAGGTCAAGGAGCTAGAACAGAGTAGGAAGGAAATGAAGGTCAAACAGCGTATTTCTTTCTCTTTGATGCACACATTTAGTTAGCATCGATTTGATTAGCTTTGATTTGGTTAAATGTAACTCAACTCAGTCCAACATTAGTAATGTCAGTTCACTCCACTTGGGCACTGAGGTTATCCAGGAATGAGTAAGACAAGAGTCATATCCTCAAAGAGCTTACAGTCGAAAGAGCAGGAGGGGAAAGAGTCAGCAGGCATATAAACAGCTCGTATGATAATCATACCCTCTTTGTGAGAAGACATACTTCATGCTCTGCCCTGTATCCTGGAGTGTTCCTATGTCGTTCTGGATGTAGGAGGGATGAAACAATCTATGGGACTTCTCCAATTCATCTACTAAATTCAAACAATTTTGTTGTTGCTTTGATGTCTCAGATTTTCCAAGTTGCTGCTTTTTATTTTTCCAGAGGGAAACTGTCAGAGGAATTAGTCTAATGGAAACCATCTATAGAAAATATTTCTGTGTGACACTTCGTATTTAAGTTACAGCAGATACTTAGAAACATAGATTTCTCTAATTCTCATAATAATTATATGGAGTAGCTATTATTATCCACATTTTGGAGATGATGAAAACAGATTGAAAGTTTGAACCAAGTATGTTGCCGTAGGTCATGCAGTGAGGAAGGGGTAAATCTGCAATTGTAGCCTATGTCTTTCTACTGTCATTAGCTTGTTCTCTTAAATTCCTTATGTTGCCTTTTGAGACAGCATGAAAGGAGAATGAAATTAAGTCTTAGGCGAATGTACAAATAAACCGGAAGCATCCAAATGAGGTGATTTTTTTTTTTCTGACATAAGGTTAAATTATTCAAAGACACAGTGGCAAGTGAATTGGGTCTTGAAGGCTGAGAAGGATTTTAATAAAGACTTGAGAATTGAGGGACCAGCAGGAGCAAAAATATCAAGACATGCAAGTGAAGGGAGCATTCTGAAGATGATTAGAACATAGACCACATGGCATTATGGAGAGAGGCTTCTATCAAGGCTAGCATGATCATTTGCAACTGGTTATTTAAAAAATCTGTGATAAGAACCTGGGATTTTGTGTTGGAGGTAGTGAGAAAGCCATACAGGTTTTGAGGAGGCAAATGAACTAACCTGATTTCTATGTTTGATTGAGAAAGGATGGGCACACGATGGACAAGGGCGACAAATGTTCTTGAGGCTAACTAGAAAGCTACAGAATCAGTTGAGACTAAAACAAAACCAACCAACCCCAAACCCTACAAACCCAAGAATACAGATAATTAAGAGCAGAGTGTTGCAAAAAAAACAGAGCTTTCAGGATTTAAGTAAATACACACACTGGAAGAGGAACAGCAAGCTGCGAGGAGAACTCCCAAATTCGCACACTTGGTCTGGATATAACGACACTAATTGAACAAGACCGAGAGTCTCAGAAGAGAAGCAGTTTACAGGAAGGGGAAGATGAAGAGTTCAGCTTTACCCAAATAGTTTTAAATGTGTGGAAAACGGCTGGAAGTTTGTCCTAGAGCTCAAGAAAGAGATTAAGGCTTGTGATATGGATGTGAGCATTTACATTTATTGGGTGATTGGGAGATTATCTCCTTATCATCTGCAGGAAACTGGAGGAAAAAACAGTAATATGCATTTGCCAATGATTGTATCGCATATCAGTTAACAAAAATTAATCTCCACCAACATTTAATGAGGAAAAGTCACAGTCTGTGGCCATTACAGAACTTCAGTTTAAGGAAGAGATTAGAAATCATTCACATTCTATAAATATTCTGCAAATTCCTATGGCTCTCCCATGGAATTACAGACTGTTAACTCCTGAGGGACCTTAATAAAAATGCAACATCATGCAAGATGGGAACGGGAGAGTCCTGGGGGCCTAGGTGACTATTTTTAGCCTCTATTCAGAATTGAAATAAACCTTAGCATAGGATGCTATAGACACTTCTGTAGATCAGTCTTCATATCCTAAAATTTTTGCTGATTCTCATCATTGTCTTATTCTTCAGTTGAAGAGAAACTTTACCAAATACATTGTTTCATGCTCCACCCAAAGCCTTATTGACTTCTTGATGCTTTTCTTTCTACAGCTTCCTAAGAGATTTTTTTAAAAAAGATTTTATTTATTTATTTGATAGAGAGAGAGAGAGAGAGCGAAAGTAGGGGGACTGGCAGACAGAGGGAGAGGGAGAAGCAGGCTCCTTGCAGAGCAGGGGAAGCCTGATATGGGGCTTGATCCCAGGATTCCAGGATCATGACCTGAGCCGAAGGCAGTGGTTTAACCAACTGAGCCACCCAGGCGCCCCTCTTAAGAGATTTTTAAGTGGAAACAGCATGTATCTCAATTGAGAGATAGGTCTTTTCTCTCCAGTATTAAAAGGAAGAGAAATTTGCTGTGTCACTTTGGAAATTAATGATGTTTTATGTCACATATGTGGCATATTATCAATTTACTTTAGAAACACTGGGAGTATTATTTTAGCGAGTGTGAGAGAATGCTGAGGATAATTATTATAATTACTTAAATCATTTCCAGTAGAGCTGAAATGGATTTATGTTATTTTATAGTGAAACTTACAGTTCTTGCAAGCTTTTCTGCAGTCGGACTTACAGATTTTAGTTTCTGAAGTTTAGGAATAGGAAAGTGATCTGAGAATGGCCTGTAGGTATTCTATGTACGATGGAGCAAATTTTTCCAAGGTCAGGCGAGTGTTTTAGTTTTAGGTACTAGGAAGTAGAACTTTTTTTAAAATTTAAGATTATTTATTTATTTATTTGAGAAAGGGAGAAAGAGCACAAGCTAGGGGGAGAGGCAGAAGGAGAAAGGAGAAGCAGACTCCCTGCTGGGCAGGGAGCCTTACATGGGGCTCAATCCCAGGCCCCCAGGATCATGATCTGAGCTGAAGGTAGCTGCTTGACCAACAGAGCCTGTCAGGTGCCTCAGTAGAACTTATTTGTTTTTTTGTTTTGTTTTGTTTTGTTTTTAATTGGCAATCTAACATCCCCAAATGATTAGCTGACCGTAAGTCAAATCCCTGTTTTGTTCCTGAGGTAGCTAATGTTTCACTAGGTTCTAATACTGTGTCTGTATGGTAGGAAAGGACAGTCAGTGTCTTATGGCCACTTCTTTTCTTCCAGCTTTTTTTTAAAAGTAATCTCTACACCTAATGTGGGGCTCGAACTCACAGCCCTGAGATCAAGAGTCTCATGCTCTACTGACTGAGCCAGCTAGGCACCCCTGGCCACTGCTATTCTTGAATCAATGATTCTAATGAAATTATTCACCTTAAGAGAGTCTCATCTTATTTACCTTATCTGACACATAAATAACCAATAATATCCAATGTTTAGAAATACTGTGTTCTATATGGATGCTATTAAGGTATCTTGAAAATGTAACCTATTCTTCCATGGGAATAATTAAATGATGAGTTGTCCAAGGAGGCAATATTGTGACACTGTCAAATTTGTGGCTTTGTGTCAGACAGACTGGTTTGGAAGCCAGCTCTGCCATTTACTAACTGGTCAAGATAGTCAAGTTTTTTGATCTGTAGAAATTCTCAATTTTTATAATAACATAATTATAGCCCAGGGTTGTAAGGATTAAATGAGAGAATGTATATAAGGTGTTAACCTGAAAAGTGAGATTATTTGGGATTTATGTATCTTGACCATTCATTTGCTACAGGAACTGTTAAGGATCTCTGTTTAGGAATGTAGCCGAGAGTCAGAGATACTCATGGATGACTCTGTGCAGGATATCATAAGTAAGTTGCGGTGGGGGTAAGCAGAGTGGTGGGACAGGGTGAGGAGACTTCATGAATATCTACTGACTTCAGAAAATATGTCAATTACTATAGAAAGAACACATGGAAAGAGGAAGCCAAGAGGCTTACTTAAAAAACAGTTTTAGGGGTGAGGGTGGGGTTTCCTAAATGAACACACGTGCCGCTTCAATCACTTGGGGAAAGGGGTTGGAAAACAGGATGTTTTTAGTAAGTTACTACTATGTATAGCTTGTTATATATATTGTTGTGTTTTTGCAGCCCTGTGATATCATTATCATTACTTCAGCACTGGAGATAAATCTCCTAAAACTTGGAAAATGTAATTTTCCCCAGGTTACATATATATAGAAAGTTCCAAAGCATGCTCTCAACTGTAATTGTGAAGTCCATGAACTTTTCATTCTGTAGTATTAGGCCTCTCACCTGCTTGTATGCTTTAGGCATAGGACTGAAAGAAATGAATCAAGAGAGGTAACACAATGGGTGACTTGGCCAGGAGAACCTGCTGGAAGGGCCACCAAGGTGGTTTTTCTAATACATGCACAGAGACCCCAATCCCAGCCCTTCCTTTCTAAGGTGCCAAGACACTACATCTGTAAAGGCCACAGCAACAACTCACAAAAGTGCAATGAACAACACTACCCAGGGCTGGACCAGGAACAATCAGAACCCTATATGCAGACTGAAGGGCAGACACAGGTTTTGGGAGGGAAAGAAAGTCCTCTGAATCTTGAAGGGTTGGAAACACTAATATACCCCAGATAAGATAGACTGTAGCCAGATCAATTGTGAATGGTCTGAATTCAATTCTGTAATTCTAAATACTATCCTTCAAACCTTGTAACTAAGAAAGCTTTCTTGTGTTTGTGGATCTATCCATTTCTTAAACCCCTTGGGGTATCATTATGGTTTGTTTGTTTGTCTGTTTGCCAGGGGTTTCTAAGCAAAAGGATCTAGTCAGTTGTACCAGTACCTTGACGGTCTGTCAAAGGGTAAAGAAACCATCTGGCCAAGCCTCAACCAGCATAACAGGTTATCACAAAGGCACACACACCACTAAATATGTCCCCTTAGGGACTGGGCGTGACTGCAGACCCAGGACTGGCCTTTTAGTCCAAGGGGATCACTCGGTTGAGAGGATAGCGGAAAATTGAAGATCGGTCCACATGTGGCTCCTTCCTTCCCTAACCCCTTATTACAGATTTCATTCATTTACTGATTCAACAAATATTTATGAAGCATTGTCTGTGTCCCAGAAACTATTCTAGGTGCTGAGAAAACATCAATGAACATTTCCAAAAATGTCTCTGTTCTCATGGTACTCAAGTTTTTGTGGCTGCGTGGGCAGGGGATAGACAATAAGCATGTAATAAAATGTAGTACGTGTAATATAATTTTGTAAAAAAAGAGGTGATACAACTTTAGTTAGCAATGAGTACTTTGAAGAAAAACAAAGAAGGTAGGAAAAGGGTCAGAGGGTAACTGAAGAGAAGTAAGTGGCTGAGTGAAGGTCAAGGTTAAGCGAGGGCTGTTAGGGAAGATTTCTTTGGGGACCTGGCAAATGCTGTTTCAGCCAATACTCGAGGGGAGGGAAGGAGAGGCAGAAGAGAGGAAGTGAGCTGACTTTTGGAGGACTAGAGGGTGACAATTCCAGGGCCATGTCATTGCATAGGGGAGGCAGAGAGAAGGCGCAATGATTTACAGCAGAAAGGCAGAGAAGCGCTTGGATTCGCAACCATGTGCACAGGTGTTTTGATCTCAGTATTTTCTTCTAACTCATAACAAATATAGCCCGACCTGATAAATTTAGTGGCATATTGCTTTCATCTGAATATATCCTTTCCCTGACTCTTCCTTCATTTCCTCCCAGAAGGATGTGCTGTTGGAGAAGAAGTTAATTTAACAAGAAAAGCTGAAACTGACAATGTGGAACCTTGATTCTCTTGCAAATGCAGCCTTGATTATTACAAAGTCTGCCTATGACAGTTCTAATATGTCTCTCTTTACTGGTAAATTATCATTCATCCTGAGAGGTGTGAGGACTTAATCCTTTGCATTTAAGGAGCTCAGAGACTGAGCACAGCAATTATAAACCTATTTCTTTCTCTTTCTTTTTTCCCCCTTATTTTTGAGAGGTCCCCAAAAGTGCTTAAAATGTCCAGGCACTTTCCCTCAGTGTGGTTATGGGCTCAACTCTGCCGGCGGAGGTGTAACTTACTTGTGATAGGTTTCTCCCTGATTCTCCGGGTGTTGCGCATGTTTTGGGCGGAGTTCCGCTTGCTTAGTATACCTCAATAAAGTGAAACAAAATCATTTCCCCTTGTCCTATTCTCACAAGTACAAATAGCTTAAGAGGCAGCACGAAATAATGGCAAGAGTGATGCTGGAATCAGACCAGTTTATACAGCACCACCTCTTAGAAAGCCTTTCGTGCTTGAATGAGCAGATTTACGTCCCTGACTCTCAGCTTCCTCTTGTACAAAATAGAGCTAATAAGAGCTACCTTGCCTGGTTACCCAGGGGAAGATGTGAAATGTGGAACCTAGATGGGAGCCCCTAGATATGGCTGTGTCACTCAGCTGGTATTCACTTGGCCTTAAAATTTAACATCAAAAACCACAATGGTAGATACAGGTCATTATGCCTTCGTCAAAACCAATAGAATGTACAGCCGCAAGAGTGGACCCTAATGAAATATGTGGCCTTCGGGGGATAATGATGTGTCAGTGTAGGTTATCCGTGTAACAAGTGGACCACGGTCATAGGGGGTGTCCATAGTGGGGGAGGTCATGTGTGCAGGGAGAGGGGAGGTACATGGGGAATCTGTACTCTGCTCAAATTTTGTGAGCCTGGCTGCTCTAAAAATAAATTCTAGTAATTAAAAATAACATTAATAAATATTAGTTGGACACTCATCCACCTTGCATTGGATAGCCTAGTATCCTTACAGATACCTTGCAGGATTTGGAAAATTCTTGTTTCACTTAAGCTTTTTGGGCTTTAACCTCTGGATCTATTGCATTGCCAACTTCAGCCCTGCCTTCTCCACCTGCCAGCCATTCCTTATTTAACCGCACTGACCAGTACTCACACGGAAGGGGAGAATGCATTAAAAGTTTGGAAGTAATGGGGGGGAAAGCACAGCCAATGTTAAAAGTCCCTAGGTGATCCTTGACATTGGGACAGTTCACTGGTCTCTCCACATAGAGCTTTATTCTCTTGTCAGATTTACTGACCCTTCCACCTGCCACTCTGTTCCCCATTTCCCTCTGTTTTTAGTCTCTCTGGGGAAACTAAAAATATCTTACTTTTTTATGCAGAACAATTTTCTTTTTCTGGTTCTGTTAAAGAATATATATATCCAGAAAGGTAAAATCATGACTGTATAAATGGATAAAAAGGAATCTGTGACAAATATTTCATTGAACTCACTTAATGAAAGGAAATTTCAAATAAATTCGTATATGCAGTGGCAAAGTTGATCAATATTCACAGGGCAATAAGAAACTATCTCTTTTGGACAGAGTGCACATGTCTGTGGATAAGACTTATTTGCATTTCCATCAATATTCTATAATTTACACTTTTGAAAGAACTCAAAGACAATAAAAGGAGGAGATGCTAGACAGACTCCCTAATTCCCCCCCACCCCATTTCAAAGTCTTTCACAGTTTTTCCTGACAGCTCACTCCTGGCTTATCTGGACCATGCACAGATGGACTATTTTCATAGTATCTAAATTGCCCATCAATTACACAGTTTTGCTCAACAAAGTTCTGTTCTTTCTTTGCAGAGAAACACTGCTGCCTCTTTGTTTCTCTTTCTCTACTATGTAAATAAAATAAGTGGTACATCGCTCACCAAGTTCAGTAAATGTTCCTTCCCCCTTACCCTTCCTGACTTACTCCCAGCTCAGGCCCTTGTGTCTGTTACATGCTTTGCAGTGTTTCCCTACACTGGGAATATTTTTCTCTCTCTCTTACAACTCGTGTGTTTGTACTGTTTCTGTTCCACTGAAAAGTTAGGAGTGCTAGGTGTCATGAGAGAAACAGGTGTCTGATGATGTTACTTACATGTGTGACGACTTTCAATTTCTCTAAGTGACCATCACAGACTCTGCCACAGAGCCATGAACAGACTGGGTGCAAAGTTGAATCAGCTCAAGGAAGTGAACTAGAGAGTGATAAGGTAAAATTGTGGCATGTTTATTAGGTGTGTTTATCTTTTTTTTTTTTTTTAAAGGTTTTATTTATTTATCTGACAGACAGAGATCACAAGTAGGCAGAGAGGCAGGCAGGAGAGAGGAGGAAGCGGGCTCCCTGCTGAGCAGAGAACCCGATGCGGGGCTCGATCCCAGGACCCTGGGACCATGACCTGAGCTGAAGGCAGTGACTTAACCCACTGAGCCACCCAGGCGCCCCAGGTGTGTTTATCTTTTGATCATCCCTAGTTCTTCTTTTAGCACTAGAAGATGGTCTTGAAAAAAATTAGGCATAAGTCAGTGGTGGAGAATCTGAAAAAAGGCAGAGAGAGAGGACGGAGGTCCTTTGAAATCTTTCTAATCACAGGTTTCACTAGGATGACAATTCCTTTTATTCACTGTGGGAGGAAAAAACGGGGAAGTTATTTAATCGTCATTTATAAAATGGAAAAAGAATTTTATTGTCTCTTAACTCATTTGTCAGTATTATAACCAGCCATGTGGTTTTCAAAGTGGGTTCCATGGTCTAATCTCAGTAGAATCATCCATACATCCATGGGCTTGTTAAAAATAGATCTCTAAAACTAGTGTTTTTGCTTCACTCACTGTATCTGAATACCTGGGGATAATTGTTTAGAATCTTGAACTTATTTTTTATTTTTTATATATATTTTTAAAGATTTTATTTATTTATTTGAGAGAGAGAGAATGAGAGGGGAGAAGGTCAGAGGGAGAAGGTCAGAGGGAGAAACAGACTCCCCACGGAGCTGGGAGCCTGATGTAGGACTTGATCCTGGGACTCTGGGATCATGACCTGAGCCAAAGGCAGTTGCTTAACCAACTGAGCCATCCAGGTGGCCCCTCGAATCTTAAATTTATTAAGGATACTAGGTAATTCTTATGCCTACTGAAGTATGGAAACTAGGGTTATAGAAAACATATCATTTTTTTATATATGATGGGGAACTCTCACTACCATGGCCAGCAGTGGTGAAATCCAAGGGAGAGAACAATGCTGACGCTTTCAGAAAACCTAGCCTCTGAGCCTGACCATGAACTGGCAGGTCACCTGCATAAGTTGGACCTCACGGGCTGCCATGTGTTTCAGAGAAATATCAGAAATACTCATCTTCAGAGAAAGAAGAGAAAAAAATATCTTTATTTCCCTTCCAATCCTAATGTTTGGCTTATTCTTGTCATAAGTAAGCATGAAGATAACCTTGTTCTTCTGATAATAATACATTCAAAGAATACTGTGTATTTTCTTTGGGCCTCATAAACATTAACCCAACTGCCTGAGAACAGATTGCTACAGAGCCAGGCATCATGCACGGTTCACTAATATTATTTCATGAACCACTAGTTATCTTGGTTCTTTTCATGTGATTGATTTTTTTTTTTTTTTTGGTGTTTTCTTTTGTGCAGGTATATGTAGCACTCTTTTCTCTTGAAGGAATTGAAGGTAGAGTGCACCCAAAGCCTAAGAAAGAATTAAATAAGAATACAAGCGCTCTGTATTACGGGAATAAGAACCCTGTTGTTCTTTCAGAAATAGACTGAATGGCAGTGTTCACCCCCCATTCTACTGGAGTCCAATTACTTTGGTTAGACTAATTTTTTTCCCCTTATTAACTGTCCTCTGTGCTTAATGGGACCAAATGTGAGATGGGAAGGTAAAGTGTCCAGGCATCTGTATCAGACTAATTTTAGCATCAAGGATGGTTGTGAGGGGCTGGAAGCCAGGTGCTTTTCAGCCTTAATGAGGTGGCACCTCCTTGATGCTTTTGACCTTGTCCATTGTAGGTGGGAATTTGTAGAAACCATTTAGACAGCTTAAAGTAAAGTTGACAGAACTGTCCTTATCCATTTTAGCACCACAAGAGCAGGCCAAGTGCTATTTTCTGTAGATAGAAAGTAACATACATTTATCCAGTCATGGAACAGACATAAACGTGAGTTGACACCTCCTCTTGGTTCTCTCCCCAACCTGAAATCAGCACTAATAAATCCCCAGTGGTCCTTATTTTGCTTAGAATCACACCATATTGACAAGTTTCTTAGAGTACCACCAAACCTATGGCCATTACAGGACAATAAAAACTCTAAATTAAAACTCATTAAAAGATGCTCTGTGTCCAGGGTGGTTTCCTCTCTGGCCACAACACCGAGAACCACCTGCTGGCCTGTACCTCATCCCAGATCCGAAGACTCACAAACACAGAGGCTATCTTTCCTCTATGTAAGCCCATTTGTTGACTTCTGTGATGGGATTATTTTTAAGGTGTTCCATGAGAGGAAAGATGATAGATACCTTTGATCTTTGCTAATACTCAGTCAGTCCTCCTCTTGAATGTTCTTGAGGCACATTTCAACAAAGATGATTGCACTTTACAACAGTCCCATGCTATCTATCTATCGATTATCTTTTTAATTTCTCCCTAATCTATGCTTCTATACCTCTCATGCCTTTTCAATGATAACATCATTATAATAACTCAAAAAATGTAAAAACAAGCAAACAAAACTTTTCTCCACTGCCGTTCTTTTCCTCTTATGAAGAAATTGCCTTGAAAGGAAAAAGTAGATAATTGGTACAACCACTTCAGTAGAAAAGCTCTTCAAGAGCTCAGGCTGTGTGTGTGATAAGTTCTCTTGAGATGAACACAAGATAGGTTGACTAATGTTATGGTTTCATGGCTTTTGGGCTTAGTAGTAAGTCACTGATATAACAGTGATGTTAAAGACTTGTTAGCTTTGCTCAAAACATTTCATTAATGTCTACGTTTCCTGAGGAAGAAAAAAAAATCTTTCCTTTGGTTATAAATAGAAAATGTTAAACTGGGAAGACAGGTGACAAGTGAC
The DNA here is from genome assembly GCF_002288905.1 of Enhydra lutris kenyoni. Lineage (NCBI taxonomy): Eukaryota > Metazoa > Chordata > Mammalia > Carnivora > Mustelidae > Enhydra > Enhydra lutris. The sequence goes on from NW_019154095.1 coordinate 31,330,124, forward strand.
AGAGTGGGGACTGGAGTTCAGGAATATTGTACCCTATTTTTGGTTCATCCATGTAGTCCAACTTCATCAGTTCTCAAGGTATCAGGAGGTCACTACTTGTAAAATGTTCATACTGTTGGAATAAGTGTGTACACTCTGTTTACTTGAGAGGGAACACAAATCACATTCTTCCATTTACTTATGTATCTTGTGGAAGTTCCAAATTCACTTCCCCAATGCTATGAGTTTTTGGACTGGAGCTTTTGGAAATCCATCCTTCCATTCATATTTCTCTGTTTATTGATACCCCACTATTTGCTCCTCACAATTTCTTCCCATCTACATACACCCAACCATATCCCTGAAACCTAAGAAATGCATGGGCGTGTAAAGAAAAGCACAAGAGGAGCACTGATAAAGGGAGTCATTTTATTGCTAGCTCTAGTGATCATATACTGATGTCAAAAAGACAGTGCGGTCAGAATCAGAAGGACTAAGTTGTATTTTCTTGGCTCTATTGACTGTGTGACCACTGATATTTTAATTATCTTGAGTTCAGTATCCTTATACTTAAATGAGTACAAGCATCCTTATACTTATTATGAAAAAGATACAGTGATATCTATCCTGATCAATATAGAGGATGGATATAAATATCAAATATGTTAATATGTTTAAAAATGCAACTATTCATTGTTTTAGGAAAGAGTTACAATGAAAAAAGAATTAAGGATTTTTTTTTTTTTTTGGTCCCATGAAAGCAGCAATTTGAGACAACCCAGATTGTTTACATATTGACTAAAGGTTTATGAACCACATGCAAAAAGAGGATATTTTTTTCCCCATGAGAAAATAGCAGTCTTCACTATGTGCCTTTCCCAAGACTTCTTCCTTCCTGACCTAAATCAGATCATAAAAATGTTGGGGATCCAAGGACCAACCAAAATGGAGTAATCATTGAAACCCAAGGGTCTGTCTCCACAGACCAGCAAGAGTGACAGGGTGAAGCCAGGCAGACTGTACTACTCTAGCTCCTGGCCATTCAATCACATGTGCCAACAGGGCTGCAATGAATTGTCTTCCTCTTTTTAAAAAAGATTTTATTTATTTATTTACTTAGAGAGAGAGAGAGAGAGAGAGAGGAGAAAGGTCAGTGGGAGAAGCAGACTCCCTGCTGAGCAGGGAGCCCAATGCGGGACTCAATTCCAGGACCCAGGATCGTGACCTGAGCCGAAGGCAGTCGCTTAACCAACTGTGTCACCCAGGCGCTTAGAATTGTCTTCTTCTTAAGGCTACAGTGAGCACACTGAGAGGAACACAGGTTGGGATACCTTTTCAGGTGTTGGAGGGCTTGAAAACTCAGCCAAGCACAGAATAATGCTGCATGCCAACTGCACAAAGTGCAGCAGATAAAAATTAGCGTGGTGGTCTCCCCCATGGACTGTTCTTCCCTACAATGATGTAATACAAGGCCTGGAAGTGTGAGGGCCAACAGAGATGGATTAAAAGGAAAAGAGTGACAGTGGCAGCAATATCAGTAGAAAGTAAAGAACTAAGTCTTAAATATTAAGTCCACATGGACTTAAATGTAGTGAGAGTCCGCAATGTCCTTTTGGATAGAGTTTGAGAAATATAAGAGCTCTATAAAAAAGAGAATTAGGTAGGGATAATTATGTGATCTTGATATATATGGATGCCACCTGGGACCATGAGCAAAGCTAGGATATGGCCCTCCCTCAGGGAGAGAAGATTGGGAATTATAGTAGAATCAGATACAAATCTATGTTCTGTGTTACTCTAATAAGGTAACTGTTAAAAGTTTTTGAATATTGCTAGATGAAAGGTGATGATCTGAATGGCGCCAAGTAAGCTGTAGACAAGATTTTAGTGCTTAAGGGATATTGACCTTGGAAGAGTCTGCAAAACCTATGGTTGAAGCATTGACAATCCTGCTGCAACCAGACTAGGAACCATCTCAGCTGTGAGGGTGCCGGAAAAGACTCACAACAAAGCATGCTGGAAATCATAAGATGGGACAACTGCAAGGTTTTGTTGCTAAAAGGAACCTCTTACCATAAACACAGCCAACATCTCCAGAGCTGGGTCAGTAAACTGCCAATTGCCAGGGTGCCTGTGTGGTGCGGTCAGTTAAGCTTTGGACTCTTAATTTCGGTTCAGGTTCCTTATCTCAGGGTCCTAAGATGGATCCCTGACTCAGGCTCCGTGGTCAGTACAGAGTCTGCTTGTGATTCTCTCTCCCTCTGCCCATCCCGCTCATGTGCGCACTCGTGCTCTCTCTCTCTCTCTCACTAAAATAAATAAATAAATAAATAAATAAATATTTAAAAAAGCTACCAATTGCTTCTCATGTGCCCACCCACTAGGCTTCTCCTCTTACTGGGGCTTTGCCTGAAATAAAGGGGGTTAAATTTGTTCAGAGGTATAAAGGAGTGAACACACAATGAGGATTATTATTACAGCTATCATCTAAAATCGTCGTTGCCTACTGACTCTTCCTTACCCATATAATCTTTTTGTTTGCTTTACCAGCTTGTTAGTACCTCCCCTGTGTTCACCCTCCTTCATCCAACAACCACCACCATTTTCCCAACATGTGCCAAAGGCTGAGTTTACAGAGCCCCCCTCATGAGCAAAACAGACGAATTCCCTATGCCTCATGAAACAGATAGCACAGTGAGGCGGCGGAAATGACATGCATGAAACTAGGTGGCTGTGGCAAAGGCTACGTGTATCATTATGAGCTGTGGTAAGTGTGAAAATGTGCAGGACCCATGAGAGGATCTCCGTAGGACATCTTGTTTAGACTGGGGCTCAGGGAATGCCTCTTGGACAAAGTGACATTTAATCTGAGACCTCAAAGATGGGTGGAAATGGGATAAGTGTGGGAACAAGGGTATTTCAAGCCCAGAGACCAGTATGTACAAAGACACAGGGGGTGAGACAGACTTGACACATTTGAAAAACCCAGAAAAGCCAATGGGACACGAGTCCAGTATGTATGAGGGGGTGGGGTGGCCAGAGGGGAGGCTGGGAAGTTGGGGTTGCTTGTGGAGCAGCAGGACCATGTTCAGCACTTGGGTTTTATCTCCTGTGGGATTCCCAAGTCCTCTGATGTTCATTTTTCTCTCCATGTCCTCTCTTATCTGTGCCCTGTTCTCTTCGTGATCATTTCTGAATTCCTTAAGCCCAGATTTTCCAGGCAGTTCTATCTTCTGTTCACTGCCAATTTCCACTTGTTTTTCCTTAGTATTTCATCCAAAGTTATCCATGGAAAAACAGCCAGAGCTGAAACAACACCATAATAATAATAATTTTAAAATGACACCAAAGTAGCAAGTAGAGTCAGTGCTGTACACAAAATGGCATGTGTATTCAGGAAGGAGCCCCAGGTGATGCAATGGTGACCCCATTTGCGGAAGCTGGAGGCTGTGTGTCTGGGAAGCGAAGTCAGCCCTGGCACTTTGCTAGTGCTCAGAGGCAGGATGGGCTAGCGGGAGACAGAAGAGCACATGTCTTACCTCTCCTGGCAGTAATATAGGTCCCAACTCATCATGCGCACAGTAGTCTGTCATACCAGCACATGACAGAGGGATCTAAAGTGCAACTTGTCTCTGGTGGCATTTGGCATGTGTAGGTTTGTGCTTCCCTGGCCAGAACCCTTTGATTCAGTTTACCTGAAGCTTGGACTCCTGCCCAGTATCTCGCGAGACTTTAGTGGAAGCCTCCATCAACTCCATCTCTTGGAAGAAGGAGGATTCTTTTTCCTGGTGGGTTGCTCTTAACCTTTTAATTTCTTTTCTTTTTTTTTTAATTTCTTTTCAGCGTAACAGTATTCATTGTTTTTGCACCACACCCAGTGCTCCATGCAATATGTGCCTTCCCCAGTACCCACCACCTGGTTCCCCCAACCTCCCACCCCCTGCCCCTTCAAAACCCTCAGGTTGTTTTTCAGTGTCCATAGTCTCTCACGGTTCACCTCCCCTTCTTTTCCTCCCCCAGCAGTTTCACCAGTCACTCCCTCCCATACTAATATAGAGTCCTGTGGGAAAACTGGGGTGGGGGAGGAAGGTGGAGAGATGTCAACAGAATAGCTAGGAAAGGGGAAAAAAAAACCCCAACTTTTTCCTTAAATTTTCAGTGGAGACTTACATATTTTAAATGTATGCCCTTAAAAATATCCGTTCTGAAGAAAATAATCTGCTCCCCATTGTTACTAATTTTGTTAAGTTTTGAAAGTGGTTAAATAAGGAGGTACTCAAAATTTGGATTCTAGGAATGCAAACGCTGTCCTGAGGTGTTTAAATGCATTTTAATCTTGAAAGAATCTGCCTGAAAACAATAATCTACTAATTATTAGTATTATTGTATTAGTATCACTTTTTTCCCTTAGGAAAACATCACCGTGGCAGTCTCAGCGATTTCTAGAGTTTTTCATGGAGACCGTATCTGAACTAATTTTCTCTCTTCTGCCTGTCATTTGGTTATTTATATCTAAGGTGGGAATAATAGTTGTAGATCCCATAGGGCACTGAGCAGTTGAAATTATCCTCTAGATTTAAATATGTGAGTTTAAATACAGCTCCAGGTGAGACCCCTGGGGGCTTTGCAGCTCCGAGAGAGAGAGAGAGAATGTGTGTGCAGCCACCACTCCTGTTCCTTTTTTTGCGTAGTCCACATACTGTCTTCCAGACAGAACACGTGCTTCCTGAGAGAAACTCTCACAGGAATAAAAGGAGAACTAATAAAAATAACACTTAGCAATATTATTTTTCAGCAGTACTATTCTCTAAACTCACAGGCTGCACCAAAAACTAATGGCAAGCAGCAGGAGTCAGTCCCTGTGTAAGGAGAAATTAGCTGCTAACCAGAATCCCTGCGAAGCGATCTTGCTGGGCTACAAATATGCAGAATTGGTCTGGTTAAATGGTCATTCTGTGTCTCATTTTTCAAAAACTTTTTTTTTTTTTTAAATCAGGGATAATAGCATTGGCTTGTTGCTTTCACAGTGAGTGGTTAGCCACAGGAGCAGAACACTGATGAGAAATCCAGAGTGAGCGAGCTTGTGGTTGGGTCTAGGGAATGGTTTTGAGACTTACTTTGGAAAGTAAGATTGTCATAAATTCTAGATACTGAAAGAATTGAGAAGGCAGGTGACTTTCAGGTCTTTCATTTGTTTGTCTCGCTTTCCCTTTTGCCTCCCCCGTCCACCCTCATTTTCTCTTTTGATGGAGGTGATCCTGGGGATGGGAAGTTCTACTTCCACAAAATACTGGTGTGGGAAAGAGTTGCTCTCTTTCTCTGATGAAGTTTCCTGTCGTTCGGATGTACTTTTAGAGACTTGGATTTCTAGGATCACCATGTCCATTCACAAAGCCAATAGTCTCAAAGATTTAGTCCTTAAAATAGATGATTATATTCCCAAGAACCCAAAATAGATATTTTCTAGGAATTTTTTAAAAAATGAGGGTAAAGACTAAAGGTACAAACATAGTGATCCGAAGGGGCACATGCACCCTAATGTTTATAGCAACAATGTCCACAATAGCCAAACTATGGAAAGAACCTAGATGTCCATCAACAGATGAATGGATAAAGAAGATGTGGTGTATATATACAATGGAATACTATGCAGCCATCAAAAGAAATGAAATCTTGCCATTTGTGATGACGTGGATGGAACTAGAGGGTCTTATGCTTAGCGAAATAAGTCAATCGGAGAAAGACAACTATCATATGATCTCCCTTATATGAGAAAGTGGAGATGCGATGTGGGGGATTTTGGGGGTAGGAAGGGGAGGTAGACAAACCATAAGAGACTCTTAATCTCACAAAACAAACTGAGGGTTGCCGGGGTGAGGGGGGTAGGGAGAGGGTGGTAGGATTATGGACATTGGGGAGGGTATGGGCTATGGTGAGTGCTGTGAAGTGTGTAAACCTGGTGATTCACAGACCTGTACCCCTGGGGCTAATAATACATTATATGTTTATTAAAAAATTAAAAAAATTAATAAAAAATAAAATAAAATAAAATTAGAAAGTCCAAAAAAAATGAGGGTAAAGAAATCAGACTTTTCATTTGGAAATACTCCAGCAGACATGTGAAGGATATTTGTGAAGAGGTGGGACTGGGTGACACAGAAAGTTTAGGAAGTTTTGTAAAAATGTGAGTAATTACAGATAGGATAGTGGCAGTTAGAACAGAATGAAGGAAAGTGATTTAAGGGATATTCAAGGGGAGAACAATCAGAGCTTACTGATTGTCTGGATATAGAAAATTAAGGAAAGGAAAGTGTTAGTAATGCTTGATCACTTAGTTAAGTGGGTCCCATCAGCCAGAAGAGGTGTGCAAGTCAGTGAAGGTAGGGTCATGATGTGCTAACAGATACACTCCAAATCACAGAAGCTGAAAACAGCAAATGGCTATTTCTTGCTCAGGTGGTCTGGTACCGGGATTTGTGCCTCCTTAGTCACTCAGGGACCCAGATCAAGGGAGGTTGCCATGATGCCACTCTTTCAACATTTCCCTCCATGTACTAAGTGAGAGGAACAGAACATGAAACAGTGCAGCAGCTCTTCAATCTGTTTGCGTGGAAGCAACAGGCACACATTCATCTGCTCATATCTCTGTAGCACGGCCATGCTTTTCATTAGTGGGTAGGGAAATGTGACATTCCATATACGTGGAATTGCAAGAACCCTCGATACTGGTGACTATGAGTGTTGCCTGCCACCACAGGAAGAACAGGAGAAGCAGAGAGCTGGGTTGGTGACCACAGTGACAGGTGAGCTCTTAGACGCTGGTGGGCAGAAGGTGGGGCAGCATGCAAAGGTGAGAAGTACATTGCACATGGTAACCTGGGGGTTCACTTGAGTCAAAATAAATATACAGCATCCCGGTAAGAAGAAAGGTCCTGATAAATAGCTCAGGAGAGGACGTCTGGCTGGAGGAGGGGGTGATGGGTAGGGGTTGCGATTTCACGTCATCAGATATTGTGGTTCTGGAAACTCACAGGAGGAGTATGTCCAGGGAGAAAGGAAGAACAGGAACGTGACTTTGGAGAACTCCAATATTTAAGGTCCAGCTAGAGGAAAAAGAGCCAGAAAAAACTGATGTTTATAATTAATAGCAGTATGGAATCTATAAAACATATACCAAATTAAAAAAATAGAAGTACGTATATTTTTCATATTTGCTTGGGTAAAAATAAGGACGTAGACCATTATTCTGCCACATGTGATTTCCAGCCAGCATGCTGCACATGGGCATATACTGTCCCTTGGAAATAACCTTGAAATAATTCTGTCTGCCAATCAGTCAGCAGCAGAACAGAGCTAAAAAGAATTAAATAGCTCACACAGTGAGGGAGGCAATCTTGTTAAGTTGGGTTTCTAAGTGACCCCTGACTGACATAGCTCCAACTTGGGAAGTCTTTGGCTTTCACAGTGTGGAAGCTGAAATCCAAAGAGCAGCTTGTCTTTTTGGTATAATGATTACAAAAACTACAAGAAAGGTGAACTTTCAAAGTTAGGCTTGAGAGAACTTCCAGAAGTGATCCGTGCTGCTATCAAAAGCCACTTACTCTGATGGGCTGAGGGCTGAGCACTGGAAGAGGCCATATGATCCAGCCAGCAGGCAAAGCCTGAAGGTCTGTGATTTAAATGAAGATGGAAATTCTCAGAGCTGGAAAGCCTGGAAAAATCGGGTAATGAGATAAACCTAATATGTTTGTGATTCCTAGGAGGGAACTGCTATTTTGCAGAGGTTATTAATTATGCAACAGGAAAGCCTAAAGTGTCCTTGGAGGGCCAATTCGAGGCACGGTACTCTGGGGATCCCACCCACAACTCCCCCTCTCAGGCTGGGGAGATGATCTTCTGTTTGGTTTGCTGGGAATGGCGCTGCTGTTTTGTACATGAGGTTCTCATGTGAGGGTGAAGAAGCACGGAGCCCAAGTAAAACACTAGTCAGGAGGCAGGAGAGAGCTGCCTGTGATGGGTGAGTTTTCACAAAGAGCCTGGGAAGTGGGTGGTCAGCAGAGGTGGGTTGACACTGTCGATTTTTCACTGTGATCATTGGTTATCAGTCATCTGTGCCCCGTGAAGGTCATCCCCACACAGGGAGTCAGAAATTAGTAGGCAGGCAATAAAGAAGAGATGCTCTGAAATAAGAAGGGAGGGAGATTTTCCTCTGGTCTTCGGTCTTCCGTCTTCTGTAGGTGTTGGCCCGAGGCAGACGGCAGTGGGAGGGCAACTGCTGTCCTGCAACAAAACCATGTAGGCAGTAGTGAGATGGAAAATTGAAACTGAAGGTGGAGAAGGCAGGCTTTCCAAGACAGGGCAGATCCTAAGAACAGACGGGCGACTGAGGGCAGTGAAACCACCACCTTGTTTTTACTTTGCTTTTCCCAGGTCCTCATGGGTGTGTCTATGATTTGTCCATGTCTATGGGTTAAAATCCTGCCCCGTTTCATAAACAAGCTCTCCAGAGACAGGGAGTGGAGACAGTGGAGACAAGCACCTTTCTCACATGTTCCTGCTCAACACAAATGTAAGAACACAGAACAAGGCCTGGGCCCTGATGGCCCAGTTATGATTGCCAACTTCTCATCTTTCTCTTGGAAATTTGTTGCTTCCAAGAAAATGAGCCTTCTGGTATTTCTAGGTATAAGTCTAGGGGCACGGGGCCTCCCCTAATTCACCATGCTTCCCTTTTCTGGACTGGATGGGTCTGTATACAGGCTCTCTCTGTCTCTCAGGAGGGTCTAGGTTATGTTCAAGTAACAGACTCTCCCTAAATCTTAGAGGTTTAATAAATATATATTTCTTTTTCCTATTAGAACCTGTTTCCATTGCTGGGAGCTCTGCTCCTCCATCTTCCCCATTCAGAGATGAATACGACAGAGGCCAATACCATCTGGAACATCACCAGTCCCTGTGACAGAGGGGAAGAGATGCGTTGAATGGGGCAGTGGCTTTTGTAGGCTTCTTGCTGAAAGTCACATGTGTCTCCTCTGTTCACATTTCTTTCCTCAGCCCTCACAGAACCCAAGGCCAGCATAACTTCAAGTCTAGTAGGGTGATAGAACCCTAGCCTGTACTAGGACTGGAAACGTTGGTGACCACTGTAACTGTTCTCTCAGCTGTGGCTTTCAATTTCAACCAGACCTTTTCCTACAGGACAGAAGCTGTGCCTTGATATCTGTTGGGGATTGAGGTTTTTATTTTTCTTTTTAAAGATTTTATTTATTTATCTGGGAGGGAGAGAGACAATACATGAGCAGAGGGAACAGAGGGAGAGGGAGTAGTAGACTCCCCACTGAGCAGGGAGCCCAAAGCAGGGCTCAATCCCAGGATGCTGGGATCATGATCTGAGCTCAAGGCAGATGCTTAACCAACTGAGCCACCCTCTTGTCCCATCTTTTATTTTTCTTATTGCCACCTCTGTGCAGGTTAGCTGGAATGTGAGGACCTGCTTGACAGGAATTACTTGGATCCTATGTCACTCTGCTCTGCCTAGTATTGATAATCCTTGTGGCTTGGAACTTGCAATAGCAAAGGTTTCTGAATTCCTGGAAGAAAATATTGTCCCTCAAGGACATAGTGCGTAGCTAATCTGGTTATATTTCTGGAGTGAGTCTTTGCATTAAGTTTGTTCTCCAAGCTCTTGTTCTGTCTTTTTGAGTAAGTCCTGGGTTAATTTCCACATCACTTCTCTTCATTTCTTTCTTGCCTAGAATGACATATAATGACTTGTGTCCTTGTCATGAATTGACCATAAACAAGTCAGAGAAATACAGGTGCCATTTGCATTCGCAGTAATGCCAACAGTTTCTAATCAAAGTCTGAGTAGCCAGTCTATTCAGCCTAGAGCAGTGGTTCTCAAAGTGTGCTCTCTGGACCAAAATTATCAGCTCCTAAGGACTGTTATAAATGCAAATTCCTAGACTCCTCCTCAGACCTGCTGAATCAGAAACTCAGGTGATGAGATTCAGACATCTGCATTTTAATACACTTTCTAGGTCAATTGCTGAATGTTAAACTTTGAGAACAGGCAAAGGAAGGAAAAGAAACTGAGCCTGGAAGGAAGGTAAAGAAAAGACAATAAACTCTCACACTTGGGTCTGCGAACTGACCAAGTTCGCAATTTCTCAACCTCATTGCCATAAATGAGGGAAAAGACTTTTTACTCACACAGTACATTGGGAAACAGGTTGGAGAAAAATGCCTACAGAAACAAGGTGTGGAAGGTATAAGTGAGGAATGCGTAGGGATACTATCATTTCCTGCCTGAAAATTTCCTTTCTGAGTTCCTCTGTTAAATGTCCTGGCTTGCATATACTTTGAAAAGCCCAAGAGAGAGATTTTCACTGGAAATTTAAGGTTGGTGTGTTGGATAGTCTTTATCTTCTGTCTACATCTTCTTGGCCCACCTCTTGCCTCTGGTCATGGCTGCAGGATCCAGTTGGTACAAATGTAGATGGCCAGGATCTCATGGCCAGGATCTCATCACTGAAGCAATGGCTACCTTTTGCTTTTTACCTTGGGGACTTTATTTTTTTGCCATCACCATGTCTAACACCCATGGGGGCTCCACTGGGCCATTCTGAAGCATGCACAGACCTGGAAATGTAAAGACATTACATTTGGACAACATTTGGCCATAATGTCCCATTTGGACAATATTTGACAAAGAGAAGCTAAGAATTGGAGGGCAGGTACTCTCTTGGTCTTTGTCTCAGGTACATTCTTTTGGGAGAGCTATATGTTTCTCTGGGAGTCCTTGCTGGAATCAAGTCTCCACTGACCAAGGCAGTTTAGTTTTTCCCTGACGTTCTTCTGTTTCAGGATCCCATCCAGGACACCACGTTACATGTAGTAGTCATGCTGCCCAGCCTCCTTTGTCAGATTTCACCGCGGTGGAGTTACTCTCTTCCCAATTTCCATACTTTACTCTTTGGAAGGAAGTCATTATGCACAGCCCACACAGAAGGAATGGGAAGTTATGCCCTTGGTTCTTGAGGGCAGAGTATCTAGAGTAAATTATTTGGAATTCTTCCACGTGGGAGATATGTCTATTCTGCCTTATTTTATTTTACCAGTTATATCACTAAGAACTTGTGGATATTTCTCATCTTTTGGGTCATACTCCAATATGACTTTATTTTCTTGCATGGTCTCTTCTTTGACCATTGGAATTTCTTTCAGTTGCTTCCTGTGTTCTTCTGGCATAACTCATCATCAGGTGTTGTACTGCATGTTATCTTACAAGATGCTCCAGGATCATGTAAGTTTTCTGCTGCAGTCTTAAAGGTCACCAATTCTCCAAAGTGTCCTGGTTCTTTTTTTCAGGAATTGGGGTTAGAAACCAAGATGTGGATGTTAGGTGTTCTCAGAAAAGACTTTTTATTTATTTTTAATTTTTTTAAAGATTTAAAAAAATTATTTGTGAGAGTTGGGGAGAGAGAGAGAGAGGAAGAGGAGCAGAGGGAGAGGGAGAAGCAGACTTCTTGCTGTACAGGGAACCTGACATGGGGCTTGATCCCAGGACACTGAGATCATAATCTGAGCTGAAGGCAGACTCTTAACCAACTGAGCCACAGGGACATGCCTGAAAAGGTTTTTTAAAATGTCTTTTTTATTGTTTATTTCAATCCCAAAACAAAATTCCTTTGTTATTTGCCTTCACTAAGTCTAATACATCATTTATACTTTTAGGGGATATAGTAACTATTCCAGCTGATTATCATATAAGGATCACTGGGACCCTCTATTATACTCAACCTAACCACATTTAATTTTCCGAGGAGTATGCTTTTTCATCATTTCTTCAGTTCCAGGAATGTGACAGTGGAAATCACTGATCTCACCATATTCCATATCACACAGAATTTACTGGCCTGATGGAATGGTGAGATGACTATTAAAAGGACAGTTTAAGGTGACAGCTTGGGAACAAACCCCATGGGTTTGGAGTGCTCTCCTTCAGGAGACTGTATATGCACAGAACCAGTAGCTGATACATGAGACTGTAACTTCATTCAAGGAATTAAAGGATTACAGTTGGATTGGTCCTTCTCATAGTCATTCCCAGAGACCCTCTTGTGGAATTTGTCCTTTCCACCTATGCATTCTTATACATCATTGGTATGGTGGTCTCCAAACCATTTACACAAGAAAACATTTACACAAGGGGATGAATAAGGTTTCCATTGGAAGGTAATTAACCCTATTTATCAAGAGAACTTAGGTTCATTACTGTATATAGTGATGGGGGGGTGGGGGTGTATTCTATGAAACTCAGTGGTTGACTGGGATGTCTCTTGGTGTTTCCATGCTCAGTAAGAATGATGTGTGGACAATTGTGCCAAACATGGCCTGTTAGAAGTTAGGCAATCCAGGGCTGAAATTTCTTGGGAACAAAGGTTTGTATTACCCTAACAAGGAAAACCCTTACACTTAATAAAGTTCTAACTACTGTAAGGCGTATTTGGAATGGATGATGGAGATAAGAGATAATAAATACAAGTTTTGGATTTGGGTCTAGCTACAGCAACAAAAATTAGCTTATTCCTCTAACCAACTAATATTGAGTCTTTGGTGAAGATCGAATTTACTACCATCCTGAAGGATCGATGATGGCATGAATTTATGTAGGGCATGAGGAGAGCCTAGTAATTCAGGCGGAGGACTGTTAGACTTCTTTGACAGACTCCTTTCTTAGATGGCCTCACTGAGCTTCAGCCACACTACAGATTTCTTGCTTTCTGCCCCAGGACCTTCCTAGTACTGTTAGGGTGTAAGAAGGAGCACTATCAGCCTTTCTGGTACATGTAAAAATGTGGACTTGCATTCTGAATTGAAATCTCTTGGAACAATCATTAACGACAGGCAGGGGCGTGCCACTGTGTCTCTGATCGACAAGTCCGACAATTGTATGTCTCGTAGAAAGTCCCAGCAAAATCAAGTTCCCACTGCCCACATGAGTGACCTTGATACATCCTCCTTGCACTAGCTTTGCCTTTTTATCTGTTTCACTCTCCCTAGATTCTCACTCCATCTCTCTTGGCTTACCGGATAAACTGCCTATTCAAACATCCTTGTATCAGGCTCTGCTTTTGTGGTAATACAAATCAGAACAGATTAATAGGTTTGCAATAGCCTGAGGGAGAAGGAGAGAAAATTCATGAGTATAGGAGTTTGAAATCACATGAAAAGTCTTATTGTAAATCAGGCACTAGGTTAAAAATCTTTTTTTCTCCAGTTCTGTAGTGTAGACAGATTTTTTTTTTCCCTCTTTGTTTTCTTTCCTCCACAAATTTCCATTAAATCCTGACTGGAAGTCAGGCACTGGATGACAAGATCTAGGGAATACAGAGTCGTGATCTTAATGACCTTATGTGATTGTGGTACAATGAACAAATGTATGGAATACTATGTGTCTGCTTGTGTGTGTGTGCACACACCCATGTGCACTGAGAACTTGGTAAGGGAGATGGGGAAAAGAGGAATCGTATTAAAAATGACTTTCAGGTCTTCTCCCATCTGATCTTGGGTTTATACTAAAGGGCCAGGTATGAGCATAGGGCAACTGTGTGACAACAAGAATCACTTGGCTGTTGCTAAATTGCTCTCACTAGAGAGACAGAACTGTAGACACATACGATTGGCGTGTTTGCTGTTCTCTCTGATGAGACACTTGAGACCTAACAAATCTCAATGCTTTCCAAGCAGGCTTCCCACAATCTACTGCCCTTGCCTAGATCACTTAAGCTCATTATCCTTCAAAATGTGACCATGATGCACAATCATCAGTTGCTCTGAAATAAACTGAAAAGGAAATTACTCTTAAAGTTCCCAGGATTCTTCAGAGTCAGCAACTGACTTGTAATCAATCAATAGCATTAGTAACCAGGGTCAGATGCACTGACATTTACCAAGTGGGAAAAATCATGTGATCAACTAAAGGTATTTATTTCCCTGTGGGCCCTGTGCTCCTGCCGAAGCAAGTGAATATGAAGATCCACGTACACATGTGTACAGATACATGTGTGCATGCATTTGCACACATGCGCATGCGCACACACACACCACTTTCTGTTTTAATGGGAGAAAGCATAGTGTTATGGAAAATATTAGAAGCTCTGGGGCTAAAATGTCTGGTTCTGAATACTGTCTTGGTCTGTTAGTAGGGGATTGCTAAGTGACTTTGGGGATAAATGTTATTTAAGTGACTGAATTAAAATGTATTTTTTATGCTACAAAATCTTATAAAAGGACAGATGTAGAGAGAAAAATGGGGTCTTGAGAGAAACACAAGTAAACTTGCAGAAGACGAAACAATCCCAAAGAAATCACAGGTCTAGTGGAGAATCCCACCCAGCACCAGGAGCCAGGAATCCTCATTTTGTTACACTGTTAAATTGACAGTATCTTTTGCAAATTTTTCACATTTTCCTGAGAGTGGAGAAACCGTCTCTTTGTCTTTTCTCCTTTTTCTTTTCTTCTATCGTTTGTTTACTAGAATTCTACGTTTCTTAAAGTGCTGGTTCAAGTAATCTGTTCCCTCTCCCAACCTACAGCCCTCAGGTTCACTTCCTATCTGACTTCCTGTGGCATTTATGGCCCACATCACCATCCAGGGAGTCCTAATCTACTGTACTTAGTGAAGGCGCATACATAAAGAAGGTCCCTCTAGCTGGGCTGTCGCATATGAAGGGCTAGATCTTATTCATCTCGCTTCTTTTATGCTAAGTATAATCCTTCACGTGTAATGGGGGCTCCATAAAAGATATATTTTGCTATTGATTTTGCTGATATCTCCCAGAGATATTATGCCATTAATAATCCCCTTTGAAACCTTCCCAATGCATATCTCCATGGAGATGAGTAGAGGGCACACATCCACATTATTGTCTGCAATTGATGTAATAAAATTTCTGACTTTGGTATGGTACTTAATATGATTTATCTCATGTCACATAGAATCTATAACAAAAACACTAATAATAGGATCCCAAAACACCTCTGCCAAGTAGAAAATGGTTATATTATTCCTATTGGACAGATAATAATAACTAACATTTAATGAGGGTTTGCTGAATTCCAGGCATCATTTTAATGTTTTTCACTTGAAAACTCATTTAATCTTTCTAACTACCTTATGAAGTGGGCACTATTATTATCACTTTTATTTTATACATGAAGAAAGCCAGACACAAAAGGTAGATCATATTTCATACACAATTATTTACTCCTTTCCATGTAAGAGGGTTATAGGTCTCTGCCTTTTCCTCTCTGACTTGTTTATCCTTCCTATGGTAGGAATATACTCCTTTGTATATTGATATCATCACTGAGGTCAATGAAATATGAGTGGAAGAGACAGTAACCCTGTTTCAATGATTTGCTTTAAGAGCCATCCTATGACTGGTCATGTGCTTTCTTATAATCTGCCAGGAGACAAAGACATGGGCTCTATCTCAGCCTATATCCGTCAATAGGGAAGACGTACAGTGTAGAGCCAACGAGCCCTGGGGCTTCCCTTGATCTACTCCCAAAATGTGACATGAGCGAGGAATAAATCTTTAATGGGGAAAAGCCACTGAGATTTTGGTAGTGGCAGAAGCAAGTACTATAAGCTGTCTAAGACAGAAATTTTAAGTAACTTGCCCCTGGTTACATGGTTACCAAGCGGCAAATCTCAGATTCAAAATGAAACAATGTGGCTTGCCAAGCCACCAATTTCACACATTCATGGTTTGTCATGGAGTGGAGATCCTGAGGCCTGGAGAGGTCATCATCTTAGCTTGTCTAAATCATACATGGCGTATACTGCAGATTTTGGACTGGGTCTCTAAGTCCTGAGCTCTTCTCACAACACCATCAAGAGATTGACTTGAAGGGGGACCTGCTGCCCTGCTTTGTTCTTATCACACCAGAAAAGTCTGGAATTCATTCTTATTCTCCGTGGCCCAGCTGCAGGATGGTCCAAAGTCAGCAGCATCACCTCGTCAGCATTCAGGCTCTGTCTCTGCGGCTGTCCTCCTTCTTGGGGATTATTTATGAGGAATGAAGGAAGAGGGGGCCGTGCAGAATTATTTGTTTTCTGCGAAGCTAGGGGATTGGAAATGTTTTAGAAACATAACTGGTTGACACAGAGGATAAAAAGTTAAACATACAGAACCCAACATGTCCTCTCTCGGGACCCCTGTCTGGCTAACAGCAGGATTCACTCCGACATTGTACTGCAGGCTGAATGAGGAAAAAAGACAACCCTGTTCAAACAAAAGCTTGAATACAATGGTTCTGAAGGGCTCACACTGAGTTCTGCGAAAGTGTTCAAGAGAAAATGTACTTTGAGTGCTAGTTTGGGTCTAATGCAGCAACGGTGTCTGCTGGTTGTGGGGTCAGAACACTTGAGGACTGAACTTGGGGATTTCTTGCTTGGTTGATAGACATGTGTAAATATCACTAGGAGTTAGAGAGGAATCTGCATCGGGAATATGCACCTCCTCCCCTGCCCCCACAAGCATGCATTTCAGGGGAATACAACATAGGGATTACCACTGCAACAATCTACTTTAAAGCCTTTTTCCCCCCATTTTTATCCTTTTGTGATACTGAAAAAACAAGATTTTGATAGTATTAGATGATCGATTTACTACTGCTTCGTAGGTTGCAGAATCAGAAAGTGGAAAGGTTCCTTTGATATCCCACCTCTAACAGTGGAAATTTTGATCAGATGGTATTTGTGGGCTGGATATATTCCTTGCACTTGCCTGAGACTGTAGTTTCAAGTAAACAGCAAGGTAGAACTGGTGTGCCAGTTCCCAGGACAATGAACTTTTAATTTATACCTTCTGGGAATGCAAAACTGATACCTGATTAGAGTAGGAATTATCACATAACATATCACACATAGAAAGTAAACCACTTTTCATCCTAAGATAAACTCAGAAGGCAGGGAACACCCTGTCTGAAAGTAGCCCCCCAAATCCCCACCCCCCAAATCAGGGAACTCTGGGCTCCAGTTAGATGCTACTCTAATGAAAACAGCTCTGCCCCTGACTTTTGCAATCCTGACTTCTGTAATTATGGGATGAGCCTTGCATTTAGGATAATCACATGAAGGAGCTGATGTTTTCCCACTGAGGACAGACCTATGGGACCTCTATAGTTAGTTCAGGTCTTTCAAGAAGCAGATGCAAAAATTGGATTCGAGGGTTGAGAAGAGTATTCTTCTGGGAAATGTCTGTGAAGGATTAATGCTGAGGGAACAGGAGGAGTCAAGGGGAGCCATCACACCACAATACAGGTGTGACACCTTTAGAAATAGGGAAGGAAGGAAGGAGTGGAAATAAGGCTTCAGACTGCAGTATGGTCCTCTGAGAATCCTGCCCACATCCATGGGGAGTCCCTGAGCCCAATTTGCCCTTCAGAGGGATTTTCCCATTGGCAGGGATTGGCCACTTCTAGTCCATCATTATGCTCAGTGGCTGGTGAGGAGCAACCCAGGGGACACCATAGTGGCTTCAAAGAGATGGTGCCTGGGTACTGTCAACCATCTCTCTTCCCTGCTGTAGGTTTTTTGGAAGGAATATTGGGCCCTCAGACTTTGGTAACCCAGTGAATTTTCCCCCTTAAACCTGTTGTAACCTTTATTTGGGGATCCAGCCCTTCAAAGGCTAGAATTCTTTGCAAAGCATTTCAAGAAGAGTACTTTAACGTCCTTTATACTTTAGTCTCTAAAATTTAAAAATAATTCATGAGGCACAGTTGTAGATGCTGGATATAGCAGTGATAAAACATAGAATGAAATGCCTGCCCTCATGTAATGCACATTCCCCAAGGGGGAGGAGGCAGGCCATAAATTTGTATTCTCATCACGGAACTTTCTAGAAGATGTCAGATTTTTCTGTTCCATACCTCCAGTGGATTTCTGTTTTACCAGGGTTAGAAAATCAAAGTCCTTATAATCACTGCCCTGTAAGGTCCTACACAATAGTTTCGAAGTGGTTTGTAACTATTCTGGAATGAAATACCACAGGTTGATCAGGATAGGTTTTTTATTGCATGTTCTAGATATAAGACCTTTGCCAGATACCTGTTTTGTGGATTTTTTTTCCTAAATCTATAGCTTGCTTTTCATTTTCATAACAGGATCTTTCATGGAATTAAAGTTTTTTTCTTAATTTTGATAGAGTCCAATTTATCAATTTATTTATTTATTTATTTATTTATGGAACATGTTTTTGGTGTCATGTCTAAAAATGCTTTTCCTAGTTCTGAGTCCCAAAGATTTTGTCCAGTTTTCTTAGGAAAGTTTTATAGTTTTATACTTTACTTAATTAAATCCATGATCTGTTTTAAATTAATTTTTGTATTTGGTGTGATGTCTAGATTAAGATTCTTCTTTTTGTCTATGGATGTCATTGTTCAAGCACCATTTGTTGAAAAGACTGTCTTTCTCTCTTTGAACTGCTTTTGAGGTATTTGTCAAAGTAAGGCAGGCATATTTGTGCTCTTGTTGATTATGTAACTATATAATAAGTCTTAACGTTGGGTAGAATGTTTCTTTTACAAAACTATTGTAGCTATTCTAGTTCCTTTGCATTTCCATATAAACTTTAGAATAACTTGTCTAAATCTTGTAAAATCTTGTTGAAATTTTGATAAGTTTCTTCTTTATTACTGGTTTTAAGCAATTTGATTGTGACCTGCTTTTGCAGAGTTTTGTGCATGTTTCTTATTTTTGAGTTTCATCTAACTTCTTGGAACTGTGTTTATAATTTGCATCAAATTTGGAAAAAATTTTAGCCATTATTTCTTCAAATACTTTTTGTTCCTTCCCTTTCATGGTCCTAATTTTCCATATATTAAGTCCCTTAAAGAGTGTATACTTTTTCCACATTTTTAAAAAATTATTTTTTCTGTCTGTGTCTCATTTGGGTTAGTTTCTATTGCTGTGTTTTCGAATTCATTATTCTTGTTTTCTGTAATATCTAATTTGTGGTTAATTCTTTTTTTTTAATTTAAATTTTATTATTATTATTTTTTAAACATATAATATATTTTTATCCCCAGGGGTACAGGTCTGTGAATCGCCAGGTTTACACTTTTCACAGCACTCACCATAGCACATACCCTCCCCAATGTCCATAACCCCACCCCCCCCTCCTCACCCCCCTCCCCCCATCAACCCTCAGTTTGTTTTGTGAGATTAAGAGTCACTTATGGTTTGTCTCCCTCCCAATCCCATCTTGTTTCATTTACTCTTCTCCTACCACTTAACCCCCCATGTTGCATCTTCTCTCCCTCATATCAGGGAGATCATATGATAGTTGTCTTTCTCCGATTGACTCACTTCGCTAAGCATGATACCCTCTAGTTCCATCCACGTCGTCGCAAATGGCAAGATGTCATTTCTTTTGATGGCTGCATAGTATTCCATTGTGTATATATACCACAACTTCTTTATCCTTTTGTCTGTTGATGGACATCTAGGTTCTTTCCATAGTTTGGCTATTGTAGACATTGCTGCTATAAACATTCGGGTGCACGTGCCCCTTCGAATCATTACGTTTGTATCTTTAGGATAAATACCCAGTAGTGCAATTGCTGGGTCATAGGGGAGTTCTATTTTCAACATTTTGAGGAACCTCCATGCTGTTTTCCAGAGTGGTTGCACCAGCTTGCATTCCCACCAACAGTGTAGGAGGGTTCCCCTTTCTCCACATCCTTGCCAGCATCTGTCATTTCCTGACTTGTTAATTTTAGCCATTCTGACTGGTGTGAGGTGATATCTCATTGTGGTTTTGATTTGTATTTCCCTGATGCCGAGTGATATGGAGCACTTCTTCATGTGTCTGTTGGCCATCTGGAAGTAGTCTTTGCAGAAATGTCTGTTCATGTCTTCTGCCCATTTCTTGATTGGATTATTTGTTCTTTGGGTGTTGAGTTTGCTAAGCTCTTTTTATAGATTTTGGATACTAGCCCTTTATCTGATATGTCTGTTTGCAAATATCTTCTCCCATTCTGTCAGTTGTCTTTTGGTTTTGTTAACTGTTTCCGTTGCTGTGCAAAAGCTTTTGATCTTGATAAAATCCCAATAGTTCATTTTTGCCCTTGCTTCCCTTGCCTTTGGCAATGTTCCTAGGAAGATGTTGCTGCGGCTGAGGTCGAAGAGGTTGCTGCCTGTGTTCTCCTCAAGGATTTTGATGGATTCCTTTCTCACATTGAGGTCCTTCATCCATTTTGAGTCTATTTTCGTGTGTGGTGTAAGAAAATGATCCAATTTCATTTTTCTGCATGTGGCTGTCCAATTTTCCCAACACCATTTATTGAAGAGGCTGTCTTTTTTCCATTGGACATTCTTTCATGCTTTGTCGAAGATTAGTTGACCATAGAGTTGAGGGTCTATTTCTGGGCTCTCTATTCTGTTCCATTGATCTATGTGTCTGTTTTTGTGCCAGTACCAGGCTGTCTTGATGATGACAGCTTTGTAATAGAGCTTGAAGTCCGGAATTGTGATGCCACCAACTTTGGCTTTCTTTTTCAATATTCGTTTGGCTATTTGAGGTCTTTTCTGGTTCCATATAAATTTTAGGATTATTTGTTCCATTTCTTTGAAAAAAATGGATGGTACTTTGATAGGAATTGCATTAAATGTGTAGATTGCCTTAGGTAGCATAGACATTTTCACAATATTTATTCTTCCAATCCAGGAGCATGGAACATTTTTCCATTTTTTTGTGTCTCCCTCAATTTCTTTCATGAGTACTTTATAGTTTTCTGTGTATAGATTCGTAGTCTCTTTGGTTAGGTTTATTCCTAGGTATCTTATAGTTTTGGGTGCAATTGTAAATGGGATGGACTCCTTAATTTCTCTTTCTTCTGTCTTGTTGTTGGTGTAGAGAAATGCAACTAATTTCTGGGCATTGATTTTATATCCTGACACTTTACTGAATTCCTGTACAAGTTCTAGCAGTTTTGGAGTGGAGTCTTTTGGGTTTTCCACATATAGTATCATATCATCTGCGAAGAGTGATAGTTTGACTTCTTCTTTGCCGATTTGGATGCCTTTAGTTTCCTTTTGTTGTCTGATTGCTGAGGCTAGGACTTCTAGTACTATGTTGAATAGCAGTGGTGATAACGGACATCCCTGCCGTGTTCCTGACCTTAGCGGAAAAGCTTTCAGTTTTTCTCCATTGAGAATGATATTTGCGGTGGGTTTTTCGTAGATGGCATTGATAATATTGAGGTATGTGCCCTCTATCCCTACACTTTGCAGAGTTTTGAACAGGAAGGGATGCTGTACTTTGTCAAATGCTTTTTCAGCATCTATGGAGAGTATCATATGGTTCTTGTTCTTTCTTTTATTAATGTGTTGTATCACATTGATTGATTTGCGGATGTTGAACCAACCTTGCAGCCCTGGAATAAATCCCACTTGGTCGTGGTGAATAATCCTTTTAATGTACTGTTGAATCCTATTGGCTAGTATTTTGGCGAGAATTTTTGCATCTGTGTTCATCAAGGATATTGGTCTGTAGTTCTCTTTTTTGATGGGATCCTTGTCTGGTTTTGGGATCAAGGTGATGCTGGCCTCATAAAATGAGTTTGGAAGTTTTCCTTCCATTTCTATTTTTTGGAACAGTTTCAGGAGAATAGGAATTAGTTCTTCTTTAAATGTTTGGTAGAATTACCCCGGTAAGCCGTCTGGCTCTGGGCTTTTGTTTGTTTGGAGATTTTTGATGACTGTTTCAATCTCCTTACTGGTTATGGGTCTGTTCAGGCTTTGTATTTCTTCCTGGTTCAGTTGTGGTAGTTTATAGGTCTCTAGGAATGCATCCATTTCTTCCAGATTGTCAAATTTGTTGGAGTAGAGTTGCTCATAATATGTTCTTATAATTGTCTGTATTTCTTTGGTGTTCGTTGTGATCTCTCCTCTTTCATTCATGATTTTATTTATTTGGGTCCTTTCTCTTTTCTTTTTGATAAGTCTGGCCAGGGGTTTATCAATCTTATTAATTTTTTCAAAGAATCAGCTCCTAGTTTCGTTGATTTGTTCTATTGTTTTTTTGGTTTCTATTTCATTGATATTTTCTCTGATCTTTATGATTTCTCTCTCCTGCTGGGTTTAGGGTTTCTTTCTTGTTCTTTCTCCAGCTCCTTTAGGTGTAGGGTTAGGTTGTGTACCTGAGACCTTTCTTGTTTCTTGAGAAAGGCTTGTACCGCTATATATTTTCCTCTCAGGACTGCCTTTGTTGTGTCCCACAGATTCTGAACGGTTGTGTTTTCATTATCATTTGTTTCCATGAATTTTTTCAATTCTTCTTTAATTTCCTGGTTGACCCATTCATTCTTTAGAAGGATGCTGTTTAGTCTCCATGTATTTGGGTTCTTTCCAAATTTCCTCTTGTGATTGAGTTCTAGCTTCAGAGCATTGTGGTCTGAAAATATGCAGGGAATGATCCCAATCTTTGATACTGGTTGAGACCTGATTTAGGGCCGAGGATGTGATCTATTCTGGAGAATGTTCCATGTGCACTAGAGAAGAATGTGTATTCTGTTGCTTTGGGATGAAATGTTCTGAATATATCTGTAATGTCCATCTGGTCCAGTGTGTCATTTAAGGTCTTGATTTCCTTGTTGAACTTTTGCTTGGATGATCTGTCCATTTCAGTGAGGGGAGTGTTAAAGTCCCCTACTATTATTGTATTACTGTTGATGTGTTTCTTTGATTTTGTTATTAATTGGTTTATATAATTGGCTGCTCCCACGTTAGGGGCATAGATATTTAAAATTGTTAGATCTTCTTGTTGGACAGATCCTTTGAGTATGATATAGTGTCCTTCCTCATCTCTTGTTATAGTCTTTGGCTTAAAATCTAATTGATCTGATATAAGGATTGCCACTCCTGCTTTCTTCTGATGTCCATTAGCATGGTGAATTCTTTTCCACCCCCTCACTTTAAATCTCGAGGTGTCTTTGGGTCTAAAATGAGTTTCTTGTAGGCAACATATGGATGGGTTTTGTTTTTTTGTCCATTCTGATACCCTGTGTCTTTTGATTGGGGTATTTAGCCCATTAACATTCGGGGTAACTATTGAGAGATATGAATTTAGTGACATTGTATTGCTTGTAAGGTGACTGTTATTGTATATTGTCTCTGTTCCTTTCTGATCTACTACTTTTAGGGTCTCTCTTTGCTTAGAGGACCCCTTTCAATATTTCCTGTAGAGCTGGTTTGGTGTTTGCAAATTCTTTCAGTTTTTGTTTGTCCTGGAAGCTTTTAATCTCTCCTTCTATTTTCAATGATAGCCTAGCTGGATATAGTATTCTTGGCTGCATGTTTTTCTCGTTTAGTGCTCTGAATATATCATGAATATATCATGCCAGCTCTTTCTGGCCTGCCAGGTCTCTGTGGATAAGTCTGCTGCCAATCTAATATTTTTACCATTGTATGTTACAGACTTCTTTTCCCGGGCTGCTTTCAGGATTTTCTTTTGTCACTAAGACTTGTAAATTTTACTATTAGGTGACGGGGTGTGGACCTATTCTTATTGATTTTGAGGGGGGTTCTCTGCACCTCCTGGATTTTGATGCTTGTTCCCTTTGCCATATTGGGGAAATTCTCTCCAATAATTCTCTCCAATATACCTTCTGCTCCCCACTCTGTTTCCTCTTCTTCTGGAATCCCAATTATTCTAATGTTGTTTCATCTTATTGGTGTCACTTATCTCTCGAATTCTCCCCTCGTGGTCCAGTAGCTGTTTGTCCCTCTTTTGCTCAGCTTCTTTATTCTCTGTCATTTGGTCTTCTATATCGCTAATTCTTTCTTCTGCCTCATTTATCCTAGCAGTGAGAGCCTCCATTTTTGATTGCACCTCATTAATAGCTTTTTTGATTTCAACTTGGTTAGATTTTAGTTCTTTTATTTCTCCAGAAAGGGCTTTTATCTCTCCGGAGAGGGTTTCTCTAATATCTTCCATGCCTTTTTTGAGCCTGGCTAGAACCTTGAGAATCATCATTCTGAACTCTTGATCTGACATATTACCAATGTCTCTATTGATTAGGTCCCTAGCCTTTGGTACTGCCTCTTGTTCTTTTTTTTTGTGATGAATTTTTCAGCCTTGTCATTTTGTCCAGATAAGAGTATATGAAGGAGCGAGTAAAATACTAAAAGGATGGCAACAACCCCAGGAAAATATGCTTTAACCAAATCAGAAGAGATCCCAAATCGTGAGGGGGGAGAAAGGGGAGAAAAAGAGGTTCAGAAAGAAAAAAAAAATGAAACAATTAAAAGAAGAAAATGAATAAAGAAAAAATATAAAAAGGAAAAAATATATTAGATAAACTAGTTAAAAAACGTTAATAAAGAAAAGGGTAAAAGTTTAAAAAATTTAGCAGAAGAAGAGGAAAAAAATTGAAAAAGGAAAAAAAATTAATTAATTGCAAGGCTAAAGAATCATGGGGAGAAAGCCATGAGGTCTGTGCTTTGCTTTCTCCTCCTCTGAAATTCCGCTGCTCTCCTTGGTATTGAAACTGCACTCCTTGGTAGGTGAACTTGGTCCTGGCTGGATTTCTTGTTGATCTTCTGGGGGAGGGGCCTGTTGTAGTGATTCTCAAGTTTCTTTGCCCCAGGCGGAGTTGCACCGCCCTTACCTGGGGCCGGGCTGAGTAATCCGCTCGAGTTTGCTTTCGGGAGCTTTTGTTCCCTGAGCGCTTTCCGTAGAGTTCCGGAGGGCGGGAATGAAGATGGCGGCCTCCCAGTCTCCGGCCTGGAGGAGCCGAGAGCCTGGGGCCCCACTCCTCAGTGCGCCCTCAGAGAACAGCGCCCAATTACTCCCGTCACCCTGCCTCCGGCCGAGCTCTGAGCTGACCGAGCCTGCGACTGGTTCAAGGTAACCCCGAGCTGTGAGCTCACTCCTCGGCTCTGTCTCTGTAGCCGGCTTCCCCGTTCTAATACCTGTAAGCTCTGCGACACTCAGACACCCCCGATCCTTCTGTGACCCTGCGGGACCCAAGGCCACGCTGACTCCGCGTGGGCTTCACCCCGGTTAAGCCTCTGGAGCGATGTCCCTCAGCGGAACAGACTTTTAAAAGTCCTGATTTTGTGCTCCGTTGCTCCGCCGCTTGCCGGGAGCCGGCCCCTCCCCCCGCGGTCTATCTTCCCGTCGCTTTGGATTCACTTCTCCTCCAGTCCTACCTTGCAGAAAGTGGTGATTTTCTGTTTCTAGAATTGCTGTTCTTCTTCTCTTCGATCTCCCGTTGGATTTGTAGGTGTTTGCAATCTTTAGATAAGCTATCTAGCTGATCTCCCGCTACCTGAAGTAGTCTCAGCCTGCTACTTCTCCGCCATCTTGACTCCTCTCCCCCCGCCTTTTTCTTTTTAAAGATTTTATTTATTCATTTGACAGGCAGAGATCACAAGTAAGCAGAGAGGCAGGCAGAGAGAACGAGAGAGAGGTGGAAGCAGGCTCCCTGCTGAGTAGACAGACCAATGCGGGGCTCAATCCCAGGACCCTGGGACCATGACCTGAGCGGAAGGCAGAGGATTTAACCCACTGAGCCACCCAGGTACCCCTAATTTGTGGTTAATTCTATCCCATGTATTTTTCACCTCATGCATTATAGTTTTCACCTTCAAGTTCTGTTTGGGTTGTTTTGATAACTTCCATTCTTACTTAATGTTTGAATATAAGGATCTTAGTTATAGTAGCTCTTTTCATGTCCTCATCTTCTAATTCTAACATCTGGGTCTATTCTGGATTGTTTTTGATTGATTAATTTTGCTGTGCACTCTGGATCATATTTGACTGCTTCTTTGCATACACAATATTATAGATTTTATTTTTTTGGATGCTAGCTATTTTTGTAAACTTACATGTATTTTTGAGCTTTTTTCTTTGATGTAGTTAAATTACTTGGAAACATTTGATCCTTTTGGTTTTCATCACTTTTAAGATTTGTTAGGGTATCTGAGCAGTGCTTGGCCCAGGGATAATTATCCCCCTATAACTATCTGAGACCTTTCTGCATATTCTACTGCATGGCCTGTGAATCATGTTTTTCAGTCTAGGTAGTGGAAGTAGGTGTTATTTCTAGACTGAGTTTGAGCCCAGACACTGTTTCCTCTAAACCTTCTGGGTGGATTTTTCTCAGCCTGGGGTAGTTTACTCATACACATACCCTGGAGATCTCTGACATTCTCCCTCTATGTAGTCTTGTCTCTTCTAGCTTTTTCAAAGCCTTGAAATGTTGACTGTCCTATTTTTTGCTTATACTTCAAAGTGTATTTATTCATTCACAGTGTCTTGTTTTTCTTAAAGTACACATGGAATTCTCCCATTATCACATTCTCATTGTTTCAGACTGATTTCCTTTCCTCTAATTCTTAGCAAAGACTCCCAGTTAATCTCTGTGCTTCTCAAGCCCTCAGCCATAATCCATTTGTAGGCAGAATTGATATATCAGACTTCCCTACTTTCTACTTTAATCATGCCACAGCTTTTTCTTAGCATTCAGCTCCCACCAAAATATGATTCGAACTTTCATTAGTTTTTGTGCCAACTCCTTCTACTCAGTTTTATTGATGAGGTCCTTTATTTATTTATCAATTCAACAAATATTTATCAAGTGCCTACTCTGAGCACAGTGCTGGGCTTATGGACACAAATGGTATTCCCCACACTCATGATCTTTGTATTCTAATTGGGAAGCCAAAATCAGGACATTCATTTAATATGATTTTTTAAAAAAGGTATGTAACAAGCCAGTATGTGTTTAAATTCAAAGGCTAGTACAGAAAACAAATATTCAGTAATGATTCAGTAATTTGGTAGGAGGGCTCACTTGGACTGGGGAGGAAGGGTCTGGAGACTTTATTGAGGATGTCAGTGGCAAGGAAAATGTCTTAAAGAATAAATAGCATTTGCTCTAGTGGGAAGAAATATGAGAAGAGATCTCATTTATGGTAAACAGTATAAGTGGAAGGAATAGGGTAGACATGCTTGGTTTATGTATTAAATTCATACAAAATCTATAGATTGAATTTATGTTGAGGGATTTTGAATATCCTACTCCATCTTATAAAAAGAAGAATAGTCATTATAAAAGTTGCTAGTCATCAAGCTCTTATTTTGTGCTGAGGTTTTACATATTATATCATTTAAATCCTAACACTATTTCTTGATAGGTAGAATTAGTCCCAGTTTAGAGCTGAGAATGGAAAAATCTCAGAGATTTTAAAGGACATATAATGATGTTGGGCTAAGATTGGAACTCGGTTCTTCATGATTTTGAGGCCAAGACAGGTGCTTTTCTGTTCTAGCTCACTGTCTTCCTCTGAGTATATCACAGGTGATGAGTTTCTTGTGAAAATCAGACGACTGGAGAAAGGTCAGGTGGGAGACAAAGGAAGTCTGGGAGAAAGTGGGGAAACCAGTTAAAGTATATTTCAGAGAAAATGAGGACTGTAGCCAGAACAATATGAGGGAGATGAAAGAGAAATATAGAGGTTAAATGAATGGGACTAAACAAAGAAATGTCTCAGATCACCTCGCTGATAGAAGTATCAAGATGAGGAGAAGGAAATTCTTGTAGGGAGTAAGATGTTAAGGTTGATTTTACACCATTAATTTAGAAATAGCTCTTGGAAGAGTGAATGAGAATGTCCAAAGACATTTGGGAAAATATGACTGGTGTTTGAGAAAAAGGATAGATTGGCAAAGTGTAGGTGATACTTTGGCACAGAGTCATGGACCTGAGATTGGACTAGTTCCCTAGTGGAGAGAGGGGATAAAAATGAATACAATTTGGGAAGCTAAGCCTTGGGAATGCCTTCCTTTTGGAGACATAAGAAGAAAAATTATCTATGAAAACAAATAAGAAACAATAATAACAACAGATGCTATGCCTGGGGATTCAGAATAGTTGACTTTCAAAGAGGAGGCTTTAGCTTAAGAATGACTCCATTGCTTTCCTATGTGTTCATGGGCTCTAATAGTGACAATGTAATTTCCAGTTTGGAAGTGCTACAGTATAATTTCAGTTCTAAACGAGTTAGTGCTTGCTGATATTCTGCCTTGCATTGTTCTCTAATTATTTCTTTTCCTGTGTAACTCTTGTCTCTCTAGACTCAAGACCAGAGAACATGTTTTCTGCTTTTTATATTTGCTGTGGTATTTAACAATGCTGAGCACATAGTATGTACTTAGTAAATACTTGGATTTATGTATAGGATGTAACTGAGTAAAAAGGTCTGTGTTGATATAACCGTTTCAAGTTTTCTTAGGTAAGTCCTGAAAGTAGATGATAAATATAAATAATATTTTATTCATTTATAAGTGATGTAAATAAAGTGAAAAATCAGTGACAGAATGAGTGCTATTATTTGGTGTTATTTAGTCAAATCATCTGTGAAAAACTCCTGAATACTAAGTAGCAGGAAGCATGAAGGCATCTCCTCAAAACCACTCTAGTAGGAAGAAGATGTTAAGATTTACTCTAACATGTAAATTTAGAAATCATTCTTGGAAGATTGAATAAAAATGTCCAGAAGACATATGAAACATATGATGGAGTTGAAGAAAGAGGGTAGATTAGAAATTAAGCTGTCTGAAGATGGGGACCAGAGGGCCTATGACACCTTTAAGAGAATTCTTTGTATTACAGTTACTTTTTGTGTGTATATGATATGGTGAAGTATATAATTATTTGAAGATGTCAATTTATAAGTAGTAGCTTATGGTAATTTTGAAAATTTAAAGGACTTCTTTTGAAACACTTGAGACTACTTTTAGGATATTTACAATCTTTAAGAAATTTGATCCTTATTTGCCTTATAGACCTAAGAACTTGAGTTAAAATACCACTAACAAATGGTGTGTGATTGTGAGGAATCATAAAATTGCATATTAAATCTAATACTCAGGAGAAAATGGTCATCTGACTGGTATATGTTATTCAACAAACATTTATTGTTTTATGGTGCTAGCTACTAGGACCCCCAAAAAAGAACAAATATTCTCTTTTCTTTTTTTTTTTTTTTAAAGATTTTAAAATTTATTTAACAGAGAGAGAGAGAGATCGCGCGCACTTGTAGGCAGAAGGGCAGGCAGAGGGGGACAGAGAAGCAGGCTCCCTGCTGAGCAGAGAGCCCGATGCGGGGCTTGAGCCCAGGACCCTGAGACCATGACCTGAGCCGAAGGCAGAGGCTTAACCCACTGAGCCACCCAGGCGCCCCAGAACAAATATTCTCAACCACCAAGTTGCTGATAATCTAGAAGAGAGACAAATAAGTAAATTTTTACAGTATAGACGCTTCTGATATAGGAGAACTCAAGAGGTACTATGACTTAGGGAGACACAGAGACTTTGCCTTGAGGCAGATGGGAGTGTGATATCTGGTTTGACCTCTTTCTGAGTTGTATGAATTTGAGCAACATAGTTAACCTCTCTGGGGCTCAGATTCTTTACCTGTGAAACCAGGAGAATTAAGAGTACTGTGCAGAGTTCTTGGGAGCATCAAAGATGCTGCATTAGTTTTTATAACATGCAGCCTAGTGTAGAGTGGACGGATCCAGTAAAGATTATTGTCTTGCAAATGGCAGCAACGATGGTGGTGGGTGCTATAATGAAGCAGCACAAAGAAGTTAGGGAGGGCTTCACAGTGGAGGTGAGGATTGGTTGCCATAGTTCAGACAGGCCCAAAGAAATGTATCTGCTTGAATGCAGTGGCTGGAATGAAGTTAACTCTGAGATAAGAACTCTTTGCTGTTGTTTTAAAAGGGGCTTCCACATATATAAAGTTAATCTTTTTCTTCCTCAAATAATTGAAAAATTGTGTTGGATGAAGTGTCAACAAGAAATAGAGTTCAGAAAGAACTTAGGAATCCTCTAGCCCCACCTCCTTCCTTTATTAATGAGAATATTGAGGTCTGGAGTGGGCGAGGGTCTTGCGTGGGGTCATATCAGCTCAGTGGCGGCACAGCCGGAACCTGAACAGGAGAATCCTGACTTAGGCTGGTGTTATTTCTGCCATACCAGTCTGCCTGGATAATGAGAGAACAGTGCCCGGTAGCACACTCCGATTGTTATTATTTGAACAGTGCATCAAATAATTTTACATTTCTTTGACATTCTGAACTTTTCAAAAAATTTTCACATCTGCTGTCTAATTTGGTTTTCACAATAGCCTGAAATTTCACTTGAAAAATAAAACAAAGATAACACCCACAAATGAAGGCAGGCTCTAAAGTTTAAAGAGAATACGTCCCATCAGACAGTTGGAGGAAGTGTTCATCGTTCTCCAGAACTGTGTCTTTAGGCCAGAGATGGGGGAAGATATGACAGACAGCCTTGTGGATAAGGCTTTGAACATTTTAGATTTCTTGAAAAAGTCATTAATTTCTAGTGTTGAATATATCGAGTCACAAATTTGTACATAGTGTTATTCTGATGGGCAGAGAACATGTACCTTCTTTATTTTGCCTGTTCAGGTCTTATCCTGATACCACACTGCTGGTTAATGAAGACAAAAATTAATTTGGGTTCAATCCTATGTAATACTTGGCCCATATTAATGATTTAAATCTTCCCTTGAGGTATACCAATTCTCTCCAGAAAATAAATATCTTGTCCCTCCGTTTCCTCTACCCTCACCCTGAGAGTGTGTCTAAAGATATGCGGAAGAAATATGCCTTACACAGACTTGGGGGTAGAGTAAAGTCTTGGGTCTTTGGAGAAGTGCCTTCAAGCTTTAGTGAATCACAGACTCATGTTCTTGTCTATTGGGTACTGTTTACCTTGCTGGGATTTGTGATTAGAGAATGACTGGTGTGAATTGCAATCTGGCTGTTCACCCTTACCTTGGTTAGATCAGGGCACATGAGGAAGGGGACTTCTGGCTGCTCAGGCTTCAACTTGGCTTTCACTGGCATTACAGGTTCCTGGAGGTCTGGCTACAATTGTCATTCACCTCCAGCCTGGGCAGGCTAAAAAGCCCCTGGGGTAAATTGCAATGATAGCTTCAATTCCTCGCCTTTCCCATTATCCAGGCCCTTTACCATTGGCTTTGCACTTGCTCACACTAAAGAGGTGACGTCTACTCCCCATGCCACCTCTGCTCCCAGTCTGATCTAGTTTTGTGACTTGTGTTGGATCCTTTTTGTAAATACAGGTTCTTCATTTCAAAATGAGGCAAGATGATGTTGTGTTAGTTCTGAACCTAGGCCCTCAAGAGGCCATGCACATTTCCTCTTGCTCTGTTGTGTCGCTGCCACTACTATGATAATATGCCAGGGCTAGCCTGCTGGAAGATGAGAGACATGTGGAGCAGAGCCAAGGTGACTAATCAGCCCAGCCCAGCCTAGATTGGCCCGAAGTCATCTTACCCCAGAAATCTTATTAAGTGCAGCCTAAATCAGCAATCTAACAACACCATATTCATGAGTAATAAGTACTTACTGCCTTGTGATCTTGAGGTTTTTTGTTGTTGCTATTTTTTTTTTTTCACAGCCGCAGGGGTCAGCAGGGCGGCCGAGGCCAGGGCTCCTGCGCGGCGCTGGGCGGCCCCTGTGGGACAGCAACTGGGCCTGAGCTCACTAACCCCAGGCCCCAGCCGGGTGGGGCACGGGCCAGCTCCCACCCGGGGAAGCCCCAGGCCCGGGTGCCCTGTCTGCGGCCAGACTTATCCCCAGGTCCCAGTGCGGGGGGTCTGGGGCCCATGGGCTGCACGGCCTGCTGTAGCTGTTATTGCTATTTTTGTTACGCAGCAAAAGCTAACTGGTAAACCATTTCGTCCCTGGTATGGCAACTCTCTCTGGGAATCTTGCCAACCTTCTTGCCTACTATTAATGTCTTTCAGCTAGATGCCAGCAGGAACACACTTGTGAGATGAACTAGCTGGATTTATTTCTCATTGTCATGAGAAAACTATGGTTGGTCTCAGTAAAAGCGTGCTGGAAATAACCCATTAGAGAGCCTATTCCATTGGTTAATTTGGTAGCAGATCCAAGGAAGCAGAGGCTGCTTTTATACTGGTTGTTGTCAAAAAGAAAAGGCAATTCCATGAGTGGGTATTTCAAGAAATCTTATCTATAGGAAAGAGACTGTAGAGAGAATAAAGCTGTAACTGTGAAGAAGTAACAGTTGCTCATTTAGCCTAGGGGGATGTTAGCTGTTTTGTGTTGCATGGTATCCTTGCTTTTGTCTTGTTTTATTATCATCTCAGAGCACTCTCCCTTAAGATAGTACTCTGGGAGGTCATTTGTATGCAAAAGTAGAACAAACTGGCCT
This sequence comes from Enhydra lutris kenyoni, assembly GCF_002288905.1. Taxonomy (NCBI): domain Eukaryota; kingdom Metazoa; phylum Chordata; class Mammalia; order Carnivora; family Mustelidae; genus Enhydra; species Enhydra lutris. Next base: position 31,362,425 of record NW_019154095.1, read on the forward strand.
GTTAGCATCAGACCAGCCTGGAATAACATTGAAGTGTGGTTGTGACTATCCAATCAGTTCTGGATACCAGCGCTCGTCTTTGCTATTTCTCATTACCTTAGAAATCCTTCCAGAGGCCACACAGGAATTTTTGAATTCTACTAATGCCACATGTGGTCCAACAGGGATTCTGGGGAGTTAGATTCAATCCTTTCTCTTTTCTCAACTGGCTTTTATCCTGATGAAGACGCTTATGGATGTGTATAGAAGCTTTGAGGTGTTGATTGACAGGAAGCTGTCAGTGGTAGTGGGGAGAGACCCTTCCTCCTCTCTGCTGGGATGATCCTTTCTTAATGCTCCCCTCCTATGCCAGATCTCAGGCAGGAAAATCAGGGCACCTTTCTCTCAACTTTTATCTGCTTATGTCTTATGTTTTCCTCCTCTTCAGTTCTTGGGCTGCAAAGGGTGTTTATTTTATTTTCACTTTAGAGAGATGAAATAGTTGAGTGTTATGAGCTCCTAAGAATTTCTAGCTCTGCCACATACTAACCAGATCTTGGACAGAAAAAGAAATCATTTTTTTTTCCAAACTATTATACCCATTACAAATAGTAGTGATTTTTCTCGTCTTCATGGTGACTGTTTCTATTCATTCTTCCTGTCAGCTCTTTCCCTGAGGTGTGCAAGGCAGAAGGTGAAGTAGGGGAATGAGCTCTGGTTTAGTGAATATGGTAGTAAGTAGAGACCCAGAAGTGTCTGTTTCTCTAAGCTGATGATAGTTTTTCAATAGATTCTTTAAAATCCATCATATTGGGGCACCTGGGTGGCTCAGTGGGTCAAAGCCTCTGCCTTCGGCTCAGGTCATGATCCCGGGGTCCTGGGATGGAGCCCCGCATCGGGTTTTCTGCTGGGCGGGGAGCCTGCTTCCCTTCCTCTTTCTCTGCCTGCCTCTCTGCCTACTTGTGATCTCTGTCAAATAAATAAGTAAAGTCTTTAAAAAGAAATAAAATCCATCATATTGTCTCAACTAGGAGGATTAGCAGAAGTGGTTTCCTCCTGAAAACCTACCCTCTCTTTATGATCTAGAGAAAAAAAGAAACATTTCTCCTAGTACCCCGTCTTTGACTCTGTGTAGGTCAAATAGACCCAGAATGGGGGCAGTGTGCTGTAGCCACTAGAGTGTAGAGTGCAAGCTCTGGAGTTCAGCTTCCTGGGCTCCCTTTGTGACTTCACCAAGAACATGAACATGAAATATTTACTAACCTTTCTACATTTCAGTTTCTTGTATGGAATGTATATGTGCGAAATCAAAACCTACCTTGTCCATTCATTATGATGATCATATGACTGCCAAGAGCACTTAGGACAAAATCTGATATCTAATTAATAAAAATAAAATAGCCTCTTAAAGCAGTGCCTGTCATATGATACAATACAGATATTTACTATGGCTATTACTAACATTTTTACTGGCTAACTAAGACTCTGGTTCTGTTAAGCCAGGGTTTCTTGCTCCTTTCCTGAGCTGTATCATAAATATTTCTTTCCCTAGAGCCCTCTCTCTAGAGTAGGGGATGGAGGATAGATGGGTCCATTTTTCCAGTTTCTAGAGTTTTGTTCTCTATAGTGATAGCCCCTACAGGGTACTTGTATATGATGGATGCTTAACATTGTTTATTGAATGAATGAATGATTTGTTCTGTAGTTCTTGACTTCTCCTCCCTTTATTCAAGGGCTTAGAACTATTTAGCTTGTAAAATATTGTGCAAAATGGCTTTTTAAACATCAAGAATACCACTGGAGACTGATTTCCGAACTCCTGAAACAGCAGCAGAAAGGTGCCTGGTAACAAGTTTATTATACAAGCTCTGTCCTTTGCAGAGCTTAGGAGAAATGTCAAGTGGATTTGAATTCACTTAAACCACCAAGTTTATTTGTCCATCCTGTCCATTTCTTCCTCTTTTCTCTCTACCTGAAAATATTAAATATTTCTTTGTATTTAGACATAGCAGAGAGACTCACTGATGGATACCATTTCTGTATCTGAGTGAGAATTTATCTGATTCTTCATCATTTCATGAAAAGTCAGTGCAGGAGAGTATCAGGATGCTAAGAGTATCCTAGGAACCCAAGAGCCAAGTGAAACAATATGAATGGATGCTTGATGAGTCCCTGAGCTTACTGTGCCTGGAGTGGAAGTGGGCAAGGGGACCTCAGTTCTGTCTCTCTCAGTCATTGCTGTCTCTGTTGTCATAGCACAACACGCATTTTTGAGAATATGCTCATGTTCCTGCCTGGGAAGAAGATAGAAAGAATAATCCAGAAATTAAAGGAGAGAGAGAGAGAGAGAGAGAGAGAGAGAGAGAGAATTTCCAGTTTGCTTTAGAAGGTATAGCATCCTAAGCCACCCACTTAATTGTACCCTTCAAACCCAAACGTAAGTTACCCTTGGCTCAAGGGAGATGCATTTACCCCTCCATCTAGTCCGTCCACAGCTGATGCCCCTCTCCCAGGCCCCAGTCATCCTCCGGGACAGAGTGAATGTGCACCAGTGCGTTTTAGGTGGAGGAAAAGCTCCGCAGTGCCACGGGGTGGGGGAGGGACACCAGGTAATGGCAAATGGCTCTGCGGAGCTGTGTGGTTCACAGCCCCCACAGTAGCAGTTTCTCTTGCCCATTGGCCTGCATATATGAATATATGAGTATTCTCCTTACAGCTGATTTTTAATTCATTTAGAAATATATAAAGATATAAATATATACATATTGGTGGTATTTACTCAAAAAAGGTGGTATGTCTTGGGATTTTATACAAATAATTTTCTCTCTCACTTTTTTAAAAGATTTATTTATTTTTAGAGGGAGGGAGTGTGTGAGTGGGAGGGACTGAGGGAGCGGGGAGAGAATCCTAAGCAGATTCTGTACCGAATGTGGAGCCTGATGCGGGGCTCATTCTCAGGAACCTGAGATCACAACCTGACCCAAAAGCAACAGTCAGAGGCTTAACTGAGTGCTCCGCTCAAGCACCCCCAAATCCTTTTGTCTTCAGGTAGGAAAGGGCTTTTAGTGTTGGTCCTCTTGTCCAGTGCTGTCTAGCCCACCATCTGGTGGGTTAGCTAGGGTTGTGTGTTGAAAGGCTCCATTCCTCAGTGGCTTAAAACAGTGTGTTTGTTATTGTACAGGAATCTATGGGTCTGTTAGTTCTGCTGACCTCAATGAGTCTTGTTTATAATTTGTGGTCATTTGTCTGGTTGAGAATAGCCTCACTTGGCTGGCTGATGGTTGGATGACAATTAGCTGGTGTGATGGGGGTGATTATCACTCATCATCCACCAGGCTGGTCTAGGGTTTTCCTCATGATAGCTGGTGAGGGCTGTAAGAGAACAGGCTTCTTGAAGGATGATAGGTTCAGAACTGACACAGGTTATATCAACCATATCCTACTGGCCACAGTAAGTCACAAAATCCTTCCAGATTCAAGGAGGTGGGAAGGGGGAAGACTACTCTTTGATGGAAATAGATGCAAAGTCATAGGGCAAGGGGCAAGGCAAGGGGAATATTTGGGGCTATCTTTCTAATGGCATAAGATAGATGATGATGCTCACTCGATACATTTTTGGCAAATGAATCAGTGACCTTAAAGGACACCGAGTCATCACCACTGTGTGCTTCAGTGCTCTTTACTACATCTTAACCAAATGGTTACCCACCCTTTGCTTGAGCACCAGCTATGGTAGGAAACTCTGTCTTCAACTGTAACCCTCTTCTTTGAAGCCAATAAGCTGAAAATTAAACTGAATTAAACTGAAAAAAACTGGGGCACCTGGGTGGTTCTGTTGGTTAAGCATCTGCCTTTGGCTCAGGCCCTGATGCTAGGGTACTGGGATTGAGACCCTGCATCAGGCTCCCTGCTCAGCGGGACGTCTGCTTCTCCCTCTACCTCTGTTCCTCTCCCCGGCTCTCTCTCTTTCAAATAAATCAGTAAAATCTTAAAAAATAATTAACTGGAAAAAATAATTTACCTGTTTGGAGTTCTGTTTCTCTGTGAAATATTGGTAAGGTCTTTAAAATCCCTAAGATTTAACAATGTATTTTTTTATGACATTCTGTGCATGGCTTCTGAAATAGGGACCACCTTTCTTCATCTTTCCACCTCTCCCTTCCATTTGGTATAAAGGCATCATGTCTTTTTGAGAATAGGTGCACCATGAAAACATCTACTCAGTTGTTGCCCAAGACCCAGAGGTCAGAAATTGATGAGCTTCAGAAAGTGGACTTTCTATATCACTTTCATGATGGTATCTGCTATAGAATATTCCTTGCTGCATAAAACGAGGTACTTCCAAAGAAATCATTTGGCATTTCCAAAGGGCTTTGCAGACTTTCTGAGTTTCCCCTGTGGCAATTCTGTGAGGTCAGTGAGGGTTTTCATTCTTCTTAACTTATGGATAAAGGTTTAGATGCAGGTGGTATGGCCTAGTTCACAGGATATGTCAATGGTTGAACGTGGATAAAAGCTCATGGCCTGGGGCTCTGTCAGGAAGCTGACCTGTATTTATATTGGTAGGTGAAGGCAGATTGAGTCCGTGGGCTTGAATTCTACCCTGCAGCTCTCACACAGCTCAGAGTCAGAGGCTGAGCCTATATAGCAAAAAGCGATTTCAGATCTTCTGCTCTAGGGCTGGGTTCTGATCTGGTTATGAAGTCAATTTAGTAGATTGTAGGTTAATATTTTAATATTTTAAAAAGTGACATAAAATATAATAAAAAAGAATAAAATAAAAAATTGAATTAATAGAGCAGATGTTAATAAAAATGTTTATATTATTTTTGTTTTGTTTTTGTTTTTAAGATTTTATTTATTTGACAGAGAGAGACAGAGCAAGAGAGGGAACACAAGCAGGGGGAGTGGGAGAGGGAGAAGCAGGCCTCCTGCTGAGCAGGGAGCTGATGTGGGGCTTAATCCCAGGACCCTGGGATCATGACCCGAGCCAAAGGCAGACACTTAATGACTGAGCCACCCAGGTGCCCCGAAAATGTTTGTATTCTATATAAATAAATGTCTGTGCATATGCATGTGTATGTATAGGTATATAGAATGTTGCCATTTAAAGTCTTATTTCTTGCTGTGGTTCATGTTAAAAAAAATGTTAAAGCCATTGGTGTAGTCTAGCTTCCCTTAGTGTAGAACCCAGGCAACTGAGCCTCAGGGACCCAGGTCACCCAGAAGTTTGGTGGCCAAAGGTAGGTTTAGAATTTAGGTGTCCTATTTCCCATTAGGTGCAGCATAACTTAGTGGAAAGAGCTGCGGATTTTGGTTCAACCAAAAGTTGGTGCAAACCTTCACTCCATTACAAACTGGTTGTCTAATCATAGACAAATAGCTTATCTTTATTTTACAAATGAGAAAGCTGAGGCTGGGAGAGGTTAATACTTACATCTTAGGGTTTAGGGTGGGGGGTTAAATTCAGTAAGATGATATAGATGAAATAATTAAGACCTAGCTCATTTGGTAAATAATTTTTTCAGTCTGGGCATCTCAAAGACCATCATTACCCCACTTTTAAATATAATTCACATATATATATATATACACATATATATGAAATATAAAAATATATTCATATATGTAATATAAAAATACATATATAAAATGATTTTAATACTTACATTGCCAAGGTTTAATAATTATATATCATATATATTATATATTAGATACAATTTTATAATATATCATTTAATATAATATAAAATATAATTTAATATAAAATATATTAAAACATAAATAATAAATCATAAATATATGTGGTTATATATTATATAAATATAATTTAATATGAACTATATTAGAACATAAATATATATATATAAAATCATTAAACATTGGCATACTTAGTGACAAGCAAATACCTGAATAATATTCAATTGAATTTTATGCAACAAATATGTGCTAAATATGTTCTAGGACTTCTAGAGATTATAAGGAAGCACAGAGTTAATCTAGTAGACAGAAATGAAGCATATACACATGAGAAGTTACTTTGAAAAACAAAATAGAACTTGATAGGTATTTTAATAGTATTATATGAATGGCCTCTTGAATAAATGTTATAACATCTCTGATGAGGGAGAAATCATTGTGAAGTAAAGGAATTAAGGAGGGCTGCCTGGAGAGCTTGACTGTGATATTTGCAAGATTGGTAGAATTTAGAAAGTCATGGGAAGAAGATAACACCATGGGAGAGGGAGCGGGTACAAATAAAGGTACAGAGGTGGGAAATCTAATGATGTAAGGCAAATTCAGTCTAGGCAAATGGAAGCTACAGGTAAAGGAGTGAGGGAGCCTGGGATCAAATTGTAGAGGGCCTGGACCACCAGGCTCAGGACTTGGGGTCTCATTCTGCAGAAAATGGGATGCTGTAAAAGGTTTCATCTAAGTAGTGGCATGAGAATAGAGTATTTTAAACACAGTTCATTCCCAGTTTATTAGGAGCACATAGTTTCTTGGAGCTGAAATGCCTTGTTCAATTTTAATCATGGGAGGTTAAAAGATCACCAGTCATTGTAACCACATATCACTTAAAAAAACCCAAAAAGACAAAAGTAATTGACTCACTCGAATAATTCAAGTTTGAGGCCAGAATGGCTAATATCACACCTCATAGATCTTGGGTAAAGCAGATTTGGAAAAATTTCTCTAAAAGCATTAGACAAGACCTGGATAAGATGCTAAGTTCTGGAGATCAGTTAAGGAAGGAGGAGCAATCCAGGCCTGATCTGGAGGCGGAGGCAGAAAAATAGTTGGGATGGAGGGATGCCCAGAACCCAAATGAAATTGCATGCAGATACTCAAGGAGGTTTGTAGAAATGGACCCATCAGAAATGACTGATGGGGGCACCTGGGTGGCTCAGTGGGTTAAGCCTCTGCCTTCGGCTCAGGTCATGATCTCAGGGTCCTGGGATCGAGCCCCGCGTCGGGCTCTCTGCTCAGCGGTGAGCCTGCTTCCTCCTCTCTCTCTGCCTGCCTCTCTGCCTGCTTGTGATCTCTCTCTCTCTCTGTCAAATAAATAAATAAAAAAAAAAAAAAAAAAAAAAGAAATGACTGATGTTCCTCAGCAGCCCAGGAAAATGATCTGGAGTCCGGTGTAGACATTACAGTGGAGAGTCCAGGAAGTAGGTGACTTGTAGTTCTCATACTAAACCCAAGAACGCAGCTGTCACTTCTTGTGAGCTCAGTGTAAAGCCAGTAATTACTATTTTCTCACTCTTGAGGTGGTGGTCTTTTCATTGTCCCCATATTTCAGACCAATCCTTTCTCCTTTGATGTTATCCAGGTTTTAGCTCTTCTGCTCAAGCTAGGACAATTGTGAAAACAAACAAAAATATATTTATAGGATATAAATATTCTTTGTTCCTCTTGTATACAATATGTGTGCAAAAAATCATATTATTTAATTATTGTTGCTGCTATTCTTACTATTTGTGTTTTTCTTTTTATTACTTTACGGTTTTTATCTTTCTGGAAATATCAATTTATGTTGTCAGAGGTAACTGATGGAAAGCAATAGTAAAAATTTTATTAGCATCTCTGAATAAGTAACACACTTTGTTGATAGTATTTGTACTTTTTACAGCTTTATTATGGAATAATTGGCAAATAAAAATTGTATGTATTTAAGGTACACAATGTGATGTTTTGATATATACATTGTGAAAGGATGCCCACAGTCAACCATCACCTCAAAAGCTGAACTCATAAAAGCAGAGAGTAGAATGGTGGCTGCCAGGAGCTGAAAGGTGGGAAATGGAGAGATGTTGGTGAAAGGGTGCAAAATTTCAATTATGATCTTATTTGTATTTAACTAGCCCAGTCTTCAGATTCATATTTCCAGACTTCTCAGTTGAATTTCCAAATGACCTTGTAATATAATAGCTAATAGAGAATCTAGGGATCCCTGATCCCCATCTCCCACCCACCTCCTCCCTTTCCTCCTTCTTGGCACATAATCACAGTACCTACAAGTCCAACATAGCATGTTTTCCAGACTTGTCTTCATTACGGCTATCTTTATCTTTTTAGGTTCTTGTTTTGTGCTCCTTTTCCTTTTATATTAGGACAATAAGAACTGAATACAATGCTCCATCCATGGTTTGACTTTAGTGAGTCACCAAAGGATGATTATGGAATTTGTCCAGGACATAGAATTTCTACTGGTACAGTAAATATATTAGATTTGTGACATCAAAATAACAGTGCAAATGATATCATACCCAAGTTATATATTTTTTCAATTTTGCTTGGCCTTACCTGCTTCCTGGTCCCTCTGCCACTTGCTCTATTGAGTCTTAATCTAACTGATCCCTCTCATGACATTTCTAGCTGTCTCTGCTCCTCCACTTTAGGCTGGTCCCCAGTATTGCTTCTGTTGTTCCCATTATGGCAGAAGTCTCAACCCCTCCAGTACCCAGACTCAGTACCCAGCTGGAGCAACAGGGACTCTGGTTCAACTCACCTCTTCAGGACTCAAATGAAGTGCCATGAGGCATGAGATCTGGCTTCTCCAGTGGCTGCTCAAAGGGCTGGGAGGCACAGACAGATAAATGAGGGTGTTCATGCCCCAGTGGACAAAGTTTGATCAGTGACAAACAGGAGATAGAAGGGAGCCAGTAGATTTTTTTTCCTTTCTCCTGATGGATTGTTCTAAAGTATAATCAGTCCAAAATACATAGTGACATTTGGTGTGAATGAACAATCAGCTAACTTTTCTTGTGAAGTTATGGACAGCATGATAGGTGCAACCTTTTTGTGCTTCCCCCTGTCCCAGCCCCATATCCTATTTTCTCCTTTCTTGCTGGCCTAGCATTGCCGTAATTGTGTGTATACCATGTCTTTAACTCTGTCTTCTAGAAAACTGAGCTAAGCCACATGCTGATCCTGTAATCACTTATTCTACAAATATGTACTAATGCTTCCCATGAATTCCAGATAAAGTGTGGAGAGCTGTGGCCCTCACTTGGAAAGTTGTTCACAGTGTAGTAGAGAGACTCCGTTATTTCTGTGTTACTTATAAATTTTTGTCGAATCACAACTTTTCTTAATGTTACTAGTACAGTTGCTGTTTTATAGAGATTAATGTAAATTTGGTACTAGGACATAAATAACGTCTTATCACAGCATTTTCTCATGGCGTTTAACGTATTTTGAAGCACTGAGTTTGTGGTTATGAAGTTCCACTTAACGAATCTCTAATAATTAGTTAACCATTTTCCTAAATTTAAATGTTTGTTTTCCTCTTTCCTGTCACTGTCTCCCCTATCTCTCCTCCGTCTCTCTGACCCTTCTCTCTCTCCCCCACACTGTTCCTTTCTTCTCTGTCCACAGTCCCAACTCCCCTCCCCTTCCATTCTGACCTCCTCTCTCTCCTCCTCCTCCTTCTCTCAGTTTACACATTTCGTGCTAGGATGAGACATGGAGGCATACAGATCTTGGTCAATATGAAAGATAAAGAACCTAGACATGGTACCTCATTACCTCATTTTCAGAAATGCTATGGTGTGTATTAATGAACAAGTAAAGTGTGAGAGTGGAGAACATGTGTGCTCTTTTCCAGGAATTATCAACTTTTATAGTATCTTTAGGAATGTTTATATCTTTAGGGAAGATTCCTCAAAGTGGAAAATGTGTCAAAGGATAAGAATGGAGTTCCTCATGGCAACTGGAGGACATGGCTAAATTTCTTTATAAGTTTGTCCCTAAATTTAGACATCAAAATTCCTTTGAGATTTGGCATTTTAATAGGCAATATGGTATGTTGTGGTTTTTATGATTTTGTTGGTGTGGTTGAACAAGTATTTCTTTAAAAAGTAGAGCAACCTTATTTTCTTTTGTGAATTGTATACTTACATCTATTAGAGTTTTAGGGGTTTTTTGTTTGTTTTTGTTTTGTTTTGTTTTGTTAACTTGTGAGCAACCTTTACAGATTAGCAATATCATCTGGTGTCCTGTGGTATTTCTCAGAAATATTTTTCTTAGCTTGATGATGACTTTTTCTTTTAAAGATTTTATTTATTTATTTGACAGAGTTCACAAGTAGGCAGAGAGGCAGGCAGAGAGAGGAGGAAGCAGGCTTCCTGCCAGGCAGAGAGCCTGATGTGCAGGCTCGATCCCAGGAGTCTGGGATCATGACCTGAGCTGAAGACAGAGGCTCTAACCCACTGAGCCACCCAGGCACCCCCTGATGATGACTTTTTAATTCCTGATTTTACTTTATAAACATGACAGACATTTTCGAATCTGGTTTCTTGATACTTTGTATTAGTTTGATTTTCAACTTTGTCTTATCTGCAAATCAGACAAAAGATACTATTTTCAAAGCCATTGATTTAAAAAAAATAATATGAAACAAACAAAAAATATCGAACCCAATAAGACAAAGGTCAGAAGCAGGCAGTACCAGCTCTTTGTCTGCTAATAAATTTAACTTCGTGATTTATCATTCGCAGATGCCTTTCTCTCTTCTCCACAAAATCCCTGAGAGGCTCTGTCCCTCTTGACCTCAGCACGGGGATTGTGTCCGTGTGTAACATCCCTACCACTACTTTCTAAGAGCTCCAGAGCCACCATGCAAAAGGGGGTGGCCAGATTTGGACGGTTGTGTTTATGAAACAGGTGATAATTCCTGGAAAACTGCAAAGCCCCCTCTGCTCTCACTTCACCTGCTCATTGATCCACACCATAGAATTTCTGGAAACAGTAATGAGGTCACATTTCTAGGTTCTTAATTTTTGCTACTGAGAATTGGGACAAAACTTCTGTGAGTAATCATGCAACATGGAGATACGCCAGAATTCACCATTGGCGGAGTTAACCCACAATATTTCTGTGACCTCATCCAAACCCTGGGAGCTTCCTCTGGGACAGACCAACTTACATTGCATTAGGAAACATTATTCTAGCTTGGGGTGTAATTCCTCCTCAATTTTGTTTTCCTTCCACACCCCCTTTCATTTTAAACAATTAACCTTGATAGAAAAAGTAGAAACCAATTAGGAGTAGTTCTGTCTTTTCTCTGTTGACACATAATGGTGTGTTGAGTGCCTGGTAATTATGGTTTCTGTTGCTCTTGTTATTCTGGTTTCTTCTTCATTCTTTTTTCTTTTTTAAAAAAAGATTTGTTTATTTATTTGAGAAAGAGAGAGTGTGCTTGAGCAGGGGATGGGTAGAGAGAGAGGGAGAGGGGAAGCAGACTCCTGCGGAGCACAGAGCCAGAGGCAGGGCTCAATGCCACGACCCTGAGACCATACATAACCTGAGCAGAAACTAAAAGTCAGATGTTTAACCAACTAAAACACCTAGGTGCCCTAGTTTCTTCTTCATTCTTGTTCTCTCTTTAGACCTATAAAAACAAAATCACCTAGTGTAAAATCACTATGCACAACGCATGGGGGCCAATGCGGGCCGAAGCTGTCCGAGGTTTATGTCCATCATCAGAGCTGAGCACATGCACAGAATTCTACTGCCATCCCTCCCTCCTGACCCTGCCCCAGGCCTCATTCAGTCCATGCTATCAATCCCTAGCACTTTGAGCTGTGGACCAACATTCCCACCCTGCAGGGCAGAGCTGGGAACTCCAGACCCCTATTCATTCATGCAGTGTAAATCTGGTTGTGTCCAATGTCTACCAATTGATGAGTTTTACCTTGCTTCTTGGTTTCTTCTTGCAGAAAGGGAAAGGGACCCTTACAACCAAAGTTGTAAGATCATGCTTCTATCTAGGGATCCTTTTCTTCCTTCCCAGAGAACACCCTGGAAAGTTCCTTCACCTTGCTTCTTGCACAGTTTCCCTGGATGTCACCACGAATCTGACTAAAGGAGACAGAAGAGTCTAGTTTGGACAAGAATGTTTCCCGTGCTGTTTAACTTTTTGGCCAGTCACCGTTCCTGGAGCCCAGCTGCAGGGATGGATAACACAGACGTTCAGCTTGAACCTGCAGGCTGTTGAGGGCAAAGAGCACAGGAAATCCAATTCCAAGCTCGAGTTGTTCCTGATCAGACTTGACGTGTGTGCCTCGACAATAAGATTTGTGACCTCAGCAGAATAAATGTAAACCTAATCCCAATTAGCATGTACAAATAGTCCTGCTCCAAACACTCGGTCTCCACTTCAGACCCTCCGGACACAGGAGAGGGAAGGGGTGCGGGCTGTGGAGCCTAGTATATCCGGGTTCGAGTAGATCAGATTCTTTCCCATCTCCTGGCAGGTGCCTGTGGGCACATTACTTCCCCTTTGCAAAACTGCGTTTCCTTTATCTTAAAAATAATGACAAAGATACTACCTGTCTCGTTACCTTGTGAATCTTATGAAAAACATGGCAAGCAATGTGCCTAATGCTGGGCCTGGTAGAGTTTCATTTTTTAAATTTTTTGAAAAATTTTAGCTTTTAATATTTTTTAGTTTTTAATAATAAAGTAATACTATAATAATTTTACGACTACTAATAAATATTATACAATAATACATATTATCTCTACCGCTGGCCTTTCATAATAAGAATATTGATAATAAACCGTTTTATCATTATCATCAATATCAAGAACCAAGAAGAGAGATGTAATGCATCATTACCCATTTCCAAGGACCTAAAAGAAATTTACAGACCTGAAGTCCTTCTGACTCTGTGTGATATTTTTCTTTCGTCTTTACTCAGGACGAAGGCATACAGTCTGTATCCTATCTTGTTTGTATGATAACATGAAATTTATTCTCCTTTTCACCCACACATGCCCCTAAACTAGATTATAAGCCACTCCAGCTGGAGAGTGCCTAATATATGGTTATATGTGAAGCAGGTATGGAAAGGCACAAACTAGGTTGAGTTCATTTTCAGAAATCAGAGTGAGTATTCTTGTTGCTATTTTAAAAAGGAGCTCAGAGATTTCCTAGGGGAGGAGACTCTGAAAAATGACTCAGGTTGCTTTTAGACTCAGAAATAAAACCTAAGGACTCCATCTAAAATTTCTGTTTCTTAGTCTTCTCACTCAACACACACACACACACACACACACACACACACAATTAAAAACAAAACAAATTAAAACCCAGAAAATCATTTATTCTAATGGGTCGAAGGAGCTAGTGGTTTTTCCATAGGTATGGACTGCATGTGTCTGGGGTTAATCACACATCACAAAGCTTCCAGTTCAGTTCTAATTTGATGTAAAATCTATAGCCACTTGTGAATAATCAGGAATAGAAGTAGTAATTAGTGATGGTAGTAATACTAGTAATGGAAACATAACTGGTGACAACAGATCATTTCTTAAGCATTTGGCATGCCAAATATTATACAAAACAGTGCATTCTTTATCACATTTAAGCTTTATAAGGAACCTATTATATATAGACAATTATCCCATTATTCTCATTTGACATATGTACAAAACAAAATTCAGAGATTAAGTAAATACCTGAGGTCATTTTGTTTATTTTTTTCCAAAGATTTTATTTATTTATTTGACACAGAGAGAGAGAGAGAGATCACAAGTAGACAGAGAGAGAGGGGGGAAGCAGGCTCCCTACTGAGCAGAGAGCCCGATGCAGGGCTCGATTCCAGGACCCTGAGATCATGACTTGAGCCAAAGGGCAGAGGCTTAACTCACTGAGCCACCCAGGCACCACCTCGAGGTCATTTAAATTCTTAGAATGCTCCTGGAGTACCAGATACTGCCCCATTGGGAATACTGCTGTGAATGTAGCAGTCAGAAATCTCCATTTCTTGGAGCTTCCTTTCTAATAGGAGAGGCAATAGATAAACAGATAGATGCAGTAAGTGTTGAGGAGAAAAATAATGTAGAGACAAGTGTTAGGAAGTGCTGGAGGGAGAAACAAGGTTTAAAGAGGTAGTCTGGGAAGGCCCTACTAAGAAGGTGACATTGGAACAGGAACCTAAAGACACGGAGGGAACCAACCACCCATGTGGAGGAAGAGTACTTCAAGTGGAAAAAAGAAAACAGAAAGTCCCTAGGTTAGGAGTATGTCATGTTTGAGGAACATTTAGGGGCCAGTGTGATGGGAATGAACTCCCGAGGTCAGAGAGGTGATCGTGGGCCAGGTCGCCCAGTCAGTAAGGTAGGAAGCATTTGGGGAGTTTTGAGTAGAGGAATGAAATAATCTGACTTACTGCTCCTTTTTTGTTGGTTAATATATTTTTTAAATTTTGGAATTATTTTAAATTTAGAGACAGTTTGCAAAGATGGTAACGGTGTTACCATGTATCATTCATCTCATTTCCCATAATGGTAACCACCTACCTAATGGTGGAGTGTATGTCTAGATTTAAAACATTAACCTTGGGGGGCACCTGGGTGGCTCAGCGGGTTAAAGCCTCTGCCTTTGGCCAGGTCATGATCCCAGGGTCCTGGGATCAAGCCCCGCATCAGGCTCTCTGCTCAGCAGGGAGCCTGCTTCCTCCCCTCTCTCTGCCTGCCTCTCTGCCTGCTTGTGATCTCTTGTCTGCCAAGTAAATAAATAAAATCTTTAAAGAAAAAAAAGACATTAACCTTGGCACATCACTGCTCCCTGAATTACAGGATTTAATCAGATTTCACCAATTTGCCCACCAACGTTCTTTCTTCTGTTCAGGATACCAGGTTGCATTTAGTCATCCTGTCTGCTCAGTCTTCCCCCAACTCTGATAACTTCGCAGTCTGTCTTGTTTCTCTTGACTTTGAGACTTTGAAGAGTCCTGGTCATGCATTTTGTCCCTCCCTGTGGGATTGTCCAGTGTTTTCTCAGTTTGACTAGGCTTATGGTTTTGGTGAAGAAGGCTACAGAGGTCAAGTGTCCTTCTCATCACAACGTATCAGAGGGTGGGTGACATCCACATGCCTTGTCACTGGTGATGGGAGCATTGACACTCAGTTAAGGTGGCATCTGCCTGGTTTCTCCACTTTGAAGTAATGGCTTCTCCCTTTCTCTTCTGTATTCTTTGGAAATGAGTCATTCAGCCCAGTCCACCTCCAAAAGAGGTGAATTAATTTATAGCTCCCTGATCTCGTGTTTAGTGGTTTACCAGATCTCTCTGGGAGAGAGAGATCAATTAGGAAACTGTTACACAAATCTAGCAAGGGATGCTGGTGGCTTTGACTAGGGTAGCAGGTGGTAGCGTGCATTTGGGTTCTGGGTATATTTTGAAGGTCAAATCTAATAGGGTTTCGGGGTGCCTGGGTGGCTCATTGGGTTAAACCTCTGTCTTCATCTCAGGTCATGAACTCAGAATCCTGGGATGGAGCCCCGCACTGGGCTCTCTGCTCAGCAGGGAGCTTGCGTCCCCCTCTCCCTCCACCTGCCTCTCTGCCTACTTGTGATCTCTCTCTCTCATCACATAAATAAATAAAATCTTAAAAAAACAAATCTAATAGGGTTTACTGACAGTTTGGTCTTGGGACATAAAGAGAGGAGTCAAGGATGGAAGAATGAAGGTGCCATTTGCTGAGATGAGGAAGAAGTCTAGTGCAGAGGGTCAAATGCTAGCAAATGGAGGGCAGAGAGGGAGTAAACAGACTCTGTCCGACTCCAGAGCCCAAACCCTCAACTCCTGAGCTCTCAGTTTGTGTATGTCACTCTCATCACCTGGGAAGTATCTGCTGACAGGAATCACCATAAACATGTAAAATATTGGGACGCCTGGGTGGCTCAGTTGGTTAAGCAGCTGCCTTCGGCTCAGGTCATGATCCCAGCGTCCTGGGATCGAGTCCCACATCGGGCTCCTTGCTCATCAGGGAGCCTGCTTCTCCCTCTGCCTCTGCCTGCCATTCTGTCTGCCTGTTCTTGCTCTCTCTCCCTCTCTCTATGACAAATAATTAAATAAAATCTTTAAAAAAAAAAAAAAAACATGTGAAATATTCTTACTGGGAGTTTACTCCTGTCCCTTTATAGCTGGTCCTGTCTCCAGGTGTCCAGCAGTGGTGTGTTTCCTCTTGCTCAGCATTTCCATGGCAACCTGCCAACAGCAATACTCAGAATGGGAAGCACTTGGGGGGCAGCCATCTCCTGTTATGGTCATCATGGACTTTTATGGGATTCCTTTATGATCTCCCTGCAAATGCTGGCTTCTTCCCTACTAGTTAAACCGCAACTTTTTAAAAATTATCATTGACAAAATTACCCAATAACACATACCCTGAAGCCATCCAAATTGGTCCAGATTGGGGGGAGTGCTCTATGATATCCATCACTGGAAAATGATGTTGCTTGAGAAACTTTTGGCCATGTTGGGCGGGCTGACTGAACACGCCAAATGGAAAACGAGGCAGATACAGATGTGCATACATCTCACCACCTCTCCTTTCTTTAGGGCTCTTATTGATTTCAGTGGGGGCTCTGTAGGTGAAGATGAAGCCAGAGCCATATGATGGGGGCTCCTCTGAGCCTGGCTATAGGCATGTGTATCTCAGGTATCATTTTTAGCTAACTGTGGGCATGTGCTCGCGATTATGTACTGGATAAAATATTTTCTTACTGTTTTTAGCATAACATTCAAACTCCTCATTATGGCAAACAAGCCCCTGCCTATCTCTCCATCATCATAGCTCATGTTGTCCTCACCAGAGAAGCCTTCCTGCCCTGAAACCCTTAGTCTTTCTTAGCTCAATCCATTTGTCCTTTGTACTTGCCCATTTGTCTAAAGTCTTCTTCCCCTGGGCTTTGCATGGCTCATTAATTTGTATTTTTTATATCTTAGTTAAAACGTTACCTTTCCAAGACATCCCTTCTTTGACTACAGGATCTAAAATGGGAACACTCTGTTATTCTCTCTTACAGCAAATACTTCTCCTGGTCAGTTGCTTTCTTGCATAGAACACTGCTTAATTTCTATCTGGCACTTTGAATAATTTGAAATTGTTATTGCTCATTTCCTTGATTATTTTCTAACTCCCTCTGCTAGAACCCAAGCTCTTTCATAGCAAGAGTAGCCTTTGCTTTTTTTTTTCCCCCCAAGGCTACATCTTCCACAACTGGACAAATGCCTCAATTATTAGTGATCCACAAATATTTGTTAAGTGAATGAGTTAAATGTCCTGAAGATTTCCTGAAAACAGATTGCAAACCATTCACTGCATCACTTGAAATGGGAACACGTGGGAAAATATGGTGTAGGATAAATAAACAGCAGGAAAGCCTTTTGATTCGAAGATTCAAAAAGCATGTTTTGCACTATACTAGAATGAGTAGCAAGAATGGAGTCCCTAGAACATGGATGGAAGAGGGTCTTGCAGAATAAGTTCAGAAGCAGACATTCGAGCAGAGCTAGTTAATTTCCACCACTATGAACTAGCCCAGTGGCAGGACACCTCAATTCCTAAGAGATTAGTTTCCACGTACTGGCTCTTTGCCACACATCAGAAATCCAAAGAATCCCAAGTTGTTTTACCATGCAAGTCCCACAGGGGTTGTCAAAAAATAGAGAAAGAGGAACAGGAGGGCATTTTGGAAGCCAATTATCTTTAAAAGTTCATTTATTCATTTCCATTCCAGTCTCTTGGGGGCAATGGCAGAATTCTCTAATGGGTACTTGATTTTTAAAGATGGGAACTGAATGGAAATCTGGGCATCTCAAATTAGGTTTTGGAAGAATCTGTTGCATAAAACAGTAGTGGGAAAGTATATAAAAATGTGCATCTTCTGGGAAAGTGTGTTCATCTTACAAAACAAGAAACTGAAACGGATACACTTTCACCCATTTGCAGGCTACGGCATTTGGTATTAAAGGCTCTGGACAGTGTCCTTTCCTTAGGAGGCCTCGGCCTTCGAATACATAGCAGACATATGTAGGTCATGGAGGGGATGTTCAGGTAGAATTCTTGGAGACAGTAGCAGAATCCAAAATCTCTTTAACCTCGGCGGAGGCAAAGCTACTCCAAATTCAGAGGCAGGAGTGGGCATTGAAGGGATTGTCTTGGGAGCTAGGCCATACCTCCAGCTGGTTGCTGGAATGAGCAAGGAGGCATAGGAAAGGCAAGGAGAGCCCATGGACCCTGGATCCAATTCAGGTTTTCTAAAATGCTAGGATGTTGAAAGTTCTGAGAATAAGCCAAAATATGGGATGATTTTAACAAGAAAACTATTAAGGAACAAAAGCAAATAAAAGGCGACCCTATACTATATCCATTTAGCAGAAACCATTGCAGCTTTGTTTTATTTCCATTGTTTTTGGCTTTTTTTTGTTTGTTAATTTTTGTTCCTTTTTTTCTTTGTTTTTTAAATTCTGTTTGCCATTCTTCATTTCCCCGACGAGATATTCTATTTTTTAAATTTTTATTTTTTTATTTATTAATTTGAGAGACAGAGAGTGCGAGAGAAAGAGTATGAGAGGGGAGAAGGTCAGAGGGAAAAGCAGACTCCCTGTGGAGCTGGGAGCCTGATGGGGACTTGATCCCAGGACTCCAAGATCATGACCTGAGCCGAAGGCAGTTGCTTAACCAACTGAGCCACCCAGGCGCCTGAGATACTCTATTTTTTTTTACTTAAAATTTATTTTATAGGGACACCTGGGTGGTACAGTCAGTTAAATGTCTGATTCTTGGTTTTGGATCAGGCTGTGATCTCAGGGTCATGAGATCAAGCCCCACGTGAAGTTTTGTGCTCAATGCAGAGTCCATTTAAGACTCTCTCCCCTGCCCCCTCTCCTCTCTAAAATATATAAATAAATCTTTAAAAAAATTTTATCTTGTGTATCTCAGGTATCAAGGTGACCCCTGTCTCTTCTCCCATGGCAGTGCCTGACACAGGCAAATGGCCACAAAACTGGTCCTCTCTCTTCCTTTCCACTTTCCTTGGTATAAAATGTCCCCTTGCTTTTCTACATGCCATATTCTTCTCTCCTTCTAACACCAAAGGGATTTTTATGGCATCTCATTCTAAGGTATTATTGACTACCCAAAATATAATTGTTCTCTCAGAGCCACATGATAGGAGCAGAAGGTGTGGAGGGACTTTTGGGATGCTCCTCTTGAGTAGAGAAATTGTATTTTCTTACAAAACCCATTAGCCAGTGGAATCTATGATGGTGAGATCAAGTGTTAGAGGAAACCAATGTAACATTTAGTTGAAGTTCTGATGTGCCCCATCTAGCACATTCTGCCTTCCAAGGATACCCCATTGCCTTCTCTCTAGTGTTTTCTTCAAGGACATACAGGACTTACTGTGAACGATGTGGAAAGAGCTGACAGGCCCGCAGAGAAGGTCTGACCTGATTGAGAAATTGGCCTCCCCTCTCTGAACCAATAAAATTCCCCCAGTTCTGCCCAAGACAGGAGGTTAGCCGCGGCCTGCTGTGGACTGTGTCAGGGGTTGGAGTACACAGAGAAAATGAAATCTCCTCTTCAGCCACAGTTGTTGTTTCTTCAATCTGCCATATCTACCAGGGAAATCAGATCTGCCAGCTCAAGTGCCCGATGCCGGTACACTGTGTACTTTCGGCCTCTTTATAAATCAGACTCTCACTGTTGCAGAGAGGAGTAAGAGAGGGAACAGAAGTTAAACACAGAGGAGGAGAAAAGTCAAGGAGTGGTCTGGGACGAGGGACCAGATAGAGTCTGAGTTTCCATCCCCCGCCCCGCCTTGGACGTCTGTCTAGTTCGGAGACATGAACAATATCGTGTCACCCGCTAAGCTGGACTTGGAGTCCCCTTCAGAGGAAACCCGAATTGTTCTAGTCTGCCTCCTTCCTTCTGACATGAGGGAATTAACACAACAGAGATGTGGCTGTGCATGTATTATCAGCTCCCCTTCCCTTAGCCAGGGTGAGAGGCATTCGAGTTTGTTAGCGTGTGCAGGTTTAGAAATATGGTGGGCTTTCAGGTGATACTTTGAGTTCTCAGTTTGCTGTCTCTGTGCTGGTAGAAGAGAGGGGCAGCACCGGTCAGATTAATTCCTATCTTTGAACAGAAGCTGGGCCACCACCTTCAGCCATGGCTGGGACAAGGGATGAGTGGGAGGGAGCCTTTTGTCTCACTGCACGGGGCCTGGGTTTAAACCCTCATGCTCCCCAAAAGAGAGCCCCATTCCTAGGTCAGAGGGAGACCTCCTATCCCTCTGGCTTGGCTTGGCACCTCTGGTGGGGAGTCCCTGTCACCTCCAAGTCTGAAAGATGACTATTCATCAGGATTTTGCAGAGAAACAGAAGCAATAGGAAGTAAATAAACAAATAAATAACCATATATGTGAATATATACACATGTAATTTTATATATAAAACAATATATAAGTTAATATAAATTACACACACACACACACACACACATGATGATTTATTAGGAGGAATGAGCTCACACAATTGCAGAGGCTGAGTAGTCCTGTGGTCTGTTGTCTGCAGGCCGGACACCCAGGAGAGCAGATGATGTCCATCCAGTGCAGTCCGTGTCCCAAGACCAGAGAACCAGGGAAGCCAGTGCTGTAAATCCCAGGGGGAGGGTAGGAGAGGACTGATGCCCCAGTTCAAGCAGGCAGGTGAGAAGAAAAACAGGTGAATTCCTTCTTCCTCTGATTTTTGTTCTATTCAGATCCTCAACTGGGTGATGCCCATACCTCCCCCAACCCCAGGATGGCCTGCTTTGCCCAGTGCACCTACTCAAACGCTAATCTCACCCAGAAACACCCTCAGAGACCTACCCTGAAAAAATGTTTAACCTAGGAACGCTGGAGTACTGTCAAGTCGACACATAAAATTACCCATCACAGTGACGGAGATACGAGATGTGTGGGCAGGGAGTTATGCCTGCCTTGGGTCACCTGCTTTCCCCTCTGAGGTTGGGGATCCTAAGTCAGGACTGTGGCCAGGGTGGGGTGAGCGAGGCATTCACAAGGAGTTGCCCAAAAATCCAGTCATTGAGACAAATACTGTTTTAATGCAATGGTCTTAAAAAACAAAATTCATGCAAAAAAAAAAAAAAATCCACAGTGAACCAATTATCAAAATTTTCAATAAAGACAGGCTCAGTGTTACTGATTTTTTTTTCCGCCTCCAGCTTCAGTGTTGCACAGCTCGGCACTGACCTTGACAACAACCATTCTGAGGACAGAGTCCTTTCTCCCCGAAGGTCTCTTTCTTACTAAGAAAGAGGAGGACTTAATAATGTAGCAGCTGGGCCAAGGCTGGAGGCGAGAGCTTATGCCCCCAAAGATCGATTGCACTAGCAAAGCCTGTTGTTGACACAATCTCTTAATTAATTGAGCATTCCCTACTCTACCCCACACCTGTGTGGTTCTTCGCTGGGTGTAAAAGGACTGGCCGATCAGGAAGGTTCTGGTTCTATGAGGCCATAAGCTATAAGGTCATCATTTGAGGAGCTGTCTCTGGTGACAATGCCACCGGTTCCATCAGGCTTCAGGAGAGTGTGAATAAGATCCTCTGGGACAAGGGCTTGGGTGTCTGATGAAGACAGTTCACGGTGCCTGATCCTTTCTTGTCATTGGTGCCTTAGATAGGGCTCTGGTCCTTAACACCCAACAGCACTTGTGTCAGGAGCACTTCCTTCTGGTAGAGTGTCTGAAACCCGTTCAAGTGAAAGGATCAGTGATTAATAATCTGTAAACCCCTTTGAGCAGCAGCAGAGCAGAGCCTTAAGGCTCTGACCTTTGCTAATAGTAAAAGTGAAACTGTAGGTATCAGGCAAAGAGTTAGGCTGTCTACTGGTATGAAAACTAACCATTCTGATTAACTGATTTAATTTTTTTAATTTTAAGGCAGGTTGTGGTGTCATCGGGGAGTTTGTTGGCTTTCCTTCCTGCTGTAAATCAGGAAATATCTTTGACAGGGTCTATGTAGTGGATTTTCTCAAATGCTATTGTGAACAACAATAAGGGAGCGGAAAGCACTTTGTAAATGATGAATTGTTTTCCAGGTTCATCTCAGTCTTTGAAATAACCCGATGAGGTAGGAAATATCATTTCTATTCTATGGATGAGAAAACTGACGTTTGGAAAGGATAAGTTATTTTGTTCAAGGTCGTACTGTTAACATACAAGAGGTAGTAGAATTGAGACCCAAACCGAGGTCAGCCAACTTCACACTTCTGGTTCGTGTAAAAACTCAGGCTTCTTTAAAATCGCTCTGATGTATTCTGAGTTCACTTACCCCGCAATTCCCCAGCTCAATCCAGAAAGCTATTAGACATGACTCCTCTAAATTGTGGCCCATTGAGACAGGAATGGTTAAGGAATACCTTACATCAAATGAAGTTTGCTCATGGGAGCCTTCAGTTTTATTCAGCATATTGGAAATATTTGCATAGATTTCTTTTCTCCGGTGTACTGCAGAGTGGTATTTCTGTAGGGAAGATGGCATATGTCAGACTCCGAATGAGCCTGATGATAATCAGCCCCTGGAGGTCCTTCTCTTTATTCAACTTCCAGGTCCGGTGAGGCTGACCCTTGGGACGCTTACCAATTCCCACAAAGCTGGGATCAGACCATATTCTTGCCTGGATGGCAGCAGATACATTGTATGTACTCAACAAAAGAGAGCTAAAACAACAAGTCTTATGGACCCTGGTTAGTGCATAACTTAGCAATCATATTTTGGGAGGCATGATTTGCCCTGCAGCATTTTCCTGCCTGTATGTATGCCTTGAGAAGCTGGGTCATCCTGGGACTGCACTACAGTAATTAGAGAGTCCAGCTCATGGCTGACCAAATACACTTTCTTGGAGACGTTATGTGCCAGGCTTGGTTTTCTTGTGATCTAAAGGATACACATCTCTTATTATCTCCCCTTTGAGGAAATGATATGCTAAACCCAGGATCAGGCACCAGATCAAGGATTCTTTGTCCTTACCAGGTTCTGATATTTGCCAGAATCATAAAACTGAGATCCAATTACGAGTTTCTGAAAAGCAAAATCAGGATTTGAAGAGAAAACGTGTGAAAGAGAGAGAAGCGTGCCCAGAAATGACCAGGCTGCTGGCGGTGCATCCTGGCTTCATTGATGACGTCTGTCCACAAATGAAAGAAAAGCTTCCTGGCACCTGAAACAAGTGTATCTTCCTGGGAAGCATCAACTTGGAGAGAGCAGGAGAATTAGGATCAGAGAAAAAAAAAAAAGCAAACACCAGGGCAGGGAGGGTTTGAATGTTCCTGCTCTACAGTAGGTGGAGACACTGTACCTTAAACGTGCTTGATAAATAATTTCTTCATTTTTCGACATTATTGTTTGCATTTCTCCCTCGTAACATAGTCCTTTTTTGTAGTTATAGATTTTGCCATCATTCTCAGCGTGTATATGGGGTTAGTTATCGATGAATTTTTTTTTTTAATATTTCACAAGAAAAACCCTATTTTAAAAGGCACAGGGACGTTCTTAGATCTATGTTTCAGAATAATTAATGATAACAGCCAACTGTGCTCTGGCTACATTTCCCCCATATTTAGTGGTTGTGCTGAGTTCTTCTACTTCAATCCTAACAATGCAGAAGCAGTTTGGGATGTTTTCTCTATTCATTATTTAAGGAGATGGAGAAAGTCTTCTCTTTTATGCACAAGAAAAGAATATGAATTGTCCACTCCCAGCTGATGACTTTAATTACATTTTGAGTGTCTGTGTTCAGGTGTGCAAGTGGGTATAGGGTCCCAGAACAGGTCACCCCAGAAGATGTCACAATGACATAGTGATTATTTTGAATTAAAGCTACTTGGAAAACAGTTGGTGCCAGGAACTCAGACCCTCTGGTGTCCCCCTGGGAGCAGGAAACAAATCTCCTGTATGAAAAATACCCACCCTGTACTGAGAAGTAAAAAGATATTCTTATCACCAAAGACATGGATTTTAAAGCCAAGAGAGCTATTAAAACAAATATTGTTGTTTTCTTTTTTTTCTAATCTACCTCAGTGTAAATTCCACTTAGCATTCTTTCCTAATGAAAGTTATGAGAAACACCTGTATTCTTTATCTGTCAATTCCTTACAAATTTATTGTCTCTTTGTCTAAAATATATAAAAACTGCCCAGCAAGTCATTTCTTTGGTTATCTATTTCAATATTGGACCTCTGTGCACACGTAATAAAACACCAGTTTTTTTTTTTTTCCTCTTGTTCATTTGTCTCATTCTAGTGTTGTTCCTAAACCAGCTATAGGAACCCTTTGCTGGGGAGCAACGGAAAAGGGCATTTCTCCTTCCCCTATCTGGGCATGGACACACACTACATTAAAAGCAGTCACCTTGACCTTAGTTCTAGAACACGATTTACCTCCCATTTCTTGCTCTTTCCTATTCTTACCTATCTTTCAGATGTGTCTAGACCTTCAGGCTTGACTCTACACATTTTTGCTAGGAATCAAAGGGAGTGCTCTCTGACTGAGCTTTGGAATCTCCTCCATCTTCCTTCCCACTGCCTGGATGAGCAACCCTGCCAGGTTAACTTACTTTGAGATTTTTTCTGTTCAGGTCAGCTAATGGGCAGCATTTTTTTAAGACTTGAGAAAGTGGATGGTAAGAAAAAGAAGTAAATTGACATTCACACTCAACACATACTTTAAAAAAATTTTTTTTTCAACACATACTTTTTGTCAAACATTTGCTTACAACATTTTTCATAGCTTTTGACCTTTGTCTTAAAATGTATATTCTATTACTTAAAAAAAAAATGGTATTCCTGTCTGCCTAAGGAAAGTCTTTCTCTGCTAGTATTAACAGTAAAAGGATGAAAGGAATCTCTTGACTGAAGATCTTTCACTGTTTCCCATCTTTAGATCTTTGTTAGTGCTTATTTCATCTAGACAGAAAGGTGTTGCTTGGGTAAGATACAATTTTATTCTAAATTTTCCTGGAAACCTGATTCCAGTAATAGATTCCTTCCCCTTAATAAATTTGACCAGATTTTAGTCTCAGGAAAGGAACTAAATGAGTCTCTCGCTCTCTCTCTCAGTCTCTCTCTTTCTGTTACCAGTCTTTTCTCTGCCTCTCTCCACTTCTTATTCTTTCTCATTACCACATCATTTCTCTGATCTGTTATCTTCCTCCTTTTCATCTGCTAACAGGTGTCTTCAACCCACCTGCCTGACAGAGGGAATCCCTGAAGCCATTCTAGACACAGTAGATACAAATCAATTATAGGGATTTTAGGGTGCTCTTCAACAGCCAGGTCACTAGCTCATTTCCCTCCATACCTAGCATCCCACGAATCCAAAGGCAAAGGATATGTCAGCAAAAGGAATGTGGCCACCATGATTGATTCTCACCCAGACTCTTTTGTTGTTACTGATGCCATCACTGTCACACTCCCTGGTCACCTCTTCAGCTATTAGAGTTCCCGCCATTACCTCTGACAAGATGGTGAACATCAAGACTGAATCACAGAGACAATACAATTAACACTGGTTTAACGGAGTAATGTCAATTTTTTTAACACCCAGAGTTACTGATAAGGTTATTTGGGATTGCTAAATTGGGAATGTACAAAATAATAACTTTAAATATGGTTTCTATAAATTTCAAATAAAAATGTAGCATGGTGAGTCTCAGAAGAGCCTTTTAAGCAGATACAATCAGTGATTTGCCAGAATTGGCCCATACCAGCTAGTGAGAGCTGGTTGTTACATTTTCAGGAGTTTTGAGAACAGGTTGTAAAATGTAGACATTATTAAAAATTAAATTACTGCAGAAACTTAACTCGAAATGAATTACATGGAAACAATGGTAATGAAAACTCAAACTCATTACTTCTTCATTATTTTACTATATTTTATTATTATCTATGCCTTTCAGGCTATTTAAATCTATTTCTTATGTATGATAGAAATACAGTATACTATTCTTTTATGGTGGATCTCTTCCCAACTCTGTGTTCGATAAAGTTCTATTGGTAGCTTGAAATTGGTCATTATGAGTTTATTCACACCACAAAAATAAGCAAATGTTATAGATCAGGACTTTCCCCCCAGAGATCTGACTGGTAGACATCTACCAGCACACCACTGTATATAGTTATTTTTATTTTTATAGAGGAGGAAGCAGAGGCTCACACGTATAATATCTTGCAAAACGTTCAAGGTTCTGCCAGTATTGGTCACAGGACAGCTAAAGCAGGATGAACATTTGGTTTACTTGGTTAATGGTTAAGCATTACTCAGGAATAAGTAACTTTAGTTACTCCCCAAGCTGTCCCTTCTCTTCCTCATCAAAACCTCTTAAAATGCCATCTCTATTTCCTACCACCTTCGTCCAGTTCATTCCCCAGCCCATGCAGTATGTTTTGGGATCTCCAGCTTACAAATTCCACACTCTGCCAGCAGCACCGCGATATCACAAGTTACATCACACCTAGAAATTCACAAGTTAACTTCCACTCACGTGTGTGACTCTCAGATAGAAAAGCCTCAGAACATGATGAGAAACCTGGGTATATTGGAGCTTGTGTGGGTATGGAATGGGCAAAAAAAAAAAAAAAAAAAAAAGGTGAAAAAGGGAAATAGAGCAGAACAGGAAGTGTGTTTGTTAAACCTGGAACCTTCAAGTCCACAGTGTGTTGAGGTCGTGTTTATAATGACCAACGTTACCCCTTTATTCTTGTTTGGAGTGGATCCTGGCTTTGATATTTTTATTTAGTAACAATAACATCTAAATACATTTTCCCAGAAGACATTTAGGAAGCTTGCTGAGACTCTTGTGGAAGATTCTTCAATAATCCCCAAATAATGTCATTGTTATCATCAATCTTCACAATCGCAATTGTAAGCGCCATTATCCACCCTTCCATTTGTAGCACACCTTATATATATATTTAATTGCTTTCACGTAACTTTACATTGGCATTATGTAACGGGTTTTAAAATCTTGTTTTGTCATTGGATACATTAAGCCATGGTGGGGGTTACAATTTATCCAGTTAATAAGATCAATGTGAAGCTTGGTTAGTTTTAAATGTGAGCTCTGATGAGAAGTGAACAATTACTCTCCTTGTGGTGGTACTAGATGCTTTTACATACTCTATCTTATCTAGGTCCCTCAAGATAAGGACTATGGCTCGTATTTTATGGATGAGGAAATGGGGCGTCAATAATCAGATGATTTGTCCCAAATCCTGTAGTGTGTTAACATTAGAGCCAGTGATAGAACCCAGTTCTGTGGGATCTCAGAACGGTTGCTCCCTACCAGCTCCTTTAAACTACTAGGGGCAAACCTAGAGGACACACCCTCTTCAAAAGTTACTTCCTTTGGTGAGAAAAGGCACAAAACTATGGCTGCCATGAAGGGTGTTTAGCATGTATCTGTCATTCTGGTGTCACGCTTTCAGAAATTTGTTCCCTAGAGAAGGACTTGGGATCTTAGCACCATAAGAGAAAGCAGCTGGGGGAACTGGGGTCAAATGACCCCAATTCTTTGTCCTCAAGCTCTGACATTTAGTCACAAATAGGAAATGGGAAAGTAACCTAAAAATATCAAGTCTCAAAACTTCCTTCACTTGGGTGAAATTTAAAAGACAGTGTGTTTCTGCATGACACTTAGTGTTTCCTTTTCTACTCCATAGGTACTTGTATCCCGAGAGAACTCTTCGGGCACGTTTCTTTGGAAGTATAAGGCAAATGCTTGGAGGGTGTGAATTAAAAAATTCCTTGCTGAGCTTCTACAGGCATCTGTGGGCAGCTGCTGACTTAGTCTGGTTTCTCCAGGACCTCAGTTTGAGCAGGTGTGGCTCTGGGCCATGTGGATCCCAGCTTCCCACAGGCTACCCTCAGCCTGTTTCTTGGGCAGAAGGAAGGGCTGAGGGCTGAGGGTATGGAAATGCAGCTAGAGCCATGGGTAAGGCGAGGTCAGATTCCAGGGATGGGGAAAGAGTCTGTCCCTAAATGGAAGTTGTTGTCCTGTCACTCTGGAAGGAGTATCAGGATAGAAAGAGGGATAATTACAGCCATTTAAAAAATATAGCTATTGCTATATAGCTATATAGCTATTGCAATAGCTGATCCACAAATAGCAATTACTTTGTACCAGAAGGTGTTCTAAGTATTCTAGATGTATGGTTAGTTTGATATTCAAGACAGCACTAAATGTAGTTACGATCATTATTCATATCTCTTAGACGAGAAGAGTAAAACACAGAGAATA
Organism: Enhydra lutris kenyoni; assembly: GCF_002288905.1. NCBI lineage: Eukaryota > Metazoa > Chordata > Mammalia > Carnivora > Mustelidae > Enhydra > Enhydra lutris. The sequence goes on from NW_019154095.1 coordinate 31,390,505, forward strand.
TCACCGATGTGCCCAAAGTCACACAGCTAGGAAATGATTAAAACAGTATCCACACCCAAGCAGTCTGGCTTCAGAGATTGTAACTGTAACTCATACCTTATGCTGTTAAGAAAATTTCTTGTTATGGGGATGACATTGTGACAGCTAATCGTGGAGGGCTTATTTTCATATAGGAACAAAAGCATCAACTACTTTACAACACATTACTTTCTGGTTAGTGCTGGTTCTCTGGACCACAGAGCATGATCTTTTAGATGATTTTGTCACAAAAAGTGACAGTCAAGTCAATTCAGCTTGTATCTTTAAAGTGACAAGGAGATTTTATTACATGCTTGAAGAAGGTGCATAGAGGAGTGGTACAAACTATGAGTTTGAAAATAGAATTGGGTCTTGCTTTCTTAGCTTTCTTTCCTCGTTTTTCAGAAGAGGGAGTTGAACTGAATAACCCCTGGGTTCCTCAACAGTCTAAAATCCAAGTCCATCAGCATCATAGTTGTATCTTGATCCAGAGATATTTAAGGGTTATCTGCAGTGGGGATAATAAATGTACTACTAATTGACAGTATTTCTGGGTTTTGATTTTCTGCATATCCTTTACCTATGTCTTAAGCTACTTTGTTTTTAGTACCTTGGTAAGACATGTCGAGCTGATAATTGAAAATCTACCATTTTCTTACAAAGTGCAGCATTTGGGAAACAATGCATTCATATGGCATGTTAATGGATGTTTAGATAGGCATTTTGATGATTGCTTTAGTAAAATAACAATAATTATGATAACAATAACAATAATAATAATAATGGGACCCATGCAGTGAAGAAGAAGGTACAAAGGCGAAGACATGGAAAGAGGGAAGGGTAAGGTAGAAAATGAGAAAAAATAAGAAATGGTTCAAATAACATCTGTGTGGCTACATAAAAGCTTGGTGAAGCTAACTTCTAGAAACTCATTGCATTGGGGTTGACAAGTGTTCGGGTCTCCAGGGGAAATGCAGAAAGATGTCTGTCTTTCAGAAGTGGCTTCTCTGGGAGCGCCTGAGTGGTTTAGTTGGTTAGACGGCCAGCTTTTGATTTCAACTCAGATCATTATCTCAGCGTCCTGGGGTTGAGCCCTGCATTGGGTTTCGCACTCAGTGGGGATTCTGTTTGAGGATTCTCTCTCTCCCTCTACTTCTGTTTCTCCCCTTGCTCTCTCTCTTCCAAATAAATAAATAAATAAATAAATAGTCTTTTAAAAAATGATTTACAAAAGTGGCTTCTCTGATGCTCCAGCTGGGGTATCTCAAGGGAGATGCCAGGGCCTGGAGAGCTCCTGATGGCCCTTTCCATTACCCTGCCGCTTAGGAACAAAGAGCCTCAGCATCTCCATCCTTTTATTGGAACTTGGTTTAAAAGAAAAGTGGAGAAATGATCTTTTCTGTAAACAAGCACAGGCAAGACCACAGGATGAAATAGTAGAAAAAGCAGTGGAGAAATAGAAGGTGGGGGAAAGCCTTGTATAGACTCTTGCCATGTGATCTCTGAGCCTTCTTTTCCTCATCTCTGTGAGGGAGGGCTGGGGTAGGTGGAAGGATATTGCCCTGGATGAAAAGTAAAATAATTTTTTAAAAATTTCTTTTCTTTTTTTTAAGATTTTATTTATTTATTTGACAGAGAGAGAGAGAGATCACAAGTAGGCAGAGAGGCAGGCAGAGAGAGAGGGGGGAAGCAGGTTCCGTGCTGAGCAGATAGCCCGATATGGGACTAGATCCCAGGACCCCAAGATCATGACCTGAGCTGAAGGCAGAGGCTTAACCCACTGATCCACCCAGGTGCCCCAATCAATGACAAAACTCTACTCTCAGCATCATCATGGCTTTCTGAACCAACACAAAACCTCTCACATAAATAGAAATGCATGTTTTAACCAACATGTTTATAATGATCAGTTTACAAATTGCTGAAAATGTAACCATTAACCCTTGCCAACCTATATGAGCTGGCTTCAGCACAGATTAACACAATCCCAAGGTGAGAGAAATAGTTTATAGCCAGACATATGAGAGATGTTAAACTGAACCAAAGATATATAAGTAGATATAAGGCTTAGTGGCTAAGCGCTAGGGTTCGTTTGTTCTTTCTTTCTTTCTTTCTTCTTTCCTTTCTTTTTTAAGATTTTATTTATTTGAGAGAGAGAGAGAGAGAGCATGAGATGGGACAGCTCAGAGGGAGAAGCAGACTCCTTGCTGAGCAGGGAGCCCGATGTGGGACTTGATCCTGGGACTCCAGGATCATGACCTGAGCTAAAGGTAGTTGTTTAACCAACTGAGCCACCCAGGCGTCCCTAGGTGCTAAGGTTATGTCCATACAGGATAAGAGATGTGGTTGTAGACCCATGTGAGGCTGAAGCAGATACCAGCAAAAAGCTGGGATCCTTAAGAGCTGCCCAGTTTGTCAGGTGAGTGAGAAAACATCCGAAGTCCCGAGAAATGACATGGAAACATATCACCTTTATGTCTGGGGTAAGGAAAAAAAAAGCCCAAATCAAGAACTGAAACTCAGATCTCACACCATGCCTATGTATGGAATACGAGTTCAGTCTCCATGTACAGACTTGAATTCTGAGCTGATACATTAAAAATGTAAATACTCACCCTGGACAGGTAGATTCTCAGAGGTGCCCAATAGCAGTGAAACAAAATTGCTTTTTTTTTTTTTTTAAAGATTTTATTTATTTATTTGACACAGAGAGAGCAAGAGCAGAGGAGGGGAGGAGCAGAGGGAGAGGGAGAAGCAGACTGCCTGCTGACCAGGGAGTCAGATGTGGGACTGGATCCCAGGGCCCTGGGATCATGACCTGAACCAAAGGCAGACCCTTCACCGACTGAGCCACTGAGGTACCCCACAAAATTGCCCTTTAGTGCTTCTATCATACAGAAGAAAAAGGATTTCCTCAGGAGAGAAAATAGTCAAGCTGAGAATAAGCATTCATTCAAAAATTACAAGCCATGGGAAGAAATGAACTGTAATGAAGGGAATCCACAGATACAATGAATTATACAATTAGCATTCCTTTATTTTTATTTTTAAATTTTATTTATTTATTTTATTTAAACAATTTTTAAACTTAAGTTCAGTTAATTTTTAATTTTTTTTTAAATTGTTTTTTAATTAACATTTTTTAATTTTTTATTTAATTTCAGTTAATTAACATGTAATGTAGTATTGGTTTCAGAGGTACAGGCCTGGGATTTATCAGTCTTATATAATACCCAGTGCTCATTATATCACATGCTCTCCTTAATTTCCATTACCTAGTTATCCCATCCCTCCATCTCCCTCCCCTCCAACAATCCTCAGTTTGTTTCCTATGATTAAGAGTCTCTAATGGTTTGTCTACCTCTCTGGTTTTGTCTTGTTTTATTTCTTTGTATTCTAAGAATTCAAGTGAGTAAAATAATCTGTAAAGGTAAAAATTTAAAAATAATCAACAAGTTAAAATAGATAAAAATGCAAGAAAAAGATAGTCATTGACAATGAAAGAAAGTCAGTAAGATTTTAAAAGTGAGAATGATAACTAAAATTAAAATCTTAAGGGAGGCTTCCGTTTCTGGAAAGATGGACTAGATGTATTTCCCCTATTCTTCTCAATATACAGCTACAAACCCTAGAATGAAAATAAATACATGTAATATATAGCATATAAAATATAATATTGTCTTACATCTTATCATAATATATATCATAAGAAAATATATAAATATTTTTCTCATAAGAATATATTAAAACTTAACTCAGAAAGATAGAAAGAAGGCAGATGGGCTAGAATCCTTGGGGCCCACTGAATGACATGTTGGTGAATTCTGGAGGATTTTCTTCCTTTTTGCCTTCTGTATCTCTGACTTGGGGTTGAAGCAATTAGAAACCTGGAAATGTCAGTGGTTGTAGACATAAAAAGGTCCAACAAAAGCCTCCTCTTTATAGTCAAAGGACCAAGAAAGGGGCAGGCTATAAGACAGAAGAGTTTTAGACAGTAAGGCTCTACCCCAGTCAAACACCACAGAAAAAACTGTCCACATCCCCACTCACTTGCAAAGGCTAAGTGTCCAAAACTCTCACTCACCTGCAAACCCTTGCCAGGTTGCAAGTAGGAACCCTAGTCACTCACCAGGGTGGTGTCAGAGAAGACTGAGTTGAGACTTCTATACCCACTGGTGATAATGAGCCCTCTTACTCCCTATGATGTTGGTGGAGATCACATGAAGAATCTGGATCCCCCCCCCAAAAAAAAGAATCTGGATTCCCCCCACTCCCAGCAATAATGATATGTCCCTCCCCATCCTTGCTAGGAGCCTGTCAGAGGATACCTAGAGGAGAACCAAACCTCTTACTATTACCAAGTGGAAGCAAGGCCACCCTTCCCCTCACCACAGGGTCAGTGGAGGCCGTCTGGAGAGTCAGAATTCCTACCAAGCAGTAATGCTGAGTCCCCAGCCCAGACATCATGGAGAGCTGAGTGGGGAACCCAGATTCTGCAACCACTTGCCTGCTACTTCCCGTGTTGGAGCCATGTCAAAGGAAGTCAGAGATACAATTGATGGTTTAAATGAGATCCAGAGTGTCATAACATAAAACCCCAAATCTCCAGTTTCCAATTAAAAAAAAAAATTGTCAGGCCAAGAACCAGAAAAACTTCAAGTTCCATGAAAACATCACCACCATCACTAACAACAGAGGATGCCAACACCAAGGTGACAAAGATGTTTGAATTCTCCGACAAAGCTTTGAAAGTAGCTACATAAAAAATGCATCAATGAGCAACTATAGATAGACTTGAAACAAGTGAAAAATAGTCTCAGCAAAGAAACAGAATGCACACACACACACACACACACACACACACACATGCACACACACACCCATGGAAAGTTTAAAATGGAAAAATACGATAACTGAAAAAACAAAAACAAAACGCTTCATGGATGCGCTCAATGGTAGACTTCAGGTGACAGTGGAAAGAATCCGGGAACTAGAAGATGGAAGAATCAAAATCACCTCATCTGAGCAACAGACAGAAAACAGTAAAAAAATAAACCAGCTTCAGATAGCTATGGGAGCATAACAAAAAATCTAACATTTATTTCACCAGAATCCTGAACGAAAGGGAGAGAGAGGTTGGGGTTGAAAATAGTGCTCAAAGAAATAATGCCTGAAGACTTGGGCATGCCAAGGATTGGGCAAAAGGCAGAAACCCACAGATTCAAAAAACTGAGCAAATCCCACACAAGGCATTTCTTAGTTTCTTCTTTGAAGAAATTGCCAGCAAGACACAGGATAGTCAAACTTTGGGAAAACAGAAATAAAATAAAAGAATTTAGGAATGTCGGGACACAGGAAGAACAGTGGGAAGAGTAAATATATGGGTAGATCCAGTACCTTTCCCTTGGCTGTTTCTAGAGTTTTCTCAACTACGATTGGTAGTTGAAGTGAGTCCCACCTGATAGGGGTGTAAAATGTATGTGGAGGAAATACTTATACGTGGGGAGAACTGAGGGAACTACATTAGGATAAGCTTTCTACATTCCACTCAAAATGGGAACATGATGGACTGTATTAGGTGACACATATATTAGATGACACCTAGAACAACCTGTGAAAAGCTATACAAAACGATTCTCTCAGACATGGTTTTCGAGTACAATATGTACTTTTACCATCACATTATTACAGGAACTATTTAAAGGACATATTTTTAAGAGCTCTTTTTTCCCCCCTTTGGGGTGTTCCTTTGTTTAGTAATTTCTGTTTTGTAAATGGAGTATTTGATTTTTGAGAGGATTCTTAATTTTTGTTTGGTTTGGTTTTGTTTTGCTGTTAAGATCTACTTAGTAACTTGCAAATATGCAACACAGTATTTTTTTTTTTTTTTTTTTTTTTTTGTCTAGAATAAAAACCAGTTTAAATTTTTTTTCAAAATGGCATATTTTGTACCACTCATACAAAGTATGAAAAAAAATTAAGATAAAAATTAAGGTAAACCTTTAGATAAATTGATAAATTTTTCAAAAGGAAATGTATCATTAAGCACATATTTAAGTATTAAAAACCCTTAACTATAATCACCATGCCGTACATGCCTTACATCTCTGTGACTTATTTATTTTATAACTGGAAGTTTGGACCTTTAAAAAAGTAATTTTAAAAAAAGTTTTCTAATATGGGTGTTCTGTTCTCCTCAAGTTCATTCGTCTTTGATTTGTGTGAGGTTTTTTTTTCATGTGTTAGACTTCAGTATTTGATGATCCTTGGTTATCCATCTGTATTTAGGAATGAGGCCCTAAAAACTGTATTTGAAATGCTATGCTCCTGGGTAGGGCTTATCAAAATTCTTAATAAGGAAGAATAATAGGGTACAAGTACAAGTTTCAGAAATAAAAGGAACATAAGAAAAGGTAGATCATGTTTTTTTTTTTTTTTTTTTTTTTAAAGCATTATTGCTAGAGGGAAGATGGTGTAACTGGGTGATGGGTGATGAGCATTAAGGAGGGCCTGTGATGTGATGAGCACTGGGTGTTGTTATAAGCAACAGATGAATTGCTCAATTCTACCGCTGAAACTAATAATACTATATGTTAACTAAATTGAATTTGGGAAAAAAATTGTAAAAAAAAAAAAAAGCATTATTGTTTTCAGTGACTCTTCTCTTCCAATGCTTATGGATCTCCCCTCATTATATTTGACTTGCCTGTGTGTGTTCTTCTGCCTCTGCCTCAGTGATTTTGAGCAAGATCATTTGACACATTTTGGCAAATGGGATGTGACATTTGTTACAAGATTTAATTGTTTGTGTGAGTTGACTATGTCTCTTTTACTGCTACCCTCCAAGAGAAAAGACTTTTCAGGTTATGGGTTCTCCTTCATCCTGAGTCCTAGGGTGAAAAGATTGATGGGGCCCAGTCAGATCCAGCTCAGCCCAGTAATGACCAGCAAAGCTGAGGTCAGTCGTAGCCCTAATTATAAGGTGAATGAGCAAGAAATAAGTGCCTTTTTATGTAAGTTACTGATACATTAGGGTTATCTGTTAACAATAAGAAAAGCTGACTGCTAAACCAATAATTTAATCTTAGGATGTTTTTCTTCTCATTTTACACACCGACCTTGAAGCGTATTATCCATACTCTTACCATTACAATATTGAGGATAGTAAATGTCCATTTCAGCTTTTGTGTTTCTTCTGACTTTCAGACCCATACCTCTATCTGTCGACCTTGATTCAAAGGTCATTCTCTGAACTTTCCTAAATCCTTCGCTTCTGCACTTATCCAACCAAACTTACATGTTCCCATTCTGCTTTAGCATCACCTTTTCCATGTCCTTATTTATAATATTTACCTCAGTGCAACGCAATTGCTAATTTATGTATAGTTTTCACCACTAGACCCGATCTCCTTGAGAGTAAGGACTTAACCATTTCCAGCCTGTGATATAGGATGGGCCATGTAGTCATGTTCTCTAAATATTTGCTGAAATGATGTGATGGTAAAACTAATATTGGATTCAAACATAAATATTATCACAGTTTTAGAGAGCTCTTATATTTCCACACATTGAAAAATCTCTATAAGACAGCAAGTATGGCTAAGAATCAGGAAAATAATTATCATGTTAAGGTATAACCGTTTTCTACTTAGACAAGCAGATCATTTTCAATTATAGGAGGTATAGCCCCAAATATGCAATACAAATCTATGAAATTCTATTGATTTTACACTTATTATTTTAAAATCCTCAATTTTATATTAACTACAGAAATTTTTTTTTTTTTTTTTTTTTTTTTTTAGATTTTAATTACTTTGAGAGAGTGAAAGAGCATGAATAGAGGGGAGGGGCAGAGGGAGAGGGAGAAGCAGGTTCCCCACTGTGCAGGGAGCCCCATGCAGTCTGGATCCCAGACTGGGAGCATGACCTGAGCTGAAGGCTGTTGGCTTAACTGAGTCACCCAGGCGCCCCTACAGAATCTGCTTTGAAGAAGGAATGGAAAGGAGAAAGTAAAGAGGAAAGAAACCTTTTATTGATCATCTATTTACTAGACTATATGTTAGATTTTTTTTTTTATTGTCTTCTTACATTCCCTTTGAAGCCCTTTGTGATATGTATCTGTAGACAGACTGGTTTTTGGAGAAGTTACATCACTTGTCACAGGCTGCTCGTCTGACAGCAAGTAGAACCAGGATTTGACTGTTGGTGTCCTGATTGCCTGTCCAGGAGCTATTTGGTGATTTAGTCTGTCACCTCTTTTAGTGTCCTTGCTCACGTGTATACTGGGTGGTCATCGTCCTCACTTACCTACCCGCATGAGAGGAAGGCAGGCAGGATGCTGTGCTCTAGAAAGCTAACCACCAGCATCCTGAGAGAAGCCAACCACGAACCCCCGAGGATATCGTGGCTCCTTCTTCCTTAGCGAACTGCTTGTTGATCTCATGCTTCCTCATGTGTTCAGTGATCAATCTGCGATTTATTGCCCTGATATGAATACGGGTTTAAGTACTTGAAGCGGGAGAAGAGTTGCCCCAGACAGACCAAGTGAGCTAATTTTCAGGCATTAGTAACCTGTCCTTTTCTATTTTCTTCCTGGCATACAAAGGATGACATTATAGGCTCACTGACCTGTTACATTTAATTTGAAAAAACAAACAAACAACAAACAAGCAAATCTACTTTTGAAATCCTGAAGACCAGAAAAACATCATTAGAAAGAGCAAAACTCTATTTTCACCCTTGGAACTAAAAATAGTGGCTATGATTTGAATCGCTTTACAAAAACAACACGATATTTGTATAGAAATCATTATTAGAAGAGACAGTTCTCTGGGTTTTGACAGTATGTGTTGTTTGTATATACACTTTTAGAGCAACAACTGGAATTGCTTGACTATTTTAAGAATATGTTGTATAATCTAATTATTGCATCTTGTTTCTCACTAACTTCTTTTGGTTATGAGCTGTCGAAAAGGAAGGAAAGTGACAAAGGAAGTGAACCGTTTGGCACAGCTCTAACCACTAGGCTCTGCGTTCTTTTAAGGATTCCTCCCCTTCTTTTCAAAGATATCACTGCCCTGTGTTTACCCATTTCATTTCTTGGAACTATATGCTTATCTCAATAAAATATTAAAAATATTTTTTACTGATGCATTGATTTCACCGATTCAGCATTAATGAGTACCGACCGTGTGCCCATTGGTGGGGGGTGTGTGTGTGTGTGTGAGCAAGAGCCCATCAAGTGTCATTAGGGACATGACACATGGAAAATGAGATAGAGAGCAATTGGAGACCTGAAGAAGAGGGCTGCTTTAGACAGGGTAATAAAAGAAAGCTCAAATCAAATTTGAGTTGAGTCCTGAATTGTGAGAAAAAGTTGCAGGCCGTCCAAGAAGCAGGTGCTGGAAGCAGAGGGGCTGGCAAGGGCTCTTTGAATATTTATGCAAAAGAAAGAAAACCAGTGGTGCCCGAGCATGGAAACAGGGGAAGAGTTCAAGATGGTGCAGATCATCTAGTCTATATTTATATATTCTATGTATATTATAGATTCTCTCTCTATATTCTATATATATTCTGTATTCTATAAATATATTCTGTATTTATGCTGAGGATTTTGCATTTTATTCTAACTGGGATCATTGAGTTTTAAGGACAGGAGTCCTATCATCTGATAAAAATAAAAAGTTAGAGTTTACCGATGGAGGATTTAAACTTTGCATGTATTACTCTTTTTAAAGGATCCACAGTGACGAAGAAGGTGGCCAGACAATCTGTGTGTCTTTTCTTCCACCTCCCCTCTTCCCTCCAGAAAGCGCATGATTTGGCTTCAGGTTGTTGTTATGGGAAGAATCAGGCCTGTGTGAAACCCCCTGGATGGGTGGTTTCCCTGCATATGTCAGCGGAGTCTGATGCCAGGTGGTGATTGAAATAAATATAGTGTATGAGTTCGATCGTTGTAGCCTTTTCTATCTGACTGGGTGTAGTAGGTATCAAGTGAATTTGATGAATTGTAGAGTGATTCAGTAACTGGCAGCTGTGACTGGAATGGAAGCCCAGACAGAGACTGAAAGGTGACAGCCCTTCGAGCAGGAGTCACTGGAGTAAGAGTTCATGAGCTTGCCCTGCAGCCTGTGGTCCTTGGCAATAGCATGTGGCCTCAGCCGAGCTGGCAGGCACCATGTGGCCATCTGTCCTCGAGCCACACGTTTCCGTGGTGGCCTGTCATTCAGTTAAAACTGCTCACCGATCAGGCAGAAAGATGAGATGGTGCAGTATGTCCCAGCTCTTCATCTAAAGAAGGGATGATATCTGGGTGACCTAGGACAGAATACAAGGTACATCCTTCTGAGATTGCCGGGAAGCAGCAGTGGAAAATTAATGCAGATTTCAAGTTCCGAACATCTGATTTGTAGTTGCTACATTTCCATGGTTATTCTGTAACCCATTAGGCTACTGATAACGTCTATTTGAGGATATTTGCATATTCATCTTACCTGAAATGTGATTCTTTTTGTCAGTCACTAGGAGACTGAGAAATATTTCTATTCTCTCTATATGTATGAGATATTAAAAATCTACATCTAAAGGACCAGTCTTTCTTTTTTAACCTCTGTGTATTACTATGGAATTCCTTATAGTTACCTTCATATTGCAAAGTAATAAATATTTTAACCAGCCTTCTTTCTTATAAGAAAGGGAGGGGGAAGGGATAATTACCCAGTCCCTTTGTGCAAGTATAAGACCTGGTGCTTAAGAGGTTTGCTAAATGAGTTACATAAAAAGGTATTAAATGAATAGATAATAGGAGAACTAACTTTAGTTCGATAATGTGTTTTTTAATGCCTACCATATATTCAAATGTGGTAGATGAGGTTTTTGGCCCTTCCCCTCACAGAGCACGTATTCTTCTCTGAGATATATGGTACATAATTAAATTTGCTAAAATTTAAACTGCATACGCAATATCAGAGAGGTAGTCCAACAGGTAGTGGGAACATTTTGCAAGAAGGTGGATATTATATTAAAAATTGAGACTTTATTCTATAATATGTTGTAGAACTATTGGCAGTTTTTAAGCAGGAAAAGAATTGTATTATTGTGTTTGCCTTTTAGAAAAATCAGTCTGGCAGCATAGTTAGACAGATAGATAGATACTGGAAGCAGAGACAAAACAACCTGAATAATCAATGATGTCAGAGGGTTCGCCTGGGTGGCTCGGTTGGTTGAGGCTCTGACTCTTGGTTTTGGCTCAGGTTATGATCTCAGGGTCCTGGGAAGGAGTCCCGAGTCATACTCCCCATCCAGCAAGGAATCCACTCGAAATTTTCTCCTTTTTCCTCTCCTTCTGCACCCTTCCCCCTGCCCCCCAGCTAATACTCTCTCTTCCCATTTCTCTAAAATAAATAAATAAATCTTAAAAAAAATCAATGAAGTCAGAGATGAATCTCAGCTTAGCTACTGGGACTTAGGACTCTCAGCTAATTTTTTTTTTTTCTACCACTCCATGTTTTTTTTCTTTATCTCATGTATACTTCCAGATTCAATCTATGTACATTAGTATTGAATGAGATATGACCCTTAAAGTCAATCAAGGTTCAGTTAACGGGACTATGTCAGTTGAATGGCCAATTTGGAAAAAAAAAACTGAAATTGGATTCCAGCTTCACAACCTGGCACCAAAAAAGTTACACATGTATCATAGATTTAATAGAAAAAAACCCTAACCTTCGGCTCAGGTCATGATCCCAGGGTTCTGGGATCGAGCCCTGCATCGCGCTCTCTGCTCGGCGGGGAGCTTGCTTCCCTTCCTCTCTCTCTCTGCCTGCCTCTCTGCCTACTTGTGATCTCTGAGTGTCAAATAAATAAATAAAATCTTTAAAAAAAATTTAGGGGGCGCCTGGGTGGCTCAGTGGGTTAAAGTCTCTGCCTTCGGCTCAGGTCATGATCCCAGAGTCCTGGGATCGAGCCCCACGTCGGGCTTTCTGCTCGGCAGGGAGGCTGCTTCCTCCTCTCTCTCTGCCTGCCTCTCTGCCTGCTTGTGATCTCTATCAAGTAAATAAATTAAAAAAAAATTTAGGAAAAAACCCTAAAACCTATTTTTTAGAAGATACAGGAGAAGAATGATATATATTCCCTATTCAGAATTTACCTGTGAAAAAGATTGATCAACTCAACTGGATCATAATCATCATTGTCATTATGACCATTATCACCACAAGCCTCTGTGGACCGAAGTCAAAGATAACAAATCAGAGAGATTTGCAAGGACTGATTTTTCTAATATTGATTTTCTAATGAAAAACTCTCCCATAACCCAATAGAAACAATGACCAAAGGCAGTTCAGAGAAAAGAAATGTAAGTGGCTCAACTATGTGAAAAGATGCCCAACCTCACTCAGGATATGAAAAATACAAATCTCATCCACACCCAGGTACCAATTTCACATACCAGTTTGGCATATATAGCACCGTTGATGAGGGACTGGGGGACCAGGCACTCTCAGATGTTTTGGATAGGAATGTGAATTATTATAATCTCTAGGGGGAAGCAATTTGGAAACAGCTCTCAAATAAATGCAAAATAACAAAATGCTCTTTAAAGCAGCAATTGTACCTCTAAGAATTTATATCTAAAGGTATACTTTACAGATGTGAAATTGTGAAATGATATATCTGAGTTTATGCAGGGTAATTTTTTTGAAAGAGCAAAGTATTAGAAATAACCTAAATATCCGTCAATGGGGAGAAATCATGGAGTATCCCATCAATGGAATACTATACAACTACATAAAGGAATAAGAAGAGATTTTAAGTCCTGATATGAAAAGAGCTCCACATTAACTGAAAAACAACAACAACAACAACAACCAAGTGCACACAGGTGCACTGGTATCCTATTTATATAATATGGGATAAAAAGATTAAATATGTTTGCATGTATATTCCTTATATATACAGAAGATATCTTTGTAACAACATAAAGGGAAAAGATAACATTTTTTGACCCACAGGAGGGAAATTGGGTGTCTGGAGTTTAGGACTAGAGAGGTAGTTTCTCCTGTGCACTCTTCCTTCTGTACGTTTACCATTTTGTGCTGTGTGAATGTATAACCTACAGAAAAATAATATTAAAGAGAAAAACAGAATCGACCATCAGAAGCCAAAGATAGCTCACGATGAGTGAATATAGAATGCCATAAATTACACATTTCCCCCCATCTAGTTTTTTATTTAATCCTTATATGTTATCATTTCATTTCATAGGAAAGTACATTGTAAAGATAATTAACTTGTCCAAAGTCACACAGCTAAGAAATGAAACTTAGATCTGTCTTCACCCATCATTACTTTGTTCACATTTGTCTTGCAATTTCCAATCCTTTGCTCGTTTCAGTAAAGGTTTCTGTTTGTTTGTCTGATTGTTGTTTTTCATCATGGGCATTGCTAAGATGTGCTGGTGCCCACTTCTGTCCTGCACAGAGCATTTCCACTGCAGTTTTTCCTGTTTAGAGTTTTAGGAAGTTTCGGGGTAGGGTTGAGTCCAAAGAGAGCCTGAAACACAAGGAAAAGAAACGAAATCTGAGTGTACTGTTAAGTTTCTCCGAACTTAGACTTCACTTTGCCACTCAGCATTCAATACCACTGGCAACTCTACCTTACAGAAACTCGAAAAATATCATCAATTATTCATCCTTGTTTGAGGGGTCACTTTATTACAGGATGCATGGGGTGGGAAGTGGCAGTGACACACTCAGAGGGGAACCAGGAAAGTTGCTTTTGTCTGTGCACCCCGTGGACATTATGTTTATTAAGTTCTACTTTACTTTCAAGGAGAAGATGGTGCCCAGTAATTATGTGTCTCTTACTTGTCAGTTCCTAAGAGATCCTCTGACAGATAGGGTGCCAATTATATTGACAGATCCTGTTCCTTGAATTCTACTGTGGCATGACTTATCGTGGCCCTTGCCCACCTGCTAGGAGCAGATCATTAAAATAGATGGAGAGACAGCACCGGGAAAGGTACACAGCCAACAAGATGGAGGGGCCAAGTTTGCTTTTAATCATAACCCTCCTTCCAACTGAGCAAGTTCCAAGGATGAGACTCATGTAAAACAAGAAGTCTCAGAAGCACAAAGGTGTAAGAACACGGGGAAAAACTGAGAAGGAATCCGTGCCGATCTCATTGAAATGAGGTTGGCTGTGAGGCAAGCTTCCAATTCATGGCTTCCTTTTGCTGTTGTTTTTGTTGTTGTTATTTCATTAAAAAAAAAAAATAGGGTGTCTTTTCCAGTAGAGTTAATTAAAGTCTGGATAGAAGTATGAAAATGCCTCTTGGTAATCATTCCTGCTGCTTGGGAGCTGAAGGGTCTGATTTGGGTCTTATCTCTCATAATTAGATGCACCCATGATATTAATTTGGCTAAACAACTGTGCCTGAATTAAAACAGCGATGAGAACATATTATTTTTCTTTTAATAAGCTCATCTCAAATTTGGAGATAACATCTAATGTGAGCGAGGAGCAAATGGTTGGTCGTACACCTCTTAGGAGGTGTTAAATTATTACAGTCTATCAGAGAGTTTTAGCAATGCTTCATATATTGTTAAAAAATTTAGATATAGCTATAGTTAAAATATTTAAAATAAATAGAAAAATATTTAAGTATAGATATAGGGCTATATATTGTTAAAATATTTAGATATTGTTAAAATATTTAAAATATTTAGATATGGATAAGCAACAATTCCACATCAAATTATTTTTCTTAAGGAGCTACTTGGATAAATCTACAAAGATGCATGTAAAGGATGTTCATATCAGTGTTGCTTATTATACTGAAAAACTGAGACTTTTAAGTGTACAAAAAAGAATTCAGTGAATATTCAGCCATTAAAATTATAATGTTAATTTTTATTTGTCAATATGAAAAAATGTTCATGTGTTATGTGAGAAAAACAGTTCACAAAACCATATTTGTAGTGTGAGCCTACTTTTTGATAGACATAATAAATGTGTAACATAAGAATGTACAATAAGATGTGCCCAGCAATTCTCCTTGTGTAATAGGCATAATCATGCCTTTATTCTCTTGAACTTTCTGTTCGTTCACATTTTCTAGTTTTTTTCCACCATAAACATGAATTACTGTAAGATGGATGGAATATTACTCAGCCGTAAAAAGAATGAAATGTTGCCCATTGCAACCACATGGATGAAGGTAGAGGGTGTAACGCTAAGTGGAATAAGTCAGAAAATGACAAATACCATATGATGTCACTCATAGGCGGACTTTAAGAAAGAAACAAATGAGCAAAGGGAAAAAAAAGAACGAGAGAAGCAAACCAAGAAACAGGCTCTGTACTGTGGAGAACGCACAGCTGGTTACCAGGAGGGGGTTGAGAGGGAGGGCTGATGGAGATTAAAGAGGGCACTTATCATGATGAGCACAGAGTAATGTAGAGAATTGTGGAATCACTCTATTGTACACCTGAAACTAGTAAAACACTGTCTGTTAGCTATAGTGGAATTAAAAAATAAAAATTTTTTAAAAAGATAAAAAAATAGGCTAAGGGATTTACCACTCGAAGCTCTCTATTTGAATTTTAAACCACATGACCATACTAAGGAATAGTATCAAATATAACTAAATAAACCTAGTGTACTTATTATATGCTGGCTGAGCAAGTCTCATATTAATGTATATATGGCATGGAGATTGCCTAAGGTAAGAGCCCAAGGAAACTTTAGATTACAGCATTTTTCCCTTGCTGATTTGTAAGTCTTAAGTTACATTTTACTTTTTGTTTGTTTATTTATTTATTTGTTTAAAGATTATATTTCTTTATTAGAGAAAGTGAGAAAGAGAGAGCACTTAAGAGGGAGAGGTGGGGAGAGGGAGAAGCAGACTCCCAGCTGAGCAGAGACCCCAATGTGGGACTTGATCCCCGGACTCTGGGATCATGATGAGAGCCGAAGGCGTATGCTAAGCTGACTGAGCCACCCAGGTGCCCCTTACTTTTTATTTATATGGAGACGTCTCTTCATTTTGTATCCATGTGTTTTCTTAGTTCACATTGAGAATGAATTGGCCGTCATGAGTAATATTAATAGTTAATTCAAAATTAATAATTTTTATCAAGGGAGAGATTATCACTATATGATGTGTAAAGAGTATGAAGATGGTAAATTCTTTATTCTTCATTCTTTGGAGCTTCTAGTATAGTATCATTCATCAGATGAATAGAGATGACGATGATAACGCATCCAGTATACATATTTCATTAATTTCCTCTCAGATATTCAGAGAGCAAATACAAGAGAGTGAAGTTGGGTGACAGGGTATAAAAAGTCACAGTGCACTCTTTTGAAGATCTTATCTTTATGTGGGTGTTATTTACATATCATTGTACTTTGTGTGATATGCAAGGAACATAAAGTAACTGGGAACACAGGTCTGTGAGAGTTAGGAGGAGGGTGATTTTCCTTCTGATTTCAGACACCTAATCAGAGTCGTGAAATGTGGCCATTGAAAGGTCAAGGGTATTTCTCCAAATGGACATTGGGGGGAGATATTTTTGGGTTGATGATCTACCTCAAACAATGGGATAGAAATGGGAGGTTGAAAAACATATTTGGATTGCTGGTGACATGATTTATAAGTAAGTAATCTGTGGAGAGGAAGATTTGGGTCAGTATATGGGGACCCTGAATTCCAGGGAGTCCTACATGCTTTTCAGTAGTCCTTCAGTAAGCTAAAACGTTTGAATAGGGTACTGGTATAATTAATATGATTAATGCCATAAGAGAATCAGTCTAGCAATAGCTTGCGGAGTATGTGAGCGAAGAAGACCTCTGTTTTTAAAGTATCTTGACTGATCATCAGAAATTTGTCAGTAAGAGATTACTTGTTTCTTTCCGTGTTTATATGACTCATTACTATCTTTTTTTAAAAATCAAATTGGTATACCTTCAGCGTTGCACTGATAGGAGGCATGTGTTTGCTTGAGGAAAGCATAGTGAGGAAGATCATGAACTTAAACTTCAGTAAGACTCTATTTTTTGTCCCTGTGGCTTTCCCATCTTTACAGTTGGATTAGGCCACAAATAGTTATTCATACACTGGTTAAGCATTTATTGCGTAGAATCAGAATGTCTGGTTCTGAATCCTGTCGCTTGCTAGATGTGTGACTTGGAACAAGTTACTTATACTTCCTGTTTTTTAATTTACTTACTTTTAAATAGGAATAATTATTGAACCTGTTCCATCGGGCTGCTGTGAAGATTAAATTTAAAAATAGTAATAAAATGCTTAGAACAGTGTTTGGCTTACAGTAAGCCTTCGGTTGAGGATATAATTATTAATACAATAATATATCTTTATCTAAGATCAGAGATCTGCCTGCCTCTCTGACTACTTGTGATCTCTCTCTCTCTGCCAAATAAATAAATAAAATCTTAAAAAAAAAAAAGGATTACTTATAAAGGTGAAACGGTCAGTGGTTTGGTTTCATCTTGTGTGGGCATATAATTTCCTGCTTCTGGGTGATTTTAAAGATCATTTATCCAGCTAACATGTGATGAGTACCCATTAAATGCCAGAAAGGATTCAAAGCACAGGATTAAGCAAAAACAGATTTGGTTCCCCGGGCTCATGGAACTTACATTCTACAGCAGGAGACAGAGGATACATGAAATAAGTAAATACTACTACTCAGGTGGTGTAAGTTCTGAGAAGAGAATAAAATTAAGAACTGTGGCAACAGGTAACATGGAGACTATGTTAGATCAAATCGTTGGGGAAATTCTGAGATGACATTCGGGCTGTATGTGACCCCAGAGGACCCCCTCTCCCCCACCTGCCATCACCCCTACTGATCTTTTGTCAAGGGACCCAAGATATTCAACAGTGATTTTGGAGATATTTTGTTTGTTTATTTTGAATGACTTTATATGTTAGAATAGTTTCAGGTTTATAGAAAAAATTATGAAAATAGTTTTCAATTAGCAATAATCGCGCCTCGGATAAACCTCATTGGTTACGATACTGCCACTGCACAAAGCTTGAAAAAATTATGAAAATAGTACCGAGAGTTCCCACATGCCTCCCACCAGTTTTCAGTATTATTCGCATCTTACGTTAGTACGGTGCATTTGTAACAATTAAAGAACCAATTTTGACATATTATTATTAACTGAAGTCCATACTGTATTTCTTAGTTTTCACCTAATCTTCTTTTTTCTAGTCCAAGATCCCATCCAGGATCCCAAATTACATTTTGTTGCCATGTCTCCTTGGGGCTACTAGGTTGTGACAATTTTTCAGATTTCCTGTTTTTGATACCCATAACAATATTGTAGAATACTGATTATATATTTTGGAGGATGGCCCCCAAATCAGTATTTGCCTGATGATTATCTGATGATTATCTCATGATTAAACTGAAGTTATGTATTTTTGGGAGGAGACCACAGGGGTAAAGTATAATTCTCATTACATCATACGAACAACGCACAAGCACAGAGTTATCAGTGTTGATGTAACCTTGATCACCTGACTGAATTAATATCTATCAGGTTTATCCATCATAAAATTGATCTTTTCCCTGCCCTCTTTTCTTGCACTGTTATTTGGAAGACAGCCCATACTTAAAGAGTAGGGTGTTAAGCTTTGCCTCCTTGAGGATAGAGTAGGTACATAATTTATTTGGAATTCTGCATGGGAGATTGTCTCTTCTCCCTCATTTATTTATTTAATCATTTATATAAGCATGAACTCAAGGGTACTTAGTTGATATTTCAATTATAATACATCATTACTATTTATTTTGTTACTTAAATTTTTTCAGCTTTGGCCATTGAGAGATGTTACAGTTGGCATTTTGTGTCCTTTTGGCATATTGCCATCATTGTAGATTTTTTTTTTTTTTCCTTTTGAGAGCTTTCTTACTTTCTGGCACTTTAAAGTACCCCAGGATGATTTCGTAAATATTCTGCTGTGGTCATAAAATTAGCTATTTCTCTAAAAAGACCTGATTCTTTTATTATTTTTGTAGAAACTAAGATCTGGGTGCTAGGTGTACTCATTGCTTCTGGGGTGTTGTTGCTTCTAATCCTTCTGGTTTACAGAGCAAGGAAATAAATGCACACATGCAAATGTTGACACACACACACACACCTGTAAATATTCCTATGTGTAACCATCTGTATGTATATTAGACTATATGTGAGTTCATGTTGATGTCTCCAACTCTATCCATTATCTAATTATTCATTATCATATAGATCATTCAAGCCTCATGTCCTCACTTATCTGAAAAGTCCAACTTCAACATTGAGAAATCTGGATCCCCTATCCCCATCCATTGCTTAAATCGATCAATTACAGTATATATATAGTGATTCCAGAATTCTTGACTTATGTTCCCATGGGAAACAAGTTTATCAACTAGAGTACAGTGCTTGTATATAGTTGTTTTGGTCTTATTATCATGAGTTTGTTGTCTAAAAGTAGTTCAGTGTCTGTTTTTTGACTTTTGTCATGAAATTTTTTCTTTTACAAATTTCAGATGGGAATTCTATTTATAGCTTTATGCTGTTTAGATAGCAAGCAAATTAAGGAGGGTTCTTTGTCATACAATCTTTTTAAGGGGTGTGTAGATGGAAAATAGAACAGTATTTTGTGGATGCAAAATAGAACACAAAAAAGTATGGAAATAAACTATTCTTTATATGAAAATAATGATAGGAGAAGGTGGAGGAGGCTAGAGCCAAGAGCCTTGAAATTTTGCTTGTTAAGAACAGTGGATGTAGAAGATGAGCCCTTTGCTTGCTTGCAATAGATGGAGAATTTTAGAGGAAAAGAAAACGGGACAGTTTTCTTCCTTAGCTTGAGCACATAAAACTGTTCTTTAATGCTTTCTTCTAAAAATTTGGTATTTCATAATTAAAGCATCATTTTATATATGTTTATTGATATGATAAAATAACATACTTTTTAATGTAGATAACCAAGTATCTCAGTACACTTTGTTGAATAGTTTCTCCTTTCCTCACTGATCTGTATTGTTGGCCTCATTCATGTAATTCCTTATTTGTATGGGTCTGGATCTGAGTTTTCTATTCTTCTCAGTCTATTTTTATATCACAGTGCTGATTCTAAATTGTCTTAAGTATTATAGTTTAATGATAATCTGATATTTCATTACACAAGTTCTTCTGACTTATTTCTCAAAATTGCCAGGCATAATATTTCTGTCATAATTCTCCTTGGCTTATAGCTGGTCAAATTCCATGAAAAACTCTGTTGGGATTGTGAATTACGTTGAATTTATAGATTATCCTAAATACTGTTGAGTCAGTACATCTATGAACTAAGTTGCTATCTTTTTTTATTTGGCCTGCTATCACAAAAATACCATAGATTGGATAGCTTATAAACAACAAAAATCTCTTTCTTATATTTCTTCAAACTGATAAGTCCAAGATCAAGGATTGGATAGATTTGTTATCTGGTGGGATCCCCTTTCTGGTTTTTATAGAATCATCTTCTCACTGCATCTTCACATGGTGGAAGGGATAAAGAATCTCTCCAGTATCTCTTTGTAAGGCTCCTAATCTCATCCATTACAGCTCTACCCTCATGACTTAATTGCCTCCCAAAGGACTGAGTTCTCTATCATCGCATGGGGGTTAGGTTTCAACAGATGAACTTGTGGTAGACACAGACATCAGTCAACAGTATTCTGCTATTGGTCTTCCAAAATTTATGTCCTTCTTGTATGCAAAATTCATTCCTTGCATCCCAACAGCCTCAGAATTCCTAATGCATTAACTTGAAGTCCAAAGTCTCATCCAAATACCATCTAAGTCAAACATGAGCAAGACTCAAGATACTATTCATCTTGAGGCAAATTGCTCTCTAGCTGTAAACCTGTGAAATCAAACAAGGTATGTGCTTCCAAAATACAATGGTGGAACATATTTATTTCCATTCCAAAAGGGAGAACTAGAAAAGAAGAAGGAACAGGTCCCGAGAAAGTCCAAAAACCAGCATGGCACACACCATTCAACCCTAGGGCTCCCTGATAATCCTCTTTGCCTTGGTGTTCTGCTTTCCAGGTCCACTAGGGCAGAGGGCTTGCTTTCCAGATATACTTGGACTCAGGTCCTTCTTTCCAGACATGCTGGGCAATGGTCACACCTCCTAGACCCCATGGGGCAACAGTCCAGTCCCTTCTGCTTTGCTAGGCAGTGGTTGGGTTCCTGAAGACTCTAGGCAGCCCTCTCCACACAGCTTTGGGCCATCCTGTCCCCATGGGCCATCCATACCCCAAGCTTTGGGTATCCAGTCCTTGTGACAGCTTTTTGCATGGGACCCACCCCAATGGATGTTGGTCTTGCTCTTTAAAATCTAGGCAACCACACCCCCAGAGCCTGGGCATCCTGTTTATCAGCGGAGATAGCACTGCATGGAAACCTCCAAACCTCCCAAGTTTGCTGCCTGTATCCTCCAGATGGCTCCAGATGGGTGCCACCATGGCCTGTGCTTCACTGAGGCCCGCTGGAGCTACAGCTGGAGCCACTAAGAAGCAAAGCAACAGAGTGTGAGCATCACAGTCTTTGTAGTAAGATGGTGCTGGACTGTGGGCTCCAAAGTCCTGCAGGAATGAGCTTTCTCTGCCTTTGAAAAACTACTCTGCCCCCAGGCCTTGTACTCTGGAACTGTGCTGTGAGCCCTGATCATCTCTGAATTGCCTTCAGCATCATTCTTCCATTGTTTTGGAGAATAGCTCTTGCTTTCTGTTCTTATCATTTGGTCTCTTGGCCACACCTTTAGTATTCTTAGCAGGTGGATCGGCTGAGAATCTTCTAACTCTTTTGCGTTGTTTCCTTTTTTGTTAACAATTCTGTTTTTAAATCATTTCTCTCTTCTCACATTTTACTATAAACAGTCAGGAAAAGCCAAGCTGTATATACATACCTTCAACACTTTGCTTAGAAATAGCTTCAGCTAAATATATCGTCTCATTACTTTCAAGTTCTACTTTCCACAAAACACGTAAACATGAATACAATCCAACCACACTTCTTGCTATATTATAACAGATGGCCTTTCCTCCACTGTCCAATAACATGTGTCTCATTTCCACCTGAGACTTCATCAGAATGGTGTTGGCCATCCCTATTTCTACCAACATTCTGCTCAAAATTACTTAGGTACTCTCTAGGAAGATAGACTTTCTCCAGAAGCTCTTTTTTCTTTCTGAGCTCTCACCAGAACCACTCTTAACAGTCTGTCAAGGCAATAAAGACTTTTTTTTTTTTAAGCAAGAATCTAAAAACTCTGCCACCCTTTATCTGTGATCACAGCTTTCACATTTGTAGGTATTTGTTATAGCAGCACCCCTCTTCTGGTGCCACTTCTGTCGTAGTCCATTTGGGCTACTAAAACAAAGATTTGCTCTACCATAGATTTAGAAACTGTGGAAATTTCTTCTCAAGCTTCTGAAGGCTGGGAAGACCAAGATCAGGGAGCCAATATATTGAGTATCTAGTGAGAGCCCACTTCCTGGTTCATATACACCAGTCTTGATGGAAGGGGTGAAGAACTGTCTGGGGTCTCTTACAAGGGCATCAGTCATCTCCATGAGGGTTTCAACCTCATGACTGAATCACCTCCTCCAAAACCCTCTATTCCAGATACTATGACCTTGGGGTTTAGGTTTCAATATATAATTTTGGGAGGACACAAGCATTTAATCCATAACAGTTATAGTTACAACTCTTTGTACTCATTCTGGAGCACCTAGTCATTTATCCACTCACCAAGAATGTGTGAGTTTGTGGCTAAAGGAAGGCAGAAGGAAAAGATTATTAAAGGACAAGAAACCAAGGCACAATATTGCTGTGCTGGCATTATATTGGAAAAATAACCTGTATTCAATTTGTAGTCACCAAGAATTCTGACTGGAGCAGCTTTGACAGAGTTGGAGAGAGTGAAAGTGAGTCAGTAGCTAAAATCTTAAGGAATAATGGGAAAAATCCAGGAGTGTGTGTATGACTTAAAGAAGGAATGAGTGCATAGGGTAGAGTCTAATGACTTGAGATTCAGTGTTTAGAGGCTTGAAAGGAGGAGTGACAAATGGTTTGGAAGGAATAATGAGGATCATTCAAGCCCTGTGGTTTTCAATACTGGAGAGAACTTTAATTTTGTTTTCTTTTTTAAACTCAGTGACCAGACCAAGACAGAAAATCTTATTTATAATTTCCTGTGTTGGTGAGTTTATGTGTGTTTTTTTTTCTATAGTTCACCTTTTCATTGAGATGAAGCTTTTCAGTCCTGGCTTCATAGAAGGGAGAGTTTCAGTTCCCACTTTGCCTTGCCCAAACTCAAGAAGTTTTCCCTTGACACTTTTGACTACTAAAACCCAAGTCCTTTTGTTCCTGAACCTTCTCCTCTCCCTCAGCAGAATGATCAGGCTCCACTTATAGTCTGATTTTCAGTATCTTAATTTGGCTTCAGAGATATCTTTTATTTCCTTTGTGTCCTTATTCATCAAATGTGTATTTGAAGAGACGTTTTCAGGTATTTTACAACCTTTCACTTCACTTTTGACTAGTTGGTCATAGTGCTAAAAATAGAATTTCTTTACATTTGCTCTCCTTAAAAATGGGCAAGCAGAGGGGCACCTGGGTGGCTCAGTGGGTTAAGCCTTTGCCTTCGGCTCAGGTCATGATCTCAGGATCCTGGGATCGAGTCCCGCATCAGGCTCTCTGCTCAGCAGGGAGCCTGCTTCCCCCTCTCCCTTTGCTGCTCCCCCCATTTGTGCTCTCTCTCCTTCTCTCACTCTCTGTCAAATAAATAAATTCTTAAAAAAAAAATGGACAAGCAGAGAAGTTTATCTGAAGACCAACACTTACCATTTAATGTTATAAAACAAATTTGAAACTGTAGCAACACCAATAATCGTGGCCACATTTTTGAACTTCTGTAAAAATAGCCCATTTTCAATAACACTTCACCATCCACATATGTTCAAATATCCAATATGATTTAGCCATTTCATTTCTACTTTGTGAAACACATATTGTAAATAGTCCAATCATAATCAGTCGTTTATGCAAGTAGTTATTTTCTTAAATAGAACAGTATATAGGTGTATACAAAAACATGGCTTTTTAAATATTTGAATAACAGATAATGTTTTTTAATCAAATAGAAGTGATTTAATCAAATAGAAGTGATACAATATCACTATTGTATGATAAGTATCAAACAATATTTGCAAAATTCTCTTTTGCGTATCACATATTTCAATCATATCATTTTAGTAAGTTAGACCAAAGGAGTGCCACTGTTCGATGTGGGCAAGGGGACCTCATACCAGATTTTGTACAGGGCTCCTTGGCCCTGCCCCCTCTTGCTCTTTGGGGCACTAACCTTGAAATTTTCTTTCTTTCTTTCTTTTTTTTTTTAAAGATTTTATTTATTTATTTGGCAGACAGAGATCACAAGTAGGCAGAGAAGCAGGCAGAGAGAGAGGAGGGAAGCAGGCTCCCTGCTGAGCAGAGAGCCTGATGTGGGGCTCGATCCCAAGACCCAGAGATCATGACCTGAGCTGAAGGCAGAGGCTTTAACCCACTGTGCCACCCAGGCACCCACCTTGAAATTTTCTAAGTGCCATGATAAGCCTCCAACTGTCAGGGCAGCTGTACCTTTCAGGCAGGAGGCCAAGAACCCAGCTCCCCCTGGGTGGGCTGTTCTCCAGTCCTTCACCTACCTGTAGGGTGAACTAGATAACTGGAGGAGCCCTAGGACTCAAGCAACCCCACCCACGTTACTTCCTAAAGAGGAGCCTGGAGAGTCCCTGGATTTCATTGCAACAACCTAATTCCTTTCTTAGCAGACGGTATCAGATGGGGCTGTCAGAAAGGTGCTGACTTAGTGATTTGGGGTGACTCAAATGTTGATAGTGATGGAGACCCTGCAAAAAATATCTGTCCATATACCTTAGAAGGGACTTTGCCCCAAAGGTATTGTGAAAGTATCCTTGCTCCTATTCCATCTCTGTTTGTGGTCTGTTTCTTGGAGAGTAAATACTAGTGAGCAACTTTACCTTTGTCACTTAAGGAAAGTGATTCCAGTGAGTTTCCTAAGTGTTGAAAAATCTTAGAAGAAGCACAGTAACCTTCCTGTCCATGTCTTCTTAGGAAGTCAAGTTTACAGATACTTCCAGAGGAGCCAAATGGGAAGTAAGTTAAGGCCACAACTTCCAAACCTACCATTGTTATGCAAATGCTGGGAGGTGGAGCCTAGCTTGGGTATCACACTGACTCTTCATGAACAATGAGGCCAAACCTCAGAAGCCCCTTGTAATCAGGTGTTGGGGACTATTGTGGCTTGATGAAAAATGGTGGTAAAGCTCCCTATAAATCTGTATGCCTTTTGTTCTCTCCTGTAGTCCAAGTGCCGAAATATGGCAAGAGAGAGGCCATTTTCACTGATTTCTGGTCCATTCGGAAATACTGGAAATTTCCTGAGAAACAGTTGTAGAGAAATTTACAGTTTGGGTTTGCTGACCCTGTAAGTTTAGATGAGAATCAAAATGTATTATTGGTTTATGAGGTTTTTCCCCTTGGGGGGCGGTGGATGGATTATGAAGTAGATTCTGAAAACCAATCAAAATCTGTTCATAATGGAGTATCAATGTCCTGAAAGAAAAGGCATTGGGGGAAAATCTACTCTCACTTAAAATTTTTTATTTGCTCTTCCTGGACTACTCCTGCCTGAGACTGAAAAGCAAATAGAAAAACATAGCAATTTAAGCACAATAGCAGTAGATACAAATCAATTCTTACACAGTTTTTCTTTATTATGAGTGGTATCTTTGGAGATATTAATTCACCATTCACAACCCCGTATAAATAGAGAATAATGGTAGAAACATGCATTTAATTATCTGTTTTCTGTCTGGAGAATAGGGAAGTGTCTGAAATGATATTATTACAGGATTACCCATCCGGTCTCTGAGGAAATGACGGAGAACAGAATACAGGTGACCTGGGGGCTTCTTATTTTATACTCCACAAAATAAAAAAAGGTCTGGAGGAGGATACAAGGAATTCAGGAGGCCTGTCCTCCACATTCTGGAAGACTTAATGGGTTAGAAGCAGATGCACAGCCTTGTCCAGCCCCTCTGCTCACAGTGTTTTGTGTTCCACACTGAAGGCCTGGAAGGGAGTGGCAGCAAGTCTGAGCAACTGACCAGCTGCCTCAGAGATACTGGGGCTCATTTCTCCTAAAGCCAATGACTGGCATCTTGTTGCTGTGGGAAGAAATCTGAGGGGCAAACTGCAAGAGAAAAAGAGGAAAGGAGGGAAAATAGAGGGAAAGGAAGGGAGGTTGGGAGGATCTATTTGTTTTCTAATTGGCAGTTAATTAGAATTCTTTGGTTCAAGTCCATGGGCACAATGCTATCACCGGACACGCCGCTCTCACCACAATTTAGCAGGTTGAACCTAAACATTGAGGACAACAGCAAAAGAGGTGCGACAGCAAAGGGAACATCTCTCCACGCCAACTGAAGCTCCGCCAATTAATGAAGTCAGTATTTCTAAGCTACGTTCCACGTTTTGGGCATTTGAAGCTCTCTCCTGTTTGAATAAGAGCAAACACCCATGCGAATAACATGTATAGACATTGTATTAGCTTTCTAAGGCTGCTGTAAGCTGAAGCCTATGGAATGAATGGTTTAAACACAAAAATGTATGGTCTCACAGTTCTGAAGGCTGGAAATCAGAGATCAAGGTGGGAGAGAATCCGTCCCAGTCCTCGGCTGGCCCTTGCTTCTGGTGCTTTGCTGGCAATCTTTAGCTTTCCTTGGCTTACTGATACATTTCTGTCTTTATCTTCATGTGACATTCTCCCTTCCATGTCTGTCTCTATGTCCAAATTTCCTCTTCTGAAAGGACACAATCATGTGGGATTAGGACCCAACCTAATGACGTCATCTTAATGTTGTCATCTGCAAAGCCCCTATTTCCAAATAAGGTTACATTCACAGGTACCTACATATGAATTATTTGGGGGACACAATTGAACACATGACTAGAATGTGTTAATGCATGACTAGAATAAGTAATTTCAGTACAGCCTTTAATTAAAAAGGCAAAGATCAAAACTGAGTGAAAAAAATCGTATTTAAATTTAGGAAACTGGATCCTAATGTGGATCCTGTGTCATAATGCAAGAGGCCGTAGTCATATTGCATCTGACCATCTTATTTGCTGTTACAATATTTGGGATATAATATGTGACTAGTTTTGAGGATGGTACCTACAAAGAGTGCCCCAGGCAGAAAAGTGTTAATAGATAATATGGAACATAATTGAAACAAACTCTTGCACATAAACCATCAGGATACATCTTCTAAGGATATATGATGACTTTTTATATTAAACCATTTGTGGGGGGTTTTTTGTTTGTTTTATTTTATTGTTGGTTTTTTTTTTTTTTCTTTTATGAAGTCAGGTTTGATTCTGCACCTTCCCTTCGCACCACTCCTTCCTGATCTGGTCTTTAATGGCTTTACACCTGAGGTGTTGTCTGAGCCGGAAATGAGCAAATTCCCTATAAAAAGTTTTTGTCAGGAACAAGAAATAAACATTTCCCATTGAGCATAATTTGGTGAGGAAACAGGTGAGTGTACTTTCAGCGTGATGCAAAATTACAAACAGCTCTCTGATCTTGAAAATTATCCCTTGATTTCACCCATATTTATCACACATTGAATATCTTAGGAAATGAATCACCATCACGTGATTAAAATAATCTCTATATTTTAATTCTCAGAGTTCCTATGGGAATAAAACCCAACTCCTCTGTATATAAAAAGGAATGGCAGAAGAGATTGAAAGTTTTACAGAAAGAGGAGACAAAAATGGTTTCAGATATCCAATACCCAATTATTCTAAAAGAGACTTGGTTAAGGATTATTGCTGGGAGGTTAGTGAATGCTGGGAATTCAACCTGAGAAAACACATACACACACACACACACACACACACACACACACACACACACATTTTCTTTCCTTCTTCCTTTCTTTCCTTCTTCCTTCTTCCTTCCTTCCTTTCTTTCTCACTTTCTCTCTCCCTTCCTTCCTAAGATTTTATTTATTTGAGAGAGAGTGAGAGAGAGAAAGAGAGAGATCACAAATAGGGGAGCCTGATGTGGGACTCGATCCCAGGACCCTGGAATCATGACCTGAGGGCAGATGCTTAACAGATTGAGCCACCCAGGTGCCCCCAACACACTGTTTCTGATGTTGCTCCAGCCTTAGGATTCTAAGGTTAGGAAATTAACCCCATGATGGGTTATTCAGAAGGAACTGGCAAGCACTGAGAAGCTCTCAGGTATGATGTCAACTCACATATAGGACAATTAGACAGAGAAATCATGCTGCTGAGTGGAGCATAGACCATCATTATGTCATCACATTTCATTCCTATGACAACATAGACTCAGAAAGTTAGAAACGGTAGGGGTCCTCTTCTTCCTGGCTAAGGACACAGGTGAAGTGACTTGCCCAAGCTCATCTGTGCTTCCTGGAAGGTTGTGGTCCAGAATCTAGCTCACTGACATCCCACAATGATGCTCTTTGTATAACATCATAGTTGGCTCAGTAATTTTTCAGTCTGTGTTTGGGAAAATTCCTTCATTTCATTCCAGGTGTTTCTTTGAATTTATAGTGATTTAGTTCTACTGTCTCAAGTATGAGAAGATATTATTCCTAGATTTTTTAAGTAGTGTGTGTGTATGTTTGGGGGCTTAGAGGGACAGAGAGATAGAAGAGAGAGAGACAGAGAAACAGAGAGATATCTCAGTAGTGAAGTGCACTGTCCGTCATTTAGAGAAGAGAAGGAATAAGAATTTTCAGAGAGATCATCTGTTTATAATATGTGCTTATATGATCTGACAGTCTCACTTTCCAAAATTGAATTAATAAATCATTCACAGTACTGGCTGGAATAGTTAATATACTTTTTGTGCCCCAGCAGAGAGGAAAATGGCCCTGCATTCCTTAGCTTTATGACACATTAAGCCTAAATAGAATTAATGATTGAACTTTTGAATCATATTTACTGTGGAGAGCTCCACTTGAAGGCCGGTGAGCTACAGAAATATACAGGAGACTACTTATATTATTAAAAACTATCTTTTCATTTTCATTGGCTCAGAGAACTTTTTGTAGCTGTTGAGGTAGCATTACTTGATGACATAAATTGTGAGAGTGTCTGTGTGTATGAATTTTCCAAGTTTTTATGTATATCAAATCTATCAGAAAAGCATACACATGTTTTATTACTAGCATTTTGTATTATCATACTATTTACTCTGCCTCAAATCTTCCAAAGCCATGCATATTCTGTAGGGAAAGAGAGACAAAGAGATGGACAGAGAGAAATGGAGGGTGAGTGGGAAGGAGAGAGAGTCAGAGAGACAGGTAGAAAGGCACAACACAGAGAGATAGACACACAAAGAATGACTAGAAATATAATTCTTTCTGGCCTTTAATGGGTGATTGAAAGGAAAGAAGAGGAAATCTTTATGTTGAGGCTCAGCTCTTAAATAATTGCTGATGTTTTCCAGTCCCTGGGACGTTATGGAGTGGATGTAGATGATGGCAAGAACAGTCAGATATTTTAAACAGTTAGGTATTTTTTAAAAAGGTTTTATTTATTTATTTGACAGAGAGAGATCACAGGCAGGCAGAGAGGCAGGCAGAGAGAGAGGAGGAAGCAGGCTCCCTGCTGAGCAGAGAGCCCGACATGGGCTCGATCCCAGGACCTTGAGACCATGACCTGAGCCGAAGGCAGCGGCTTAACCCACTGAGCCACCCAGGCACCCCTAAACAGTTAGGTATTTTAAATAAATCAGATTTTCTCCCTCTTATTGATAGTATCTAATTATTGAATTGTTAAGTATATTATACCTAATGCATGATTAAGTCATAATCTTAATGAATTATCTATTAGGATCTTAAAGTTAGGGCAAAACATGTAAATTTTACTGCAAATACATCAGAACATGTCTTTCGTCTCTTTGGCAAGTATCCTACTCCAGAAAATGCCATTTCTGTGATCAAAATGTATTTTCTTCTGTCTTACAATTCTAGAATAAGAAGGATAGATTAAAAGTTTATTTCATCCATTCTTCTGGTTTTAGAATAAACCACATCTAAATCATTCCAAGTAGATTTTTAAAGTACCCCTACACATCTACATGTTTTATGTTTTCTTCCACAATACATATTATTGGCAAAGATATTATGCGTCTGCAAAGATATAATGCATGTGAAGTTTTTTAAAAGATAGAATGCTAACTTTCCAGTAAAAACAAATGAACCTTTTGTCTGAAACAAGTCTCCATGCTAATGTGTACACAGCAGAAATTGACATTCCACTAAAATATTGGACTTTTCAGAAACATTAAGGATTTATTTTATTCTTATATTTGGGTATCCTTGAGTTTGTCAAAATAAAAATATTATTGAAGGAGGAAATAGGTAGGGGAGTAAAATATTTACCATTTATCAAATGATGAGTAATAAACTTAAAAAAATAACACATAAATAGAGAAATAGAAAGGAAGAGGTAGCCTCTGTGGAGACCAAATTTACATTCCTCTCCCTAGACATATGGGTGATATCATATTATTTACCTTTTTTATATGAAAAATTCCTTCTACTCTCCTCTGAATGTTAATTTCAAAAATCCAGACATTCAGAGGAGCAGGGCATGAAATATAGGGAAACATTTAAAGCTCCTGAGATAAGTTACTTGAGTAAATAGTCATACAGCCTTGTCTAAGATAGAAGGCTGGCTAACCTAGGAAAATATTGTAATCCCCAGAAACCAGAAACTAGAAGTCCAAAGCATATGTGTTTATTAAAAGTTTTGGCAGTTCAGCAAATGTGACTAGAATCGCTGAATATCATTTTAGAGGCACCAACCTTAACATGAACGCTAGCCTACTAGAAGGAAGAGGGACGGCAATTTTGCTTACAAAATCCAAATGAACAAACAAAACACTTTTGTCTTCTTTTTACAACCTAGATGTACTTTTAATATCTAGATTAATTGTGTTTTGTAGCCAGTGGCACATAGGGAATGAACTCAACCTTCAGTCCATCATTGAACTCTTACCCAGGGCTTTAAGAGTCTTTGCTGAGTTAATTAATCCCTTAGAGATTTCTCTCCAAATCAGGTTTTTGTCCCTGTTCCTGAAAAGCTGAATTGCTGGTGACATGCAAAGCTTTTGCAATCCTCAATTTGTAACTTGAGAGCAATTATGGATGGCAAATTAACCAATTTAAGAATAATCAAGTAGGACTATGAGAAGAAAAAAAAAGACACAAGATTGTGATATTTGGTTTTTAAGTTTGTTCTACTGCCTCGATCTCAAGATACCAGTTTAGTTCAGTATCCTATCTAAGGAGCCCCAAATATTTGTATTACAAACCCTTGCCAAACACTAGGGTGAGTGAGATGGGTGACGTTAGTTTATGGTCTGGCTGGGAGGGTGGTGGGACAAGTTCAGTGCAAGGTTGATGACGCGAAGAGCGTGGGGAGAGAGAAAAGAGGAAAGGTGTTTTCTTCTAAAAGCTAAAGAGCCTACTCTACACATGACTGAATGTATTCCCAAGCACCATATATCTGGGTAGAGTAGGTTACCAATCACATACACAACATCTATTTCTGCTAAAATAAATAATATAAATCTGCAAAAGGAAAGTTAAGCTGGCAGAATGCTAATGATATGTTTCTAATGATTGAGGAAAATATATAGGGTATGCATTAGCCAGGGCTCCCCAGAGAAACAGAATCAGTGGGAGAAAAAGAGAGAAAGTGAGAAAGATTGGTTGATTTTAAGGAATTGGCTCATAGGATTGTAGGTGCTGGCAAGTTTGAAATCTTCAGGGCAGGCTGGCATGTTGGAGACACATGGAAGGACTGAAGTTGCAGCTTGAGTTCAAAGGCATTGGGGTCAGAATCCTTCCTTCCTTAGGGAACCTCAGTGTTTTCTCTTGAGACCTTCAGTGATTTGGATGAGCTCCACTGACACTACGGAGGCTAATTTGTTTTACTCAAAATGATTTAAATGCTAATCACCATCTAAAAAAATACCTTCACAGCAATGTATAGACTGGTGTTTGACCAAAAACTGGGTACAGTGATCTAGCCAAGCTGAAACATAACATTAACTATCACAGAGTAATAATATCAAGCTGTTACTAATTTGACTAAAGAACTTGGCTGTAAACTGCTAATCACAGCACCGAGTCAAAAAGTTCTGAGTTTGGAGGCAAGAGATCTTGGTATTTGTCCTGAATTTGCCAGGCAAGCACCTGAAGATATTACAGATCTATTTTTTTTTTCCCCTTGGGATATCAGGTGGATCTTAGTGAAACATAAGATGAGTTAGGGAACCAAGGGAACAGACACCATTGTCTCAGTGTTGACATCGAAGTTTCTGTAGGACATAGAGGTGAAGACGTTTGTAAGCAGTGGAATCCATCCATCTGTCTGGAGTTCATGAAGCAACTCTCAGTAGAAAAAATAATTTTGAGAGTCATTAACAGAGAGATGGCAAACAAGGCCATGTGGATGACCAAAAGGGAAGCTCAGAACGCTAAAAGAAGTGAGTGACAAAAAGAAGGGAACAAGAGCACAACGTTCCAAGAAGGAACAGTCATGGGAAGAGAATGACATTGAGGTAAAGAGAATGAGGACTGAATAAGGTGGTGTTATTGGAGGTCAAGGCAGTAGAGGATTTTAAGATGAAAGGAGTGTTCAGTAATGTTAAACATCACAAGGAAGTTATAAAAAGACTAGGTCTGAAAATGTCCTGTTGAATTTGGCACTCAGTTGGTCACTACTAACTTTGCTAGTACAGTTTAAATGATAATTTAAATAATGATTTAGCACTTGGGCTCTGATCTTGTATGATATTTGAGCTGTGCTTCGCATCTCTTGTCTCTTTCAATACTTGCAATAACCTGTGAAGCAGGTATTATTATCACTGTCCCTATTTTATAAACATATAAGCTCAAATTTAGAGGAATTAAGTACCTTTCCCAAAGGCACACAACTAAGGATTGAAATACGGGCCTGTAATTCATTTCTATTTGAATCCAAAGTCTGTTCTCTTCATTCTACTACCTCTTCTGTTCAGGGGAGCGAAGGAGGGCAAGCCAGTTCACAGGGTCTATGGAATGAATGAGAACGGCAGGGGGGGAGAGATTAAAGATCATTATTTTGGGGATAGTAGCTAGAAGGGAGATGCTTGTTTGAGAGCTATTCTTTTCTTTTCTTTTTTTGAGAGCTATTTTAATATGAGAGACTCATGCATGTTTGTGCACTGTAAGGAAGGAATCAATAGGCAGGAGAAGAGAGACACAGAAGATAAAAAACAGCCAAAGGAGCAAAGTCTCTGGTGAGTCACAGGGGTGTGAGCCCCAGTGGACCTCCTAGAGAGAGAAAATGGCAGGTGACAAGTGACAAGTGGGATAGACACATGGGCAGAAATAGCAATCCCTAAATGTGGAGTGTGGGCTTGGGGAATGGCTAGAATGAGTTGAGACAAATGAATGCCTTAGCTTGTTCTCCAGGAGGTCAAAGAGAGACTGTAGCACAGCGATCAGGAACTCCTGCTCATGGTTTATCTTCCCTGAGTTCCAGTTCTGTCTCCACCCCTTCCCCACTCACCCTATTAAGGGCAGGCGGACTGACCTTCAGGACTCAATGTCCCCTCTGTAGAAAAGCCTTTCCTGTTGGCCTTGTCTGGAGAAGGACTTGCTCTTATTATTATTATTTTTTTTATCTCATGACAACACAATTTATCAGTATTTTGTCTCCTTTTGCATTGGTCCTTCTCCCCATCACAACAAAATCTCTTTGAGGGTACCTCTGTATCTTTCTCACTGCTGTAGTCCCTACACTTACTATAGTGCCTCTAAGCGCATAGCAGGTCCTGAGCAATACGTATTGATGAAAAAACTGAATGCTGCTACTGTTCAGTAGCTGTATGAGCTTGGACAGAAACACAATATGCCAAGTAAGTATTAGCTATTATTTTGTTGAATGTGGGAGGGCTAAGGCTTAGGGACTGTTGTTCTAAAAAGAAAAAAAAAAAGGAGTTTAAAATTTTAGAAAGAGCTCTTCCAAAGCATAATAGAATCCAAACTGAGGTCTTCCTCTCTTCTTGGACTGACAGATTGGTGTCCACTTAGAATGTTGTTTGACAGTAAAGACAAAGGACAACATAGAAGTAGATCTTAAGAATAGAAACATTTGGTACCAAGGAAAGGGATTAGAAGGGAATTCAAACCATTATATTTCCTTTAAGACAAGGGCCCTTCTCTGAACTGGCCAGCTGCAATAGAAAAGTCACAGTCAATAGCATATCTCCATTACATCCTAGCTTGACGCAGCTTAATGTCAATTCAGCAATATGCCCCATTAATCAAATTTAAGGCAGTAAGGCTAGAATCTGGGAGTTGTAACCTGAGTCACTTGTCCTCAGGTAAATAGGAATGTGTTCTTCTACAAATGGCTTTGAGGCACTCTGAGGTTTCTTTGATCTAATTA
Organism: Enhydra lutris kenyoni; assembly: GCF_002288905.1. NCBI lineage: Eukaryota > Metazoa > Chordata > Mammalia > Carnivora > Mustelidae > Enhydra > Enhydra lutris. Next base: position 31,425,173 of record NW_019154095.1, read on the forward strand.
CACACACACAAAAAAACGATGGCCCATACCTTACTCAATGGGGCCATGTTGCATGTTTTTCCCTCTCCTTCCTTTAGGTTTTCCTCTGGATAATAAGGCTCCACAGGCTCTGGATTGAGACAAAAAACATATTACTACTATCACTTCTTCAAGTTTGCCTCCTATCTGCTTTCTGTGGCTCAGCAAGTACTAAAAGTTCTCCATTGGCTGAACATAGGGTTAGAGGTGAAAGATTCAACCGTGATTCAGAATCTGGTAGATTCTGTCAGACTGGACATCTCAAGGGTCTTTATATGGAAACAAAGCCGTATGGTATTAACCACTAAACCACAAATAGTGCTCAGAGGCACCCTGAAGTCACCCGGAATTGTTTACTAACATTTAAACTAGACTCCGTTTAGATCTAGAGAGAGTAATGACACCTTGCATAATGTAATTATTTCAACTGATTATTTCTTTGTGTAGAGAAGATATCTATTCTTCATTCATTCTTGACTAGCACAGAAACATCAAAGCTGTCATCATTCTATTTGTCAAGATTAGTTATTTTTTATTCCTCTTTAGTTATTAATAATGCACAAGCACAGAGATCTTTGGGTTCCTTCTAGATGGTTTATTTTTTATTCTTCTTATTTCCTTAGCATGAAAATTTATCAAAGCTACCTCTCTAATCTATTGTTCTTTGCCTTGAATGCTCTTTGTCAGATGATTATCTCTGAGGTTTTAAGCCTTTAAAAACACCCTTAATCTCCCTTTATCGCCTTGCACTGTATCTGGCTACAGGCTCTCCTAATATCACCTTCTCCCTTTTGTTTATAGCCAGGGCTGAGTGCACAGATAAAAGGTAGACGGGACCCTGGGACCATTTCCCCAGCAGCCCCTGGGAAACACACATTGGGCATCCACCGGCTTCTCAAAGACAGTTTTAGAGGAATGATCTTCCATTTCTAACCTCTCAGTGGCAAAATCCGATTTTCTGTCCCCACGCCCCTCCCTCTATTTCCTAATGAGGAAAGACATGTCCAATTTCCACCGATTTCAGCTGATAGCCCCCACACCTGTCAGCAGCTGGCGTCCAAATCTGGTACAAGGAGAGGGACCGTGCTGTGCTCCCTCACATCACTGCCGGTTCCTTCTAAGATTCCCGCCAAGGAGCTGAGACTGATGCAAACACCAAACCAAAAGTTTGCCCCTGTATTTCTGTGTTATATGCTAAATTTGCTAGTTAGTGCTCAGTTTTTTTGTTTCCATACACATCACTTTAAAGTTCATACCACAATCTTAGCCATTTCGATCTGTTCTTTGCGTTTTATTCTTTTTATCTTGAATGTACTCGCATACATTTGAACACACCCCAACCAGTGCTTCTTAAAATTGGCGCACCGTGGAATCCCTTAGGGAACCTAAATCATTTTGCACTGCCTGGTTCCCCATCCTAGACCAATTAAAGTGGAATCTCTGGATGAAGCTCAGACATCAGTATTTTCTATAAAATCTCCCCAGATGATTATAATATGCTGCTCAGTTTTGAAAACCACTGTTAACCCAACCGTTACCTCGCCGCTGTGTATTTCTGCCTGACTTGCCGTCAGGCGGTGTTTGCAAAAAGTCCTTCTGCTTCCTCTGAAGTTCAGCTTGGGGCTTTGAGAGGTTTTTGCAAAAGGCTGGTGCTGACAGTCTGATTATCTGAGTTAATGTGCCCTCACGATGAATTCTCCCAGGGATCACACCACGCCGTCACCGTCCTGTAGTACTCATTTGCAGGAACTCAGGGATGGGGCTAAGTAGCTTAATAACTACTAATTTTATTAAGGAAGGTGAATTGCTTAGCGAGGTGCAGGAAACAAAAGAGCACAGAGGCATTTCACCTACCCAAAGATAGGAATGTGGAAAGGTAATATTCCCTTGAGATCATCCATCAAGCCTTTTAGTAGCCTAACTCCTTCTGCATGTTCAGGATAAAGCCTCTCTTTTCAGTTAATGATTGTGCTCGAACCCCACATGGCCATGCACTGGGAGTGCGGGCTACCACGTCTGCTTCTTGCATCCGGACAGTGCTTGTTTACGGGATGCTTACCTGTGGCTACTGTCATGCCGCAGAACCAGATGGCTTCAGGACACAGCCCTCTGTATGCAAATGATATTCACCCAGAGCCTAGCTTGGAATATAAATTAAAGCATCACTTCACAATAAACTATACATGTTTGGTGATCAATACAGAACTCTAATTTTCTCAAGTTAATGCCTTTTAATGACAGGTTCCCAATGCTGGCTGTAGACAGTTACATGCAAGATTATAAATCATGGTGATGTCTTAGCTCTGAATTATTAATCTTTGCTCCCCCCCTGCATTACATAATTGATAATGACTATATTGACAGTTCCAAGAGGGCTCTGGAGATGGATCTGTTTGGTGGAAGGAAAAGCATTACCACTGTGGAGTGCAGCAGGCGGCATCAAGATGACACGCTGTGTATTCTAATGAGTAGATTTTGTAACCTTTACTCATATCCTTGAGTTTTTCAGGCCTTTCCTTCTCCTCAAAAGCTTAGTTGTGTTAAGAAAGTGACCGTCTCAATATGTTATCTTCTTATCATGGGTATTTGTTGCCTGTGTACCTTTCAGTCATTTTCGATGACTTTTCCTGATGGAAAAATGCATTTCATCTCCCATTAGGGTCTGAGGATCCCGGAGAGCCACATGACAGAGAACTGTAGTGTATTCTTCCCCGCAGATCTGCATTCTTTATGGAGTTGCCCTTTTTGGTAGCACATGAAAGGCAGAAGAAAGGGTAAATAAGACAATTTGGGACAGAGGAGATACCCAGAGGCCCACCACGTTGACTATATTTTAAAAATGCATGTCTCCCTTGGAATGGGGATTTTATTCCTGTACAAAGGAACTTTTTCCCCTTTGAGTTTGGCTGGCTTCCTCTGACAAAGAGGATAAATGCAAATTATTTTACAGTTTTACTTAGGATGGAAATCTGGTCTAGAGGGAGCAATCCACTTGCATGGGCCTGCCCTGTGAAGTACACCCATGATACACTCTTTTCTGTACTGTTGGGCCATTCCCTAAGTGGTAACCAGCTTTTCATATTTTCTCTATAAACACAAGCAAGTTGCTAACACCTCAGCTGACCATTTTTGTATACAGCTTTTCTTTTCATCTTATACCCAGAGGTGGGGGCCTCTGTGCCCACACCACACAGAGGACAGCACCTGGTCTAGGAAGAAGCTCGTCATTGAATCCAGGTCACTTTGACTTTCACTAAGCCCTGAAGAAAATTCCCTCATCATAACTGACCTCACGGTCCTTTCCTCCTCCTCCCTTCCCTGTAACTCAGAGGAGCAAATGATGGGTAATTTCTTCAAAGTGATTCTAACCATTACCCCAGGAGTCTGTCTGACAATTGGATATTGTAAAATCATTTTCCTGTTGACTTCCTCCTTTGTCATTCACCTACACGCCCTCCTCATTAGGCCACACACATCTTGATGTAGTCCTGTCAAAGCCACAGGCAGAAATGAGGAGGCCTTACACTTTGTTTTTGGATGGTGTTCAGAAAGTCACATTATGTTACTGAGTTTCCTTCTTGCCTCTGGGCAGTAGTGATGATGGTACACACCCTGACTTTTTGCTCTTACATGAAAGTTCTTCGATAGGTGTAAACTGTAACGTAAATCTATTGTGTCATTAATATTGCGGAAGGTAACATTATCCCAGGTTGGTGAGTAGGAAGTATCCTTGGGTTTTCTTAGCAATGTTCATTAAACCTTGAACAGTAAACCTTACATTCCTTTGTTTCTTCATTATCTAGCTCGTTTGAAGTGTTTCTTTTTACTACATAGTGGGTAACTAGCTGGGCACTTCCTCATTCTCTAATTGTCAATATGCACCAGCCCAAATGGCATTCTATCATCTGTTGTCTTACCCTTAAATTATTTCATGAGTGTTTGAATTGTTTTCTCAACCACAGGCACCTGCCTACATTGTCTAGAAAAGTGCAGTGTGATGGTGTCTGTCCTTGATAAATAACAGTAGAGCTAGTTAAGTCCCATATATTACCTTCATTTCATGTAGGGGTGAAAGTAAGTTTTATTATGTGTTTTTCTGCCTAAGCCTCGGAGACAGAATAGATGTGCTGATGTATAAGAATTAACTACATCCTAGATGAGAGTGGTTTGGACAAGTCTCATTGGTACAATTAGTATCTGCTAAAAATGCATGTTTTGTAATTTCTGACAAAGAAAATAAAATGTGTTTTAGTCTGAATTCCTGGTCTGATATGTAGGAAAGAAGGTGTGTTGCATTTTTAGACATAATTTCCTATTTCAACGAATCTACGTTTGTGCCCCCCAAGGGTTTTTTTTTTCCTATTTAAATAAATATTAAGAAATTAATATTCTTCATTTTAATGAATATATCAATCTTCTAAATGTTCATGCACGTCATATATTGGAATAGATTTAAGCTATGGTGAGATCACTGCTCAATCATTTCCAGTTGCATAATCAACTTATGGAAAGAAGATTGACTTGAGGTTACTTGGGGGAAAATATTCCTTCATTTTATAGATGAATTGAAACACTTAGGCTGACCACATAATGGCAAAAACTAATTTGCCTCCAACTATTAGGAAAGGACTTGGTTCCCTATCTTTAGAATGTCCTTGTTTTATATATATTATGGGATACTTGACTTTTCTCTAATATATTGCTTTTCTTTCTAAATATATTTTGGCTAATAATATGTGCCTCAATTTGATGGATATTTTGTTTTTCCCACTCTCTGCATTTCTCTTAAAATGAAGAGCTCCTTTGGATTTCCCTTCAAAATAACACTGAATTTAGATGTTAGTTTTAAAAAATGAGTTGAAGGATTGCCATCTAATTTTGTAGTGATAAATCTTGACTTTTTACTACTTTCTGATACTTGTCTTGCTCCATTGCTAGGGTACGCTCTTTACTGATCTTTAGGAAAACTCCTGGTACTCATTACCAGGCCATCCCCATGCTGCTAGTCTAACTGACCTGTATGCCATTTTGAATGATTAGGTATTTCCTTCATTGCTAAGATTTCTGTCATTCATCTTCCTTCCTCCTTCTTTTTTTTTTTTTAAGATTTTATTTATTTATTTATTTGAGAGAGAGAGAGACAGTGAGAGAGAATACGAGAGGGCAGAAGGTGAGAGGGAGAAGCAGACTCCTCATGGAGCAAGGAGCCTGAAGCAGGACTCGATCCCAGGACTCCGGGATCATGACCGGAGCTGAAGGCAGTTGCCCAACCAACTGAGCCACCCAGGAGCCCTTCCTTCCTCCTCCTTATCCCTCCTCCTTCCTTCTCTCCCTTGCTTCCCTCCCTTCTTTCCTCCCTTTTCTCCCTCTTTCCAGCATTAAGACAAGTATCTCTTATTGTACTGCTTATCCAGTTGCCTTTATTCCGCAACCACGAAGTGAACATCTTCAGCTCATGAATACACACTATGTTCATCTTCACCTCCACTGTTCTCTTCATGATGAGAAGCCTATTAATTGGGACTTTTCAGTTGACTAAGGGAGCAATCTGAATAGCCCTAGCTATTTTTAGATTGACATGGGGACAACTGTAGTTTTAGTTTCTCTGGCAGGGACATGGTTCAAGAGCTACCAGAAATGTATCTATCTATTTTATATCCAGTCAAAAATTGATTAAAAATGCCCTGAATACCACCTCGAAGTTGTTTGCCAAAAGGACTACTGATTTTCTAGAGAGGTGATCTGGAAAAGGGACACCAAAATGGCAAAGGATAGAGAAGAGATTTAGTTCAGCAAGGGTTGAGTTGTTCTTATGTGTCTTAGTCCATTTGGGCTGTAATAACAAAATGCCAGAGACGGGATGACTTATAAACAACAAACATTTATTACACACAGGTCTGTAGGCTGGGAAGTCCAAGGTTAAGGTGCAGGCAGATTTGGTGTCTGGTCATAGCTTCCTGGTTCAGATGACCATCTTTTTGCAATGTGTTCAATGTTGAAAGAGACAAGGAAGCTCTCTGGGGTCTCCTCTATAACAGGATTAATCCCATTCATAAATGCTCTGCTCTCATAACAGAGTCACCTCCCAGAGGTCTCACCTCCAAATATCATCACACTGAAGATTGGCTTTCAATATATGAATTTGGGGGGGGGCACAAACATTCAGCCTATAACACTAGGTTATTTGTATAATTGTTAAATAAATTTGCTGGTTTCTCTTTCTTCCTCTCCTTCTCCCCTCACTCCCTCATCTTTCATTTATTGGATTATTTTCTATGTTCTCCCTTTAAAGCTGCAAAGATTATGACTACAGGGTTATTAGTATCTGATAACGCTCTCTTTCTGATTTAATCTGTTTCATCAGCCAATATTTATTGAATAACTATCCTCAATTTATAAAAGTTAGTTATTAATTGGGTAACAATTAGGTGCTAAGTGTCATGAGAAAAAAATAAATATACTCTTCATTTCAAAAAACTTTTCTCAAGCAGTAGTATATTTTAGTCATGGGTTTATTATGTTAGTGTATGAAAAATACAAGTGAGATCTTAATGAATAAGACATGGAAACTGCACTCAAGGATGTGACATTTGATTTGCAAAGCTAAAGCATTTACACAAAAGATTATTGGCCCTCTTAAGTGATCAGTGACACTGATCACTTAAAAAATATTGTAGAATTTTTGTCAATGAAATATAGTTGCAGAATTTAATAATCAAGTAATACTACAAGACTAATTACAGAATAACAACATTCCTCTGATGTACCCTCTACATTTGTGATATTCTTCCAGAAACTTTTTCCCACTTCTCCTCATCTGCTTTCCTATTATGGTTACTTGACAATGTTGGTTCAATTTGTATTCATTTCTGAATACAAAAATATTCTTTTTAGTAAACTCTCTGCCCAACATGGGGCTTGAACTCATGACCCTGAGATCAAGAGTCACAGGCTCTACTGCCTGAGCTCATCAGGTATTCCAACTAATATACAAATGTTATCTTAGTGTAGCTGGTGGATGCATTTTTCCTTGATTACATTTCCTTTTTGTATTTCTCCACAGAATCATAATTCCTCTATTATGGGCTCAGTTGTGTCCCCCTCAAATTTATTTATTGAAACCCCACACTCTAGCACATCAGAATGTAACTGTATTTGGAGATGAGGTCTTTAATGAGGTGACTGAGTTAAAATGAGGCCATTATCATTAGGGAAATTCAAATCAAAACCACAATGAGATACCACCTCATACCAGTCAGAATGGCTAAAATTAACAAGTCAGTAAATGACAGATGCTGGAGAGGATGTGGAGAAAGGGGAACCCTCCTACATTGTTGGTGGGAATGCAAGCTGGTGCAGCCACTCTGGAAAACAGTATGGGCGTTCCTCAAAAAGTTGAAAATAGAGCTACCCTACCACCCAGCAATCACACTACTGGGTATTTATCCTAAAGATACAAATGTAGTGATCCAAAGGGGCATGTGCACCTGAATGTTTATATCAGCGATGTCCACAATAGGCAAACTATGCAAAGAACCTAGATGTCCATCAACAGATGAATGGATAAAGAAGTGGTATATATATACAATGGAATTCTATGCAGCCATCAAAAGAAATGAAATCTTGCCATTTGCAATGACGTGGATGGAACTAGAGGGTATTATGCTGAGCAAAAAAAGTCAGTCAGAGAAAGACAATTATCATATGATCTCCCTGATATGAGGAATTTGAGAGGCAGGGTGAGGGGTTGTGGAGGTTAGGGAAGGAGAAAATGAAACAAGATGGGATCAGGAGGGAGACAAACCATAAGAGACTCTCAATCTCACAAAACAAACTGAGGGTTGCTGGGGGGAGGGGGTATGGAGAGGGTGGTTGGTTTATGGACATAGGGAGGGTATGTGCTGTGGTGAGTGCTATAAAATGTGTAAGCCTAATGATTCACAGACCTGTACCCCTGGGGCTAGTAATACATTATATGTTAATAATAATAATTAATAAAAAAATAAAAAAATTTAAAAAATACTGTTTTCAAGATTAAAAAAATGAGGCCATTAGGATAGGCCTCTAATCTAATATGACTAGTGTCTTTATCAGATGAGAGAGAGACATTGGGGTACACTTGCACAAAGGGACAACCAAATGGAGAAACAGCAGGATGGTGGCCATCTGCCAGCCAAGGACAGAGGCCTCAGGAGGAACCAACCCTGATGACAGTTGGATGTTGGACTTCTCACTTGTAAAACTGTAAGAAAATAGTTCTGTTGTTCAAACCACCCAATCTGTGGTGAAATAAATGGTTGCTCAAACAAACAAATACCACCTCTCTGAACACTAAAACATTTCAGATATTGTGACAGTTCTGTTATTGTTCAGGAAACCTCTGTCAGAGAACTCTCTCCCCTGCTCCGTGTTGGACTGATGCCCAGCCCTTGCCCTGGGCCTTGCCTTCACCCCGGTCTTTGCTGGATCCCCGATTTACTGAAATCAGGGTCTTCCTTTTTCTTCACTTACTCTTTTGCTTTTGGCAACACACATTTATCAGGAGCTTCTTGAAAAGAGTAGGAAGGAAGATCTTTTTTTCAAACTCATGTATATGAAAATGTTTTATTTTGCTGTCACGTTTAATCGACAGTTTGGCAGCATTTCTAATTATAGTTTGAAAACCATTTACACTCAGAATTTTGTAGAAATTGTTCTATCATCTTCTACATTTGAATGTTTTTTTGCTGAGAAGTCCAATGCCTTTATGTTTCTTGATCCTTTTTGGGTTATCTGATTTATTTCTTTCCTGGAAGTTCTTTCTCTTTGCTTTCTGGATTTGCATGTTGATGTGCCTTGGGTAATTCATCATTCAGTATTCGGGGATCTTCGCAAGCCGTTTTGACCTAAAAATATATTGTCATATTTTAGAAAATTGTTTTGAATCATCGTACCTTGGATAGAGTTTTTAAGGACCAGTAGGCTTCACAGGAGGAATGGTGGGAACCCAGATGTTTCCTTAAGGGACCACCAAAGGTCATATTTATAAGTCTTTTTTGAACTTTTTTTCTGAAGTTTTCCATGGAAGACGACTGCAAACCTCTGCCTTGGAATATGGGCCACTTAGAAGACATTCTGGCACTGGAGTGTCAGGTTTGAGGATGTCATCACACTGTTTCCCCGAGTTCTCCCTTTCCCTCACCTTTCATCCTTTACCAGATGTGCCCAAATCGGGGCATCTCTGATTCAATTTTTCCAAAAAAAAAAAAAAAAACAAAAAAAACAAACCACCAGTTTCTAGGAAGGCACTGAGTCTTTAAACACTTTCCACAAAAACTCTCAGACAGGCTTTCAGGTTTTAGTCCCATGTGTCACCTTAGCCCTCTCTGATGGCTGGAATCTCAGTGTCTGAGCCTCTCAGAGCTCCTGCACCGCGATGCATTTGTTGACATCTCTCTACCCCTGGGCAGCCCCTCCTTTTCTCTTGGTGTTGTGGATTTACCTTTACTCTTATTTGAATGGGATTACTGGAAGGAGCAGAGAAAAATCTCTCATGCATTCAGTCCTCCATGTTTAACGCAAGTTCTCACTTTCTATTTGAAATGTAAAATCCTATAAAATCTTAAAAAAGGGGGGAGGGAGGTGCCTGCGTGGCTCAGTGGATTGAGCCTCTGCCTTAGGCTCCATGGAGCCCCGCATCGGGTTCTCTGCTCAGCGAGGAGCCTGCTTCCCCCCCCCCCCCGTCTCTCTGCCTGCCTCTCTGCCTGCTTGTGCTCTGTCTCTCTCTCTCTCTCTCTGTGTCAAATATATAAAATCTCTAAAAAAAAAAAAAAAAAAAGAAAAGAAAAGAAATGTAAAATCTTAAAGAGGGCAGAGGAGGAAGAGATTATTTTTGGCTGAGGGGCATGGATAGGTCAAGAAGCTTTATGCAATAATTAAGATACTTCTTTCCAGAGTATCTAAAAGACAGGACATATAGCTTTTTATTATCAATACAGTCTGTCTAATCTGTAACAATACTGAAAATGTTGGATTTCTTCTGGCAAGATTGATTATTGATTTTTTTTTTTTTTTTTGGTACTCTCTGGAAAAGGCTATTATTTTGCTGTTGATTCTTTCTCATTGACTTGGAAAAAAAAATGTAGTGGCCAGAGTTCGAGTAGGCTTTCTTTTCATCTCCATTTTCTCTATCCAAACAGAATGAAGGTATTAAGGGGGGGAAGGAGCTTAACAAATTCTAGTTGTTCTTGCCATTGATGCCATCATTAATCTAATGGGGTGGCTCAGAGTTCTGTGGCTGTTCCATTTAGTCATGTCAAAATAACCTTGTTAAAGAAAAATGCTTCGCTTGACCTTCAAAATGCTTGTCCTTTTCTTTTTTATATATTATTAAATTTGTCTTTTAAGACAAAGTAAATAAAAATTATCTTTAAAAAACTCTACTGTGTTTATTTACTTAGTCTTTTTTTTTTTTTTTTTTTTTTAAGAAACCCTTCCAGGTAGCAACTCCACTGGCATAAAGTGTCAGGATGTGCAATTATTTATATCTTTGATTACAAATTATTGTATGACTTTAGGAGTTTTATTTTGGTGACATTGCTTTATTCTGGGGAAGGTGACACTTTAACTATTGGATTCCCTTCTAAAGTTTTGGTTGTGTGTTTTTTTTAAGGGAAATCTGGCAATTTTATGGTTATGAATATGACCTAGTTGTTTATTTTCAGCATTTATAGAGAGCACCAACATATGATTTTTACCTTGTGATAGACATTTTTGGAAAGTTCAAGAGAATGAAGAATGAAGGGACCAAACATGTATCTTAGCTTCCATCCTCAGTGTTCTTCTGAACTAACCCTTCAAAGATCAAAGGTGATTTCCTCATTGACAAATCTTAAGGAAGTGTCTCAGCTTTTATTCTTCATGGAATCCATATTGCTAAATGATGGAGAGAGCTCTTCTTGATTTTGTATTCTCACTGTCTTAGTTTACCCTGGATTCCCTTTAACCAACTAGTCGTTCCCGCACACCCATGCGTGTGCGTGTGTCACGCACGCATGTGTGCATGCTGATGGTTCCCTTTTCATCCTGTCACTTCCAGGAGACAAGCAGGAACTATGCTTCATTTATCTGAGCCTGGTGTCTAGGGTTAGTTTGACTGACATTTGTTAAATTCAACTGAGTTCATTCATTCTTAAAAATCAGGATAATGGATAACACATGCATAAGGATGAAAGGAATGAAGGGAGATGAAGAATCCCTTCTTCAATGGGACAAAACCGTGTACTTTGGCTCTGCTGCTCCACGCTTAGCTCTGTGTTCCTGCTGTTTGTTGGGGGCAGATCTGTCTTCCATCACAGTTTCCATCACAGCATACATCACAAAATGCACACGTGTTTTAGATGTGTGTGCTTACAAAATGGGGCTCCTTGTCTTATCTCCTTCAAAACAAGTCACCCTGGGTATTGTCCTGTTATCATGTACTTGTCATTCAGGCCTAATAGCTCACTCATCTTTGACACCTTTCTGATTAACATAGGACTGTGGATTTCTCGCTCTGTTTCCTGAGCTCCAACTTTTTACGTTGTTATTTTCACTACCATTTTCCATCATCCCTTCCTTTCCTTCTTTTCTTCCCTAAAAATTTATTTAGCATTTAATTTTCCAGGTGTTATACAATGAATAAACTAACTAATGAATAAACTAACTAACCAGCTAACCCCTCAGTCACTTAATTGGTGAATATTTACCCAGTGCACTGTCCCCCAAGCCCCATGAAGTGGCCATTGGAATGGGGATTAGTTTAACCATAGTCGAGTAATTTATTTCCCCATCTCATAAGCAAATCAATAACTCCATTTTTTGTACAGAGAAATCTGTGACATTTTAGGAAGGCTCTGAGTTGGAATGCCCTCTACCATCTGGTTCCATTTACTTCTTCCTCCACCTCCTACTCTTCCGTACGTATTGTCAATGACAGATACACAAGTATGGTAAGACCCATTCAGCTTACCTTGTGCCTTGGGTTTCCCACTTGTGAGCCTTTGCAATTGTTGTAACCTCTTTGCCTGCTGTGACTGTTCTTTTTCCCTCAGCTAAGCTAAACACTGTCCTGAAGTCCACTTCCTCCGTGAAGCCTCATTGGAACATGCTGGCAGGGCTTGAGGGCTTTCCTTTAGAATTATTTACCTTACATATGGATCACATGGCTGTCTTGCTTCTGGGAGTCATTTGGGTTTCAGCCCATACAATTCTTCCCTGGGAGGCCTCCCCTGACTGACCTATGCCAAGTCCTCTCCCTACCTATTTGCTATCCCACATCCTTCTTTTATTATAGCACTCACCCACTCTAACACTCCCTTGATCATATATATTTACCGAGTCTGTCTCTCTCCTCTAGAATAAGTCTTTCTCCTCTAGGATATAAGTTCCATGAGGGAGGAGAACTTGTCTTAGTCACTTCTGTATATCCAGCACAAATTGGTACTCAGCATGTGTTTGCTGAATAAATAAATGAATAATAATGTTTCATGGGTCGATATCTGTAGGTAGCATTCCCATTGCTTTATGTATGTTTTTACTAATTTAACATTCACAAAAACCCTGTGATATATATGGTATCGCTAACACCATTGATAGCTATAGTGACTAAGGCACAAAGCCATGACACTAAATACTAGAGTAGGGAGTCTGGTTCCAGAGTACAGATTAGCTGCATTATTTTTAGTCATTTTTAAATTTTTATGCCAAAGCCTCCAAGTAAGTGGTAAAATATTGACATTCTCTTCAACTCTAGAGCAATTTCCTGGAAGGTGGGCAATTGAAGTTCATAATATTTTTTGTCTCCTATAGCTTCTAGAATTATCTTGGTTAAAGAGAACAAGATTTAGCAGTAAGTGTGATGTCACAAATTAAACCTAGGAACACCCTTTAGAGTTGTCCAAATGGGATATAACTGCATTAAGAAGGGGGGCGGGAAATCCGCTTTCAAATCACAGAATGGATAGCCAGGAGAAGAATGGAACCAGGCCTTTTCTCCCAATGGGCTCGTCCCCCTCTCTCCAGTGAGCTTATCCCTCCTCTCCAAACTACACATGCTCCACTAGGAATCAGAACAAAATAAATAATGATGTTTTACATCTTTTCATAAAACTAGAACCTATTTATAAATCACTAACCTGGAAGTACTTAGGCCCTGCAACCCAGAGAGTAAATGATGGTTTATGCTAGTGTTATGACACATTTTCCAGGGATATCAGAAGATCGGCTTTCTTAAACTATTTAGATGTTTCCGTTTACATCCCCAACCAGGAAGCACCGTAACTCTGATGAACAACTTTCTTTACCAGACCAGACACCTCATTTCCTGCCTTGAAAAATTTGGATTAGCATCCAAACTGTTCCTAGAGGCAAAAAAAGAGATGACTGGTCTGGAAAATATATATATATATATATATATGTGTGTGTGTGTGTGTGTGTATGTATATATATATACATATATATATGTATATATATATATAAACACACCAAATCAGGGCTGTTTTGAACTGTGATTGTAACACATTAGAAAAATATCCTGCATTGATTTACCCTGTTTGACCCGATAGTGCTGTATAAAGTTTCCCCATTTTAAGAACAATCCAATCAACATGTCAAGATCTGTGAACCGGAGGCTTAAAATAAATTAAGCAATTCAACTGAAAATCGGTCTGTGTGCTCAAAACTAACGTCAATGGATTTCGACAGTAATTTTGGAATTGATTTTTTGGTTAATATTATCATGAGCTTATTATAAGCAGCAGGAATCCAAGGGCAGCATTTGTTTCTGTGAATTCCACCTGTGCAACTAGATGGATTTCCTCTCAGTTTAATCCGTTATTATCATTCCATCTCTGTGAAGTCACCCTAGCGTTAAACATCTATTGATGAGTCAGATGGGGAGGAAAGGAGAAGTCCATGCGGAGGCGGGTGTATGGGAGCTATCCTATTGCTAGAAATGAAATTGAGGTCTGACACTCCAAGGCATGGTGATTGGCCCCAGGATCCTTCCCCACTGCAGGAACATCTCCATTCGCCCTCCCTTATTACTTTATGGGCAGCCCACTTTGCTCCATCGAAGCCCTAACTTACGCTACAGATGCCTTCTGCTGGTGTATCCATTCTTCTTTTCCTATCCATGCTCAGGAAGCCTATATCCATAAGCTGTTGTTAGATAGTTGTCATTTCTGTCCTACAACAAATCTCACGGTAGCAGAGTGTCTTGTGGCTGCAGATGTTATTAATGTTTACTCTGCTCTGTCAATTGATTTCAAGGCTGGCCTCCTTTTCAAGCTGGGTGCTCTTTCAGAAGGTGTGTGAGCCAGACTGAAGGAAAAGATCCTAAAAGTGTCTGACAATCTCACATCATCTTCACACAACCTGTCATTCCCGGATAAATTCTTCCCCTGTGGATCTTTTTTGTAACCGTTTCCCCAGCTCTCCAGTTAGCTTTCCTCTTTTCCATGGTGTGAAGACTTTTAACCAACCTGAGGAAACGTCTGGATATTTTGCAGCCATTAGACGTGTCCTTGTTTGTTTAAAAAAAAAAAAAATGACAAAGGAGGTGTTATCTCTCTTTTAACTCTTAAGACTGGTCATCACTGATAGAAGAATAGATCCAACTAAAACTTTCAAATTTTAATTTAGGGAAGGCTGCCCTTGGCTTTCATCACTGATTGGCAATTCTCCAGGTGCTTAACTCCATACCCCTCTCCCATCATTCAAGTCCCGACTCTGTGCTATCTCCTGTACGTGACACTGGCCCACTGCTCCGGCTCACAAAGAGTGGCTGTGTTACAATGATTAGAGAGAAGCCGTAAGAATGGATGATATTACGAAAAGAAAGTGAGCCGAGTGAGAAGAAAATAAAGAGAATATTAACCTATAAATGGTGAGCCTAAGGTACTCATTCTTCCCTTCCAGACCACTCTGATTCTCCAAAATAAGATCATTTGTTTTTCTGATACCTGGTACATACTCACCTTCTGCCACCCCTCTCTTTGCCTCTGCCCGACAGTTTTCTGACACCAACCCTTCCTCAGCTACTCAGTCCCAGGGTTTGTGTGACATTCGAGGAAGTGGGGAATGAGCCTGCCCATGTTCTTCCTTGTGGAATGCAGGTGTTCCCATTAAGGGCTCATGCTTAACAATAATTTCTCCCAGGACACATACCACTCCTTCGCCTCCAAATATCTTGTGTCCTTTGGGTAATGTGGACATTGTGCTGCATGGACCAAGAAAAGCTTTGAGACCTAACACATCTTGTGACGCTTCGCCTCCAATCCTTTGTGCCCAACTACTCCTGCAATGTTTGATTTGGCTGTTCCTTTTCCTAGCCTGACTTGGAGTACTGTTCCACTGTTTGGAGTAGCATCCATATTCATTATGATGAGCCAGTCTCCCTTTGTTTTTTTGTCCCAGATCTCCCAGTGTACTTGAATGATTACACTGCATTGACTTCTGCATATTTCTCCTTTGTTATCCTATGGAATCCTCCAAATTGAGGACAGTCTTCGTACCCATAATGCAAGTACATCATGCTTGGCAGTGTACATGTCAGGTACAAAGACTAATGAACCAGAAATTCAGGAAGGAAAAGAAAGTAGTTCTCTCTTGAAATGTTTCATAGGAGAGATCTTCCTGTCTCCTTTTCTACTGCCTCATGTTCATTATTCTTAGCATGTTGACAAAAAGTACATTTTGGAATTTCTTTATTTATATAAAAATGGCTTTGCTTTCATGAGAAAGAATAGAATATGTAGGGAACGAACAGTGGAAGCCACAATCTAGGGATAGAGCTGATAGAAATCAACAAGGAACATTGATCCTTTATTTTTTTGAAAGGTTTATTTATTTATTTAAGAGGGCAAGGGCAAAGGGAGGGAGAGAGGGAGACAAGCAGACTCCCTACTGAGTGGGGAGCCCAAAGTAAGGCTTGATCCCAGGACCCTGATATTATGACCAGAGCCGAAATCAAGAGTTGGATGCTTAATTGACAGAGCCACCTAGGCACCCTAGAATACTGGTCCTTTAAAGCCAGGGCAAATTCATCATGAAGGTTCAGTTCTGGTGTATATAGCAAATGGCCAAAGTTACTCGTCCCTTGGGGCAAAATGTACCCCATTTTCTGTCCCAATCAACATTTCTGTTTTTGCCCTGAACTTTTCCTACAAACAACAACAGTAAATCATCTCTCTTGGCAAACACCAATGGGGAAATGCTTTGGAGGAAAATGAAAATTTTTAAGTGGTGTTGGTTGGCTCTAGATGTCGCCAATAAGGCAGTCATCACTGTCCAATTTACTTCACAGTGTTGGTTCCTCTCATGACCTGAACGCTGCTGGGCAAGGTATAGCCCTTGTAAAAGGGGAATGCAATGTGTGGGGAGGGGGAGATTCAGGAGATTTCTCCTTCATGGAGTCCATGAGTAGGAGGGAAGGGGGAGGGCAGCACATGGGGATGGCAGTGATTGGATGGAAAACCCCATTATTTCTCTCCTTGTGGTGACTTGGATGTTCCCCAAGCAGCTCAACTGCAGGGGTAGATGGAGCTAACAGAGGAGAGAGATGACACAGACCAAAAGGAAAGATGGTGTGCCATGGGTCCAATGGGAATGACATGGGACAGCTATCATACTTTGTTCATGGGGTTATGAGGAACCACAAAACGAGAGGACCACTGTCTCATTGGCAGTCATCTGCAATACCCAAGCTCACTGGGCCCACTGGAGTGAAATGAATAAGACTCTGAAGGGCATGGGGAGATATGGGGATTAGAATAAAACCATAGATGTGCCAACAGGTGGAAAATACAGCTCTCTTATCTCTTTCCCTCTTCTTTTATGCACTTGTGAGATAATAGCACATGTACTCATTCAAACTAAACTATTGACTAGGACTTAATGCAGCCACTCTGCCTCTTTTTACTAATTCTAGTGGGAATCGCAATGTTATCTCCTTGAGACTCGACCCTTCTGAACCTGTCAAATAAGTTCTTTCACAATGCATAGGAATCTGAGACACGTGGTTGAAGGAAAGAGCTGATAAGTCCATCTTCAAGATGCGACAATATAAAGCATTTCTAATGAACGGGTATTGTGTTAAACATTTGCGGTATCACCAGGATCCAGGGATATTTAATTAAACACACACACACACACACACACACACACACACACGATAATGAAAGGCAAAGGGAGACTCTGCCTCTATATAGCTTTCTCTTTTCTAAAAGTCAGCCATCTTTTGCTGTATTGTGGCTAATTAAATATTGCCTCAAAAGTCATGTGCCGATCTTGAAAGAAAGGTGTAATCACACACTTCTTTAGTCTATGTATGACTTCTGTGTGTGTGGTAAACAAATAGTGTAGGCATTTCAGGCAGTCACAAATACAAGACTGGAGGTCGTTCAGTTCCTCGGAAGGCAATGTTGTCCCAGGGAGACAAATTTGTTTTGGGATAAGAGGAAAGAATATGGAAAATAAAAATCTTCCCTGAACACTGTGCTGGTAAGCTAAAAGGGGGAGCTTAAGTCATCACTCCCCAACGGAGGGAACTGCATGTCCAGGAGCCTGCCAGGAGTGGAGCACTCATTTCAGGGGAATTCTGGAAAGCTACTTCTGCCAAGGAAAGTTAGGTTGAAAAATGACAAGTTTCCCTTCCCCCTCTGTAGGCTGTAATTTACACTTTGAGAACTATTTTCCTTCCTACCCTCTGCGGCAGATTTACTAACTCCAGTTATCCAAGAAGCTCAGTGATTTGGCAAGCAGAGAGAGGGGCTACACCTTGAGAAATTATAGTCTCCCTGGGCTCCGTGGAGACTGTCAGGGCTTTCATACCTTCCCCGTTAGCTCCAACTAAAAACTCCTTTTGCCCTTTTCAAAGGTCAAGGTCCGTAGGTATTTTTGTAAGGGGCACATTTGGACTAAAGAGATGAGCGAGTGCGTTGACAGCAAGAAGCTTCTGAAAAAGCAAGAAAGAAAAGGTCAGTGGCCTGGAATCCTTTGTCAGGGTGGAAGTTCAGGGCAAAGGGACAAGGACCCAGAACGAGGATGAGACAACAGACTAGGGGGGTTTGACATGGGCTCTCTTTGCTTACCTGAGCACTGGAAAGTCTGTTGCCAAAGGGGAAGGGATGGGTAGAAGCCAGAGCAAATGAACCCTTCTCCCTCCTTTTCCAGGGCGCCTCACTTTTCATTTGTCTGTTTTTAGGGGATCTGAGGGCTTCATGCAAGGATGATATCAAATGTGGGCATTGGAAGAAAAATAATAATGCCCCCAATACATTCAAGATGTGTAAAAATATTGAAATGTCACAGAAAAACTTCTGATGCCTTCGGTGGTCTTCATCGCTACCCATCCCTTTTCAGTCCCACACCAGTGCAATAATTTTCAGTCCCACACCAGTGCAATAACAGCCTTTATTCTCTTCCTGGCCACTTTAGGTGAAATAAAGCTACAGTGGAACCAGGTCAACAAAGTCTTGGTTTTATCATCACGACATTCCTACGTTCCATTCCTACGTTAGTGCTACATTCCTACGTTAGTGCTAAGTAAATCAAAGGAGAACATATGCTTTTCTACTTTCATTTTTTTTTTTAATTAAAAAAAGAAAATCACAGAGATATTTCATAGCTGGGAAGAGTGTGTAAAACAAGATTAAAAAGGAATATTTTCAAAAATAGCACCAGAATATATCGACAGCATCTACTGTCTTGTTAGATGTAATTCAGAACAAGATTTAAAGGAATATGTTCACCTCAGCATACAGATGTCTTGATATTGAAATGTCTTGGTTCATTTTTTTTCACTGTTTCCTTCTTGATCAGTTGGCCATCGTTTTCTGCCTTGTTTTGAGCTCTGTCCATGCATTTCAGGATTGTCCACTTCTTTGGCCCATTATTTAAAATTGGTTGTTTTCTTCTGTGATGGGCTTTCCCTTACTTAACCTTAACCTGAACAAGACAGGCCTAACATATGCTGACGTAGAAAGGAGCCCTCCGACTTTTCATACTTTTTGTTTGTTAGCATCTTGTATACTCCACCGAAGAAATAGAAGGAAAATACAGCAACTATCGGGGAAAACTGTGATTGGACTCTTAGGAGTCTTTGATTTAGGTGGTTTTACTTGTTTTTTTTCTCCCTAAAGTACTTTTAAACTTCTTTTTCCCCCTGAAGATGCTTGTTCTGCATTTGTACATAATTTATCTTTGTACTAAAAGCTGCATTTACCTCCAAAAATTTATGGCCTGGAACCAATTGCTTAGTCTACAACAGAATTCTGTCATTTTGAACTTACATTTATTCTAGGTCTCTTAAGAGTTCAGTTGTCTCTGTTCTACTTGCATTTGTCAGTTTACCGAAATAGAAATATGCGGTAGTTTCCTCAAAGAGCCTAATGGTAGGTCCTAGAGATGGTAAATAGGATAGAGTGAAATTAAAATAATAACTGAGAAATCTGGATATCTTAACAATTATTGATGAAACCAAGAGAATTTGGTTGAAGGGGAGCTATTAATTGACAATAAATTAATGTAGATTTATATGAACTTGTTATGTTTAAGAATTAGGTCGTTCCTTTGCAGGCAGATTGGGAAAAAAGTTGTTAGATTTCATGTGTTTTCAGATTTATTTAGTCACTGCTTCTTCTCTGTTACATGGTTGTAGTGATTTCATTTTTGTGTTAGGCAAACAAATGATTCACAAGAAACCCTTGTTTCTTAATCTCTCTTCCTCTCATTGATATTTCACTTGGTGGGTTTTTGTCCTTATAAATTACCTTCTCTTGCCCCATAAACAAAATTGTGCCCAAGCTTGCTTAAAAAAATAAGAAAAGAAAAAAAAAAAAGAAACCGCAAAACACAAAATAAAACAACTACACCAAAAAAAAAAAAAAAAAACCCAGAAAACAAACAAACAAAAAAGAACAAAACCCATATAAGTTCTTTATTTTCTACTGTCCTAAGGTCTACAACCTCAGTTTGTAGGAGATATAAAAGATCCAATGATAATAGCTGCTAAGAAGAAAGTTTAGGGGCTCCTGAATGGCTCAGATGGTCGAGCTTCTGCCTTCAGCTCAGGTCATGATCCTAGGGTCCTGGGATACAGTTTTGCATCCGGCTCCCTGCTCAATGGGTAGCCTGCTTCTCCCTCTCCCTTTGCTGCTCCCCCTGGTTGTCTGCTCTCTGTCAAAGAAATAAATAAAATCTTTTTAAAAAATAAAAAGAAAGTTTATTTTTATAATACTCTTAGTCCAATCCTTAGGTACATTTTCTTCTCTTTACTCTTTTTTAAGAAGAAAATTTGTTAATCAGACATATATCCACTGTTGAATATTGGTTAAGTGTTTGTTTGACATAGAGAAAGTCTATAGTTAGAAGTTTGCAATTTCTTGGTTTGCATTTTAAGTGGTACCCATGAACATTTACTTATATTTGCTATAAATCCTTTCTTATTAATTACATCATGTTAGCCATACCGGGGTAATTAATTTCTATTCCTCTAAGCCCTGAATCCAGATCCCTGAATTACCATTTTACTCCTGCAGCATTGATGAAATTCACTTGTTTCCATGTCATTTAAGTGTCAAGATGATAAAGTCTATTTATGAGCATTGAATCCAAGAATGAATATTATGTAAGTGCACAGAATCATTATTTTATTCCAAACTAAGGAGCATCCCAGATCAATGCTATGATATATTGTTGAATATATTGTTCTAGTCCTAATGACACACACATTATATTGTCAATTTCAAGTTACTGGGCAACTTGTTCCAAAATGCTTCCATTCATCATATTGACGGTGATGTTAATCAAATTGACTATCCTTAACAAAAAGCCCTGCTTCATTTGCGTTATATTGCTTTTCTGCCTACGGGGAACATTTACACAATTAAAAAAACAGATCGAATGCTAATAAAGAAAACAAATGAAGATTTATTCATAATCCTCAAAAGAATTGTAATAATTTAATTAAGGTGTATGGTACTTTTGGAAAGAGAGTGATGAAAAAGAAAAAAATTCCTTTGTGAGGTGAAGGGAGGGGTAAAGGAGCTTGTTAAGGAATTCTTTGGCTTTTGTAATATTCATTGATTTGATCTCAAAGAACAATAGACAGGAATCTATTGAAGACGGAAGTTAGCACTTGAGGAGGAGAAAAAAAAAGGGAGGATCAATCAAAATCTGACGTTGCCAAATACTTGAAAGATATAGAGACATCTAGGAGGGAGAACAGCAGTCTGGGGTGGTCCAGGGGAATAAAAGAAATACTTAATGGGATGAAACTAAGGAGCAAAGGAAATTCAAACTGATAATCAAGTAATGTTTTCTGGCAGCCACAGATTATTCATTCCTAAGCAATGCTAGACTTCCCGTGGAGATGTTTTCCTTTAAAGTTTTATACTCAGCCATTAAGAGAGAAACAAAGCTTCCTCAACTGTGATGTGAATGAAACATCAATGTTTGTGAAGACTGTTGGCTCAGCTAAATGTAGCAAGGTCTTTGGGGGGCAAGAATACTAATGAAGTAATAGCGTTCAAACCCAGAGTTGACTTTGAGCTGCAGCCGCCTAATTAAGAAACCAGGTACATGGAGTATATCAGAGTATTTTGGGAAGTCACAGCTTCTCTTTAAAGTCACCCAAAATACTAATTCAGTCCTTCAAGTTCCTATATAGTTGAGAAGAAGTTATGCCGCACAGGGGACCAGAAGAAGCTGTATGTCATGGACTCATCCCCTCCAAGGCAGATGGTACATACGGTCTAGTTGAGAGCCACGGCATTGATCTATATGATATGACTGTGTCATATGGGGCTCATATATATAGGATTGAGTCTCCACGGAAAGAATCAAGGCTGGATTCTTCCGGAAGTCTTTATGGAATTGGGCTAGGAAGAGCTGACAAATTTGATTATGTGAAAGAGGTATGGAAGTATAGGGAAGGGGAAATCTATGAGTCACTAAGGTTAGCGTGCATTGTTATTTCATAATACTGTGACATTTATGAAGTCTGTGTGTTTAACTTCCTAAAACAGATAGCTAGACAGACATCTATACCAAAAAACCCTAAAATATGATGTTTCTTAATAAAAATAAAGCAAGCAAACAAACAAAAAAAACTATGGTATATTCATGGGCATGTCCACCTATAAAGGGAGTAGTATGTGCAATAGAATAAGTACTGTGCTAAAACATTTAAAACATGGATGCTAAACACAGTTCTGCCATAAAATAACATCGAACTTACTTTTGGTAAGGGACTTTACCTCTCTGGACCATCTGTAATGAAGAGTGAATTGAATAAAATAAATAAATGATAAGTAAAATTTCCTAACTGCTTCAATGTTCCTTTCCCATTCTACATTTCTAAAATTCTCTTTGAACTGACCAGAAGAACACTGTAGAGTTCTACATGTTATAATCATTTGGAATGTGCAGAAGTTCATTGCACTCTGAATTTGATTTGCAAGTCCATAAAACACATCCAGTTCAAAGGAACAGTGAGAAGAACTACCGAGGAGCCAAGAGATTGCTTTTTGTTTTGATCTGGGTTTTTTTTTTTAGCATAACTTTATTTTACAGTGTCATATTAGTTTTGGGTGTACAATATAGTGCTTCAACAATTCCGTCCATCATCTGGTGCTCAATGCAACAAGTGCCCTCCTAATCTCCATCACCTGTTTAACCCAACCCCCACTGACCTCCCCTCTAGAAACCATCAGTTAGTTTGTTCTCTTTAGTTACTGGTCTATTTCATACTTTGTATCTTTTTCTCTCTTTTCCCCTTTGCTTATTTGTATTGTTTCTTAAATGCCACATATGAGTGAAATCATACTGTATTTGTCTTTGACTTATTTTGCTTAGCATTATACTTTTCTAGCTCCATTCATGTTATTGCAAATGACAAGGTTTCATTCTTTTTTATGGCTGAATAATATTCATATCTATCTATCTATGTGTCTATCTATATCTATATGTGTCTCATGTCTTTTTTATTCATTCATCAGTTGATGGACATGGTCTTCTTCCATATCTTGGCTATTGTCAATAATGTTGTAATAAACATAGGGGTGCATGTATCCCTTTAAATTAGTGTTTTTTAACCTTTGGGTAAATACTCAGTAGTGTGATTGTAGGATCTTAGGGTAGTTCTATTTTTAACTTCTTGAGGAGCCTCCATACTCTTTTCCACAGTGGCTGCATTAGTTTGCTTTCCCACCAACAGTGTATGAGTGTTCCTTTTTCTCCACATCCTTGCTAGTGCCTGTTGCTTCTTGTGTTGTTGGTTTTAGCCATTCTGACAGGTGTGAGGTGATATCTCCTTGTAGTTTTGAATTGTGTTTCCTTGATGGCAAGTGATGATGAACATCTTTTCATGTGTCTGTTGGCCATCTGGATGTCTTCTTTGGAGAAGTGTCTGTCCAAAGATGTGTCTGTCCAAGAGATTGACATTTGACTCTTGCTGCTTCTTCTTCCCCTTATCAGTCTTCCTTCTACTGGCTTGATAAGTTGGGTCTCAGCTTCAAATTCCATGAAGAGATACCAGACTAACATCAGACAGATGGGGGGATATCTGGTTCTATCCTTTTGGTTATAAGAAGGAAAACAATGAAGAAATTTGGTGTCAGCCTTGGAAAGAGAAGATAATATAGTTGTTTTGATCCCTGAGCCAGGCAGTATTTCCTTCTGCTTGCAACATCATGATTTCAGTAGGATATAACATAAATATCTCAGACTGCCAGTGTGTTTTCTTTCACACACAGCAAAAGGGATACAATCCCAGAAGGATAAGTTGGAATTGGAGAGTCCTAGTTGACAAGGAATTTGTAGAAAATGGGTAGAATGAGGGGAGGGGTTAAGTCAAATGCAAGCATTTCCTGCTTTTCAGCATACACTTTGTATAGTACTTATTAATCCAAGTTCTGCTTTGATGTAAGGAAAAAATACATGTTTGCACTTACCTATGTGGTTTTATTACCTTTTTTTTGGAAATACGAAAGACTATTGTATTGCTCCGTACCTGTGTTTGTAAGTGTTTAGGAAGCAAGGTGGAGTTCGAGATGGCATGAAATGAAATTCCTTATATTTTAAGTAGTTTGTTGTTTCCCTTTAAACACACAAATTAAACGTAAGCTGTTAGAAAGGTCAGGATTTAGCCACAAACCCATGTCAAAGAAAGCTTAAGATACAAAACCCTAGGTATTGGCATGTTTGAATTGTTTTATATAATGCTTCTGAATATCCAGGTTCATTGCTCTAGACTGTGGCTCTGATGAATAATTGTACAGATGGAGATATCTTGTCAAAGTTGTTTAAATAATGAAATGAAGTCTGGATTAATTTCATGTCAAAACAAGAAATCTCACTAATAAACATAAGTGACTAGTTGGATGAAACCCCGTTAGCCTGAATATCTCTTATAACCCAAAGATGGCAGATTCAGTCTAGATTTAATATTTGAAATATTGAGCTTGTCTTGATAAAGGAGTTAATAACAGGTAGTGGAAAAGGCGCTAGAACAGGTTAAAGAAGTGCTGAGCCTTTTCAACTTGATTCTACCATTTATGAGCCATGTGGTCTTGGGCAAGATGTCTTGATATGTCATACACAAATAACTCTCCCATTAAAGAAATGGAGATGATGGGGTGCCTGGGTGGGTGGCTCAGTCAGTTGAGCTCTGACTCTTCATTTTTTTTTTTTAAAGATTTATTTATTTATTTATTTGACAGAGATTACAAGTAAGCAGAGAGGCAGGCAGAGACAGGTGGGGGGAAGCAGGCTCCCCACTGAACAGAGAGCCTGATGCGGGGCTTAATCCCAGGACTCTGAGATCATGACCTGAGCTGAAGGCAGAGGCTTAACCCACTGAGCTGCCCAGGCGCCCCTCTGACTCTTCATTTTATCTCAGGTCATCAGCTCAGGGTCACGAGATTGAGCCTACCATCAGTCTCTTTGCTCAGCTTGAGATTCTCCCTCCCCCCTTCCCCCCTCCTGCTCATGTGCTTGTATGCTCTCTCTCAAATAAATAAATCCTTTTTAAAAATGGAGATGATAATGCCTACTCTTCCTTACTCACACGGTTGTGAGAATTGTTTGAAATGATATCGATGGCAAAACAATAATTACATAGTAACTCAGTAACTGAATCATGAGTTCTTAGGTTTTCCTAAACACCATAACAAATCATCTTTAATTTTTACCAATGACCTAAGAAATAGGTAGTACTCTTTCCATCTTAAGGATGAAAAAACTCCTTCTGAGAATGGTAAAGGACTTACCTAAACTCACTTGGTAAGTGAGATTTAGAACTAAGCTTTAAATAAGTTCTTCCTAGTCCTGAAGTCTATACTTTTCTCATTGTACCATAGTAATCTTAGAAAACAGTAGAGTACCTAACAAGTGGCTTCTCAGTTTATGAAGTTTCATCGCTGTAAGCAGAATTACATAGTAAGAGTCCCTATTGCAGCTTTGGTTATTTCTATTTTGATTTTGCAAGCAAGTTAAAAAACCCACCAAGGTCCATTCATAGCTTAAGACCCATTTCAAACACCACTCAGTTCACAAAGTCTTCATTTAAACCCCCAGTCAGTGCTACTTACTTCTTGCTAGCACCAATATGACTTTTGTCCTTTTTAATATAGACTCTGTATTTTCCTATGCCTAGTTTTTCCTTTAGAACAGAGCTGCTCAATTCAGTAACGACTGGTGCAGGTGGTTATTGATTTATTTATTTTAAAGATATATATTTATTTATTTGAGAGAGAGGGAAAATGTGTGTGCACAAAGGGGAGGAGCAGGAGAGAGAGGGAGACAATCCTAAGCAGACTCCACATGGAGCACAGAGCCCGATGTGGGGCTCAATCTCAAGACCCTGAGATTACAACCTGGGTGGAAACCAAGGGTCAGATGCTCTACCACGGAGGCCCCCCATTACCGGCGTCAGATGGTTATTTCAATTAAAATGAAATAAAACTTAAAATATAGTTCTTTAGTAAACTGGTCACACTTCATGAGTTCAGTAGCTACATGTGGCTATCAGCCTCTGTGTTAGACAATGCACATGTAGAACACTTGTGTCATCACAGAAATTTCTACTGGATAATGATTCTCTGGATTAGGTATGAAAACTTCAGCATGTGGGTGAAATCTGCCCTGCTGCCTGGTTTTGTATATGAACTTCTATCAGAAGACAGTAAGACTCGTTCACTTTATATTGTCTTTGGTTGCTTTTGTGCTAACATGGCAGAGTTGAGTACTTCCAACAGAGATCAAAAGGCCCACTATGTCTAAAATATTTATTACCGGGGCGCCTGGGTGGCTCAGTGGTTAAAGCCTCTGCCTTCGGCTCAGGTCATGATCTCAGGGTCCTGGGATCGAGTCCCACATCGGGCTCTCTGCTCAGCAGGGAGCCTGCCTCCTCCTCCTGTCTCTCTCTCTGCCTGCCTCTCTGCCTACTTGTGATCTGTCTGTCAAATAAATTTAAAGAAAAAAAAAATAAAATAAAATATTTATTACCTGAGCCTTTGTAGAAAAAGTGTGTCAGTCCTGAATTAGACTATAAGCTGCTTGAGGCTGAAAGCTCCAAGCATATTTCTTTCATTTTGGGTCCTGGTATGTTTGATTATCTGTAAGAGTGAGTTTGTTTGCTGAATTGAGTTGACATCATATTAAGAAGTTAACCTGTGGAATCACATCTAGGAAATAATGGGGTCATAATTTAAAACAGTGAATCTAATACAAAACTATGTACTCTTTTCATGCCACAGTGCTGCCTCTTGATCTCCTGGGGTCATTAATGTACCAGGCAGAGTGATGATGACTGTGAGGCAGGGTAGTGTTATCAGTAAGATCCCCTACGAGTAGGTTTTATTCTCAAACATGCCTCTACCTATGGAGTCTTCCCCAAAATAAAACCAAACAAAAACAATCACAATGAACAGTAACATAAGAGAGAAACACAGACTCATTTGGACTCCTATTCCTTCTCTTATTTCTCTCTATTATCCCCTTTGCTTTCTCTTCTCCAGCTCTAGGGATCTCCTTTCCTCATGAAGCTGCAAGGCATGCTTCTATCCACCCAACACTTCGCAGAATGACACTTGTCTCTGCCTGGTGGGGAAATGCTGGGTAGAGATGTCCAGATTGTGCACTATAACATGAGGCTGCCCATGGCAGCAATAATGCTTACAGTGCTCTCTCCACAAACATCCAATGGCTTCCTCTTTGCCTTTTTTCAAGACTGCGCACTGTCATTTTCTCTTGAAACAGCCCTTGACACTTCCCGCCCCCTTTGCTGGGCTCAATTTTCCTTACCATTTAGATTCTAACATAGCGTAATATTTAACTAATTTTTTTGTTCTTTATTTTCTGTCTTCTCTTACTAGAAAACAAGCTCCATGAGGGCAGATCTTTTTGTTGTTTATTGGCATTCTCAGGGCTGACTAAAAGGATTTGCAGCCAGATCTTCCAGTCTCTTCTGAATTTCTGTGCTGGCTGGCAGTTTGGCTGTCATATCTGAAAGGGACAAGAATGAACTGTACAACAAAAATAACAATACTAATGATAAGCACTTTCGCCTGTGTCTCTCGGTGAATTCTCCTTTGTTCTTTAATCATAAAGGGGCTTAGCTCTGTATATAGATATAGATAGATATGGATATAGACATAGATACAGAAATTGTTCAGAGAGTGAGGGTTGTGGCTAAATATGCAGAATAAGGAATTGTCTGTGTGAGGGTGAGTGTGTGTGTGTGTGTGAGAGAGAGAAAGGGAGAGAGGCTGGTTATGGTGGGGTTGATTGGAACGAATGTGAGAGCGTGGATTTGGTCAAAGGCTAGTAAGATGTAAAATATATTTATTGGGCACAGCTGCATATGCGGTAGCAAACCATGTGAACAACCGAATGTCCGATGCACTTAACCAAATGGTGTTCTCATGATTGCTGGTGTATTACTTTGAAGAATTTCTTGGAAGCATAAAGAGATTCTGTTTGTTCTTTCCTCTAAAAGTAAGCCCCCCCAACCAGGAAAACTTAGAGATTGTCTGTAAATCAAATAGAAAGGCAATAAAAAGAAGAATTCAGGATTCTGTTATCCTTCTGGATACTCCTTACATTTCTTTCTCTAGAAATACAGTGAAAGATCAGGGCTATTCCCTCGAATCATTCTTCTTAACTGAAGGAAACAATATCTCACTGCTATTTCAAAGAATTGATTAATTTTGCATAATCTGGACAGATAAGAAAATCAGGTTCAGTGCTGAGGATCATAAAAAGAGTTTAGTGCAGAGTGTCCTTGCTGTATAATTTAGTGTTGATGCCTATCTTTTAACTGCCTTTGAAGTGGGACTGAAGAGCCTTATAATAAAGATAATAAGGCTATGAAATTTAGACCTCGTATTGGCCGAAATTGGATAATTAGTTTAGAACTTCTTAAGTTACGTATTTGGGGGGCAGAATAAAAGCGATAACCTGATGTCCAGCAACACAAGCTAATAATTTAATCTATACAGACTGATGGCTATTCAGTGGACGCTCACCAGACACGAACAGCCTTGCGCGGGACCCGGCTGGGTCTCGGTCGGCAGAGCTCGGTAAGCTCTGAAGCCGGGAAGCTTCGCCAGCCTGAAACAGTCTCACCTCCGGAAGGCAGAAGGATGATACCAAGTCAGAAAAAAAGCCGTGTCATATCTCAGTCTCATTTGCCACTTGCAACCTGTTCTGAATGTATTCATCTCTTTGTTCCTTATTTTATCCTTTCAGTAAGCTTGGGTTTATGTTTAAAGGAGACGCGGCAGATTAAAAACAAAAACGAAGCAAAACCACAAAAGACTGTACCCGGGATCCAAGTATCCTAGCAACTTATTATTAAAGTTGACCACTTCAAGTTGACATCACCGGTGAAGAAACGATGCATGCCTCTGTCGGTCCCTTGACCCCCAGTCCCTGCAGCCTCACCACCGTCTTTCTCTCTCTCTTCATTCGCCTCAGCTTTACTGTCTCTCTTAGGTACATTACAAACGCACACATGCTACTGGAGAAGAGTCCTTTTTTTTTTTTTTCATTCCTAGTTTTAAAGGATGTAGGAAGCATCCTGGCATGCCGAACAAATCACCTGTTTTTTTTTTTTTTTAAGATTTTATTCATTTATCTGAGAGAAGGAGAGAGAGCACAAGCAGGAGGAGCAACAGAGGGAGAGGAAAAAGTGGATAGCCCGCTGAGCAAGGATCCCCATGTGGGACTTGATCCCAGGACAGCAGGATCGTGACCTGAGCCAAAGGAGGATGCTTAACCGACTGAGCCACCCAGGCGGTCCACCCCAGATCTTCTTTTAAATATAGAAAAATCAAACACAATTGACTTGTATTTTCCATGTAATAAACGAACTTGTTTTTAAAGCCCCAGATGAAAAGTCCTCATCTCCTCTGAATGACCCAGGCTTCATGAGGGTGAGCTGAGGTCATTGATCCTTTACTTGGCGTCCAACACTCTATATGGTGCTAGATGTGTGAAACGGCCTTCCTAAGAGTTGGAACAGGTTATTACGTGTGATGGAAAGGATGTACAAACTGTAGATTACTAGCTGGAGAGGTAAAATTATCTGATTTTCTGAGAAGAGACAACATCCTTGGAGTAAGTGGGTATAAAAACTCCCCAAATTATTTAGATTCCCTTTATAAAATTACCCAAATACCAGCATATCTGAATATATCTATATTACCATTTTGTCTTAGAAGTCCTCTTTTGGAATTATTCTCAGAGCCCTGAGTCCTTTTTTTCTTTTAATCATTTCAGCCTAATTATAGCAACCTTCCACTTCTAAGCAAGGGAGTTGATTTTCAGAAAGAGCCAAAACCAATTTTACCAAGTGTAAATAATAGGATAGGACCACCTATCATTTTTTGTCATTTTTAATGTCATTTTTTAATCAGAAATAATTGATGAATGTCTAGTATTGAATTGGATTTTTAAAAAGTAATATAAATGCTACCTACCTAGGCAATTCTAGACTTTTAATTATAATCGGATCAAAGAATATTTGTCACGTGCTTCATAGGTCTATTATACTCTCCTCTCTTTGAAAATCTTTTGTTAATAAGAGGAAAGATCATAGAATGAAGAGAAGAAAGTGTTGGGGGGTTCACCTTCCTTGTTACACTGCTTCAGTGAGTCACCTTGAGGAGTTTAGAAGACATGATGGCAGATTGGTACATGATCATAGAATGACTATGAGAGGGGCACCCGGGTGGCTCAGTGGGTTAAAGCCTCTGTCTTTGGCTCAGGTCATGATCCCAGGGTTCTGAGATTAAGCCCAGCATCAGGATCTCTGCTCAGCAGGGAGCCTGCTCCCACCAACCCCTCTGCCTGCCTCTCTGCCTACTGTCTATCAAATAAGTTAAAAAAAAAAAGAATGGCTATGAAAATTTATATATTTTTTTCCTTTGAACTTTTATCATATTTGAAATGAGTTCTTCCTAATAGGAAGGATTATTTTATTTTTGAACTCTAAATCAGGAACAGCTAAAAACAATAAATGATTAAGAAATTAAATTCTGTTTTTTGTCACTGGAAAGACCTCTCTCACCTTTTCAGAAAATCAAATTATGGCTCTGAGTACATTTCTATCCTACAGGAAGAAAATGAAGGGATGGTCTTCATAGATAATAACCACTGATTTTTTATTATTATTATTTTTTATTATGTTGTGTTAGTCACCATACAGTATGTCATTAGTTGTTGATGTAGTGTTCCATGATTCATTGTTTGCGTGTAGTATCTAGTGCTCCATTCATTATGTGCTCTCCTCAATACCCATCACCAATTTACAGGAGTGAATCAAGTTAGTTTTTCTTTAAAATGATGCCTCCCTATACTGACTTAGTTGGAAGTTAATACAACATTATTAGTCATAAATTTGGTTCTAGTCATGATTTTTTGAGTGGGAAGAAGGATTTTTATTTAGCCTGTTAAACTAGGGATGTGTGTGTGTGTGTGTGTGTGTGTGTGTGTGTGTGTAGAGGAGAGAGAGAGAGTGGGAAAGAAATATCAGAAAAAATTTAACCTCTCATTTTGGAGGTTACACAAAATCCAATTGACCTTTTTCAAAACATCTAATTGTCATGCACCCAGGTACTTTCTGGGCTTGAACTGGCAGTCAAATATCACTAGAAAGGTTATTCTTGTTATTTCAAACCCTGTTTGAACCAAGAAGTATTGAGTGTCCTTAGGGAGATTCCAATTAAGCTCATCATGGTCTTCTCTTTAATTAATTAATTACTTAATGTTTGTCAAGTGTTTTGAAATGCTAAATGAAACGTATGTGCTAATTAGTATTATTTATGAAAAGCAAATAAGATATTAATGGTTTCTATTTCCTCATAAATACATCACTTTAGCTGCTAACTTATGAACCCAAAGAACAGTTTCATTTCTATACTTTTTTTTTTTCATTTTTTTTTTCATTTTTTTTTTCATTTCTATACTTTTATAAAATGCACAATGCAAAGAGTATGTTTAAATTCAGAGGCACAACTGAAAAGAACTAGATAATATTTTTTCCTCTATCTAGCCTATGTAGTTTGGTTTTATCAGTTGATAAGTTGTCTCTGTAGAGTAAAATAGAAGTGGGGTGCTAATGTGTAGGGGTACTTTACAGTATTCTTTACATTATTTTAGTAAACTTTAGAATTATAGGAGAACCTTGAATTTCTGCATTAACTTAAAAGGAATCTTTAAGGTAGATAGGAGTAAGAGATTGTTTTCCCATGATACCCTTCACTGAAGATTCTTAATAGCTGTTTTACTGTATCTTCTGTTTTACACTATTTGTGATAAAAGGGAAGTTCAGTATAGTAGAGCTCAATTAAATTTTGACCTCACTGTTACAGTGCTCATAAATATATAACTACGGAAAATACTGGTTGGGACATGAAACACGCACACACACACAAACACGACAGTGTAGAAAATGAAGGGTGACTGGTACAGCTAATAATTTGGGTTCTCCCCAGTCCATGTCTCCCATTTGTCACTAGATGTTTTGGTGCCAGGAGGAATCCAATGCCAGAAGAACAGTTCAAGTAGTGATTTTTGAGACTTTGAAACATGTAATCTTTGTTATTGAACCTAGCGTGGCTGCAAATCATGTGTTTAAATATAAAATTGCAGAAGGTTTTGCAACCTTTAAGTCTTTGCTTGTCATTTTATGATTCTGGTGTTAAATTTTGCTGTGTTAATGTCATCTTCACTTGGTAATATTTACAGCACCTAAATCAATGTTGAGGACACACAGAATATTGAAGGATCAACTCTCCTTATTCCAGATACACTTTAATATTTTGACTGCTAGACCAGAGTTTGAGAAATAACTGCGGTAGAATGATAATGAGAAGTTTAACAGTTTTATGATGGTTGAAGCTGACTTTATGAAAGTTGATAAATTTCATCTTGTAGGTTTCAATTTCTCATTCCCCACCGAGAGATGGGGAGAATACATTGATACTGCATTTCAAATTGGCTAGATCAGAAGGAACAGCAGCTAAAATCCATTACAACCCAATTACATCCATCAGCTGAAGCTGTGTGCGTTCATTCGTGAACATCAGCATTTAATCCATAAAGAGGAACTAATGAGAAATTTGAAAATGGAATCCACGCATCAGTAAGTTTGGAGAGATTTTTCTGGGATTAATGATCTGCCAGAGCATCTTCAACATGCTGGAAAGCTATTCTCTCTGGGTTTGTTTACTGACCAAGAAAAAAAAAAAAGGAGGGGGTTTCCTTCTGTCTACTCATCAGATATATGAAAGACTTGACTCATCTTAGTCCTTCAAAATGGGATGTCGTGTGCTTTGGAAATAAGGTACGTGCTGATGGACGCTGCTTTCCTTAAATTAAAAAAATTAAATTATTAGATGGGAAGTTCCTACCTAGATACTAATAGTGAATATCCTCTACAAATTCTTCCACTTCCATAAATGCTCAGAAAGCAGTGCCCTTTTTTCTTGAGTCCTAGGAGTGTGTTTAGAGTTGCACATAATAGCAATAATTCTGAGCTGTAGAAATTTAAAAAATAGTTTTCTTTTGTTGTTTGATTTTTGTTGATTGCATAGATAGAAAATAAATACTCTGCTTGTTGAATAACAATAACTTAAAGAAGAACAAGACAGTTTGTAGGTGGTGTGACATAAACTTGTTCATAATTACATAACTTTATATGTATAATTTCTGACTGCAATAACCATATAGTTTGTAAAAACTAAACACTGGGTGAGGCTTGAGAATTTTGGGGGGGATTTCTTTTCATCTGGTGCAATTGGTTTTTGACAGCCTACAATTCAAGGATGTTACTGCATCTGAGGTCTGGGTAGTATAGTCATTTAGATGAAAGAAACATGTATGTTGAGGGTAGATGATCTGATCCCTAATGATGTTTGGAAGAGGATTTAGTTTATATTTTTGAGTCATTTAGCACAGTATGTATGATTTGTTGTTTATCCAAGTAACTGTGAATGTAGAACCTCATGATGTCAGTGGTCTTAATGGAGGTTGAAATGGTATGAAATGAAGAGTCCTTATTTTTTTCTATGTCCTTATTTTTTTCTAAATTCTAGGGAGAAATTTAGACAAATAGCAAAAGGTATAGAATGGAGAAAATGTATAAAAGATAAAATTCTAAAAAAATTAGAAAGATAAATTTCAAAAGGTATATAAAAGAGTTTGGATTTTACATTTAGCAAAGGGAAGCCTTGGAGCATTGTTGTGAAGTGATAAGGTAGATGTTTCAGAAGCGTTACTCTGATGTGAGGCAGTGAATGGAGGGTGTGGAGAACACAATGGACCTGTATTTTAAGTAAGAGATATTAGCAGTAAAAACAGTTATTGTGATAAGAAACATTGATATATTAGAAGTAGAATTAACAAAAAATAGTGATTGAAAAACCAGGATTTTGTTTAGGACTACTAGCTGATGGTGGTGCCCTTATTGAGGGGCACAAGACAAGGGGAGAAGGAGATTAGTTGATCTTGTCATTCCTCTTAATCTTTTTGAGAATCTTTTTAGAATACATACACTAAGAAAAGATGCCTGGGGTAAGCACTTATGTAGTTATACTTCAAAGGTCCTGGCTACCTGTCTATATCAGCTGACCAGAATTGACATCCTAGTCCTATTTTTCTTATACATGAAAAAAGAAATCAAGTGAGAGACTTTTAAATAAGAAATTAGTTTCTCTGTGACTATCAAAACATGTCCTCAGGCACTTTTACTAAAATTTGAAATTTTCTTAAAAGTGTTTCTGTTCATATGTGTTCAAGAGACTAACTCAAGCTAAGAAAGCTGTTGGAGAATTCAGGCCATTTCAAAGCTGGATGAAGTCATCCTGAGATTGTAAAATTCCTGATAGGTAATTTCCTACCCTCTGGGGATTTCAGTGGTTTCAAAAATAGTGTATAGAAATATATATATGTATTTTAACCTTTTAGTTACCATTAGTTTTGATTGCATTGACTCAAGAAGGAGTAACTACCTGAAGGCCATGTTTGTGTAATGGGGGGAGGGACAGAGAGTGAGGAAAATAATATGAAAATTAACTAAAATAGGTCAAGATGCAGAAAACAGATCCCAACTGTTTAGATGGATTGAATAACTGTATTTTCTTAGTGTAGTGACAGTTTTCAATGAATAAAAGTCAATAATATGAAGTGTCAGGGTTTATAATATTTAAAAGGGGTAATAGAATTTTTAGATGCCATTTGAGACTCTAGTATAATACATTCCTGAAGATTCATGAAATTTGCAACTCAATAAAACTAATGCAATGTAAAACTAATAGTAAAATATGAATGGTGTACTAATACTTACTTTGTCCTCCTAGTGCTAAGATGTGGCTGTGGGTATTTTCTGCTTTCTTTATATTATGTCCTTGTTCCTAAGACTTCTTTTCCTCTATTTCTCCATTTTATTTATTTAGCAAGGTATAAAGAAGAGAGAAAACAGATATTTTATGTAGCCACAGATATTGGAATATCTTTGTTAGTCATTAAACCAAGGGAATTTTTATGAAGTTACTTCTTCCACCCCCACATCCTTACAGTACCTCAAATTAAACTTACTGACACAACAGTGATAAAGGACACAGGTAATTAGTTGTCATAAGACTAGTTTGAGGTCTATTCTGCTAACCACAGTAGCTTAGATTTTCTTTTCATTTTTTCTTTAAATTTTGAGATAATTATAGATTTCCAGGAAGTAGAAAAGGTTGTTCAGGAGGGTCCTAATTACTTCTCCCCAAGTTTCTCCTAATGGTTACATCTTGTGTTGTAACACTGTCAAAATCAGAGATATGTGTGTTGAATTTGATGCCATTTTATCACATGTGTAGATTTTTTCTAACCACATCAGGACCAGGATACAGAATTATTCTATCGCCATAAACATCTCTTGGTGCCATCATCTTGCCAGTATGAGTCAAATATAGAAGCTGTACCATTTTTTAAGTTCTTTACCCTCTCCTATGTATAATTGTCTTAAATATTTACATATATTTAGATCCACATCAGATAACATTATGTTCATTGCTTTTATTATCAATGTAATTCAGAAAAAGGAAAATGAAAAGGAAAGTCTGTTGGATTTACTCTTATTTTTGCCCTCTACATTGTTCTTCCTTCTTGATGTTCTAAGGTACTTTTATCATTTTTTTCCCTATTTCAAGAACTTCCTTTTGTGATTCTTTGAGGGTAGGTCTACTGAAAACAAATCATCTTAGTGTTTCTACATTTAAGAATATCTTGATTTCCCTTTCTTGCCTGGAGGATATTTTCACTGGTATAGGATTCTCGATTGACATTTTTTGTTTTTCAGCACTTGAAAAATATTGTGCCATTTTCTTCTGGCCTTTATGGTTTCTTATGAGGAAACCAGCATTATTCAAATGGTTTTTTCATTACAGGTAAGGTATTATTTCTCTCCTTCTACTTTTAAGATTTTTTCCTTCTCTTTATTTTTCTGAAGTTTATGATGTGTGCTGGTGTGGATTTCCTTGGATTTATTATATTATTTGACATTCACTAAGTTTCTTAAATATATAGGTCTGTATCATTTCTCAAATATGGGAAAATTTCAGTTATTATTTCTTCAAGTACTTTTTCAGCTCCCACCTTATTTCTCCTATTGTTCTGGACTCCATTGATACAAATATTGGATCTTTTCTTATAGTCCCACAAGTTTCTGGGAGTCCCTTCCCTTCCCTTCCCTTCCCTGTCCTTCCCTTTCCTTCTTTTAATATTTTCTCACATTGTTCAAACTTGGTAATTGCTATTGATCTGTCTTTAAGTTTACTGATTCCTTCTTCATTCTTTCCATTTTGCTGTTGAGTCCCTCCATTGACTCTTTAAAATTTCAGCTGTATTTTTCTTTCTTCTTCTTTTAAAAGAATTAATTAATTAATTTATTTATTTATAGAGTACAAGTTGGAGGTAGGGCAGAAGGCGAGAAGAGATAGAATCCTAAGCAGACTCTGCACTGATCACAGAATCTGACATGGGGTTTGATCTCACGACCCTGAGATATGACCTGAGCCAAAATCAGGAGGTGGATGCTTAATCAGCTGAGCCACACAGGTGCCCTGCAGTTGTTGTATTTTCAGTTCTAAATTCTGATTTAGTTCTTCTTTATATCTTCTATTTCTTTGTTGAGCTTTTCTATTTTTTCATGTGTTTCAAGCCTGTTTGTAATGAAGTGCTGGTTGAAGCATTTTTATGATGGGTGTTTTGAAATCTTTGTTAGATAATTACAAAATCTGTATTATCTTGGTATTGACATTTATTGATTGCCTTTTCTTATTTAGGTTGAAATTATCCTGGTTTTTGGAAGGATCGGAGATTTTTGGTTATATCATTGACATTTTGGGTATTGCAAGACCCTGGGTATTATTTAAATCTATTTTAGCAGTTTTTTTTCTGACACCATGCTGGTGGGGCAAGGGTTAGGTGTAGGTGGAAGTCCAGGTTCCCCAGTTTACCTACTTGCTACCTCAGAGAACAGAGGACTGCCTTGCTCCTCATGAGCAAATGGAGGATTTCAGGCTCCCCACTAGCCTAATACATCCTTGGCTATGATGAGGAGCAGTGTCTCATTACTTATCTCAGTTGACACTGTAAATCAAGGGAAGGCCTTACTGCTTCTGGATAATGTTGAAAATTCCAGCTTTCCTCTTGGTCTTCTCAGTGACATAACGAGAGATTGGAGGGTTCCTTGCTAGGTGGAGATGGACACTCATAATTCCCATGGGACTACATTACTTTTGAGCAGGTATGAATGTCATGGCTCCCCACTCAGCCTTTTTTGACACCACTTCAATGTGTGTGTGTCGGGGGGGCGGTGAGGGCAGTTAGAACACCTCAGTATAGCCTGGAGAGAGTGAAAGTCTAAGGTCTCCACATGGCCTTCACTGGTGGGAATGGAGATGGGGCTGTTTTTCTTCTGTGGTATTTGCTTGATATAGTTTGGCTATTATCTATAAGTTTTATGCCTTGCTAGATTTCCTCTTCCCTGTACTTTGGCTACAGAGAGATGACTTCTTTTTTCTTTTTTTTTTAAGATTTTATTTATTTATTTGACAGAGGTCACAAGTAGGCAGAGAGGCAGGCAGAGACAGAGAGAGGGGGAAACTGTCTCCCTCCTGAGCAGAGAGCCCGATGTGGGGCTTGATCCCAAGATCATGACCTGAGCCAAAGGCAGAGGCTTAACCCACTGAGCCACCCAGGCACCCCGAGAGGTGACTTTTGATAG
Organism: Enhydra lutris kenyoni; assembly: GCF_002288905.1. Taxonomy (NCBI): domain Eukaryota; kingdom Metazoa; phylum Chordata; class Mammalia; order Carnivora; family Mustelidae; genus Enhydra; species Enhydra lutris. The sequence goes on from NW_019154095.1 coordinate 31,462,992, forward strand.
AAATTTTATTATCTGCTTTTGTTGGTATTTCCAGATTTCTGGTTTCTCCAACACAGTCTGGGATATATATAAGGCAAAAAGAAAAATCATGAAATTCACACTGTCATTCCTTGCATCTTAAGGTCCCAAATAGTATGTTTCTTCTTTCTGTCTTTCAGAGTCTCCTTATGATTGTCTTCCATATAATGTACAGGGGTTTTAGTTGAACATAGAAGAAGGCTCTATTTTGATCTGGAACTATGGAGTGATTTAGAATTTCTGAAGCTAGAAATGATTCTAATGGAAAAGTACCAAGGGAGAAAGTCTAATATGAAAAATCAAGTTCTATTACTACTGGAAGTTGTGACCCTCAAATTTTAGATCTAAGCTTAGTGAATCTTTATTTAAAACTCACTTTTTCATGTTTCTTACCATTATGAGGAATACTGACTGGTTCTACTTTGAGAATAAAGTGGAAGAAAGGCTTAACACTAGTCTTAGACATGAATTCCATTATTCTCATTTAAGATTAGGGGGAAAACTATTGAGATTTAATTGACATGTAATATTATATTAGTTTCAAGTAGGCGACATAATTCAATATTTATATATATTGTGAAATGATTACCACAATAAGTCTAGTTAAAATTCATTGCCATGCATAGTTTCAAAATTTTTATTTTTTTATATTTTGATAACATCTAAATGTAACTATATTTTATTGGAAAATGAAACATATTAAAGGAAATGTAATATAAGTTCAATATAAAATAGAATAGATGAACAAGCATGGGAAGTACACATATAAAAATAATCTGAATTCATTTGCATAAATCCAAATTATAACATAAAAACATTGTTGAAAAATTCTTTTTTAATTTACTTTTATAATTAGAGAGCAGATACATAATTATTTGTGTATAAACTTATTCAATATACTCATATATATAGTCATATACAGTCTAAGTTGCTATGGAAGAGAACAGTAATGGAAGGAAGAAAGAGAGAAAATCAGTGATCAAGCAAAGAAGAAAAATATTTTTATTTCCTACTCTAGGAGAAGGTGAATATTCCAGGATGGGTGGATGGATAAGCTCCATGAAGTTTTTAGGCATCTAGGGTCCTTCTTTTTCATCCCATTTCCGGTTCTGAAGGGATTTCCTCTCTTCTGCAAGTTCAAGGCTGGCTTATTGGCACCAAGTGTTATAACCTTTAGAAAGGGGAAAAGAGAAAATGGATGGCACACATATGCCCTTCAAGGAACCCGTATGGAGTTGCAAACACAATTTCCACACATACTCCATTTGGTGAGAACTCCTTTTTCTCATACCCTTGCTGACTACTTCCCCAAGGATACTACCCCCAAATCTCATTCAGCTACAATATTCAACTTGAAATCCAGGGTCTCTGTGTGATGTGCAGTCCTTTCCATATTGTCAAGAAGGAGCTTTTGGCATCTGATGGACTATGAAATAGAAAATTTATCTTCGCCAATTTTCCACACATACTCAGTATACCACAGGAAAGTTGAATGAAAATCCCACATTGACTGAAGGGAAGGACCAGAGACACACAGCTGTCATCATTCTATAGCAACAAAGAGTGGAGAAACTCTGCCTTGGCAGTAGTTTAAATTTCTTGGTCAAAGTCTAATTCTGATTTCTGGGAGGAATGGTTTTGTCCAATAGTCTCTGTTACTTCCGACTTTGCCTTCTGAGAAATTCTTACTTCTCCATTATTACCTATGCGTATATCTGAAATCGATATCAGAAAACAAAAAACAAAAAACCCTCTTCAGGACTACAGAGCCATCAGAGCCCGAATCCTGTGGGTGCCATTTTGGAAATCTTCAGGCTACTTTATCAACGGAACAATCACAGGCATTTCTAGGCCGGGCTTGTAGTTCCAGTGACAGAGAAGGATTCTGGGTTATTTACCTCCGGAAACATTCATGTGAAAGTTAAAATAGCAATCAGCTTGTCAGATCCTGGTTCTTTAGTCAGTGCATTTATTAACCATACTCTGTGCTTAACTCATCTTTTTCTCTCCTAATGTAGTGGTGGTTATTGTTAGGCAATCTGCAACAGTAGGCTTAGGAAGTTTGTCAGTCTGTAAATGCCAGCAATCACGAAATCTCAGCACTATACAACAAGCATTCATTTCACGCATGTCTGCCATTGGTTGAGGTTCAGCTAACCTAGACTTTTCAGCTGGGTAACTCTAAGCTACAGGTTGATTCCAGGTATCACTCATTCTCTTTTGATTAGCGCATCAGCTGGTGATTGCAGAGGCAAAAGAAGGCTTTGGCAATCACAGAAATTTGCTATGCCTCTCAAGGCCCATGCTCAGATGTGGCCACTCTCACTTTGCCCAATTTTCTTCAGCTAATGCTAGCCACATAGCCACACCCAGAGGCAAGGGATTGGGGGGTAATATGACCACCTTTAGCTTGGATGTGAAGTCACACGACAAAAGGTGTGGACATAGGAAGGGCAAAACATTTGGGCCAATAGATCAATGTACCATGGGGATTATCACCATTTATCTGAACTTTTCCTCTGACAGAGAACACTCAGTCTCTTAAGTCTGGTTTGTCTCTTCTAAACTTCTAAGTCCCGAAATCTCTAGCTTCTGAGTCAATTTAGATTGCAGATTATAAGAAAAGAATTTCCTTTAGGGGGCTGTATTTTTTCCATTACTGCTTATACAGTTACATTTTCCTGACATTGTCATTCTCTCATATATTTTGTTAAAGGCTGCAGAGAGAAGCTAATACAAACCAACATGCTAATCACTTATTAAGCCAGTACCCGTTTTATATTTTATTTCCACCCTGCCCTACTCTCCACCACTTCTAATACCAAATATTCTAGATGTTAATGTTCAGTAACAGACAGAAAATGCCTAGGTACTTTTACAAAAAGAATTTAATACAGGAAATTTGATGCTTATAAAAGACATGGAAGAATGGGAGTAATGGGCTCCCGCAGCTTTGGAGAGTGCAAGTACAATGGTCACAGCTATATTCCGGAAGCCAAAAAGCTGCAGTTGCTGCCACTTGTACTGCCTGTGGGACGGCCTCTCAATACTGCAGACAGAGCTGGTGTCCACACACACATGCTGAGTATGCCACAAGTAAAGAAACACAGCGCCTTGACCTTGCTTGCTTGCAGGAGAAGACAGCAAACTGCCCTTGTCTTTATTGCCCTACATAGTATCCAGACCAGAACGTTAGCTAAGACCCATACACACCCCAAATCCCAGCTGCAGGTGAGCCCTTTGAGATGTATTTTTCTCTTTAGTCAAGAAGAAGCAGAGACGAGGGTAGGAATGGAAAGCATATGCCAATTGGCAATGTCTGGCACATATACCGAAGGAGCAACCTTATCCTTCAGATCTCAAAAATGTCTGTTATTGAGGGCCGCCTGGGTGGCTTAGTTCATTGGGCATCTGGCTCAGGTCATGATTTCAGGATTGTGGGATTGGCCCCATATTGGGGTCCATGCTCTTTGTGGCATTGGCTTAAGATTCTCTCCCCTCCATTTATGCACACATGCTCTCTCTCTCTCAAAAAAAAAAAAAAAAAAAAGGCTGTTTTTGAGAAAATAAATTTGAAAAACAGAGGGAAAAAATGGTCAATTTTTTGCACAAAGAATGAGCAAATAAAGAAAATATCAATGAAGTCTTATAAAATAACTTTTATTGTATCAGAAATTAAACATACAGTTTTCAGAAATTAAATAAATACAACTATGGGAAATACTTAAGAGTAGAGTATATTTTGGTGACTATTCTCATGTGTCATGTGTACATCACAGAAGAGAGTACTGAAGTCTATAAATGTAGTGGGAATTACAACTTCATCAAATCTACAAATAATGAAAAAGATGTAAATTCAGGGTTAAGTTTTTTTGGAATTTATTTTCTTTAAACAATTTTATCTAAAATGTTGATATGCCCTTATAACAAAGAATATATTAACTATAGGAAGGGATATTATTTATCTTTAAAATATGGACAATAAGCTTGGCCTTGTAGGAGAAAGCACTGATTTGAATTATGATTAACTCTAATTTTTTTAAGTATAAAAATACAAAAAGATATAAAGGGCTCATCACTACCACCATTTAAGAGAATATTACTGTTACATTGACAGTTTGTCCTTCCATTTATTTTTCTATGCATGTTTGGCATATATGATATGATACACAGCTTGCTTTTTAAATTTCAGTTCACCATTTACATCTTGATTCATACTTAATTACCTTATCCTTTTACAAATAATACTTACTGCATATACACACACAGCTCTTTAAACTACATAACTAGGCCAGAAATACTGTAAAAATTGTGCACACAATTTAAATTTTCATCGTTCCATTAAATAACTCTAAAGAAAAATGAACAAGGTATATTTGAAAGGAAGAGGAAAACACTTTCTCTTCTATATAGTGTCAGTTCTCAAACCTTGGAGGAGGTCATGGAGAGGATATAACCTCTGGTTGACCAGCTAGCTGGACCTGGCCTATCAGAGGCTCTGCTTCCTTCCCCTCCCCTTGGAGTGCATGTTCTGCCCACCATCCTCACCACCAGAGTCATTAAAGCAGGTTGTTGTGAGAGAATAATGTGTTATTGAGATCACGTGGGTGGTATTTGGTGACTGAGCCTAGTTAAGGCTTCTATATAAATTCTTAAGGGTCTGGCAAGCGGGTGTTGAGATTTGCAATTCTTGTGGCTGATCCGGCCAGGCTACGTAGGTAAGTTCCCTCCCTTATATGCACTGTCTACCTTTCTGGAATGGTCTGCCTTTTTCTTCGGTCTCTCTCTGCCCTCTGTGTCAGTAGTGGGGGTGGCAATTTCAGACTTCACCCACTCCCAAAGCTCCCAAGATTGCAAACCAGCACAGACTTTGCCAATCTCTTAAGAAATAAAATTATCATTGAGATTTAAAGTTGCGTTACTTTTATTATCAATGAGATTATCTTTTCATATTTTTATCACTTGTTTTTCATTTCTTTTTCTTTTTTTTAAGATTTTATTTGTTTATTTGACAGAGAGAGAGAGAGACAGTGAGAGTGGGAACACAAGCAGGGGAGTGGGAGAGGGAGAAGCAGACTTCCTGCTGAGCAGGGAGGCTAATGCAGGGCTTGATTCAGACACTTAATGACTGAACCCCCAAGGCACCCCCATTTCTTTTTCTGAAAATTGCCTGTTTATTACAGTTTGCCATCAGATTTGGGAATTTTAACTTTCTAAGTTTCTGAGAACTAGAATGTATACGTTTGTGTATATAGAATACAGATTCTATATATAAAAAGTTTTTGTCACATTTTCCTTTTTACTATTCAGTGATGTTAAAATATTCCTGTACTCTGATCGTTCCAATAAATAAACCTTTTTTTATGGTTCGTTTATGCTTAAAAACACTATTCTGCACCACAATTATAAATAAGTCTTCTTTGTTTAAGTATTTGAGTGATAAGTATTTTTCATTTTTAAATTTCTTAAACTCTTAATTTTACTTCCAGTGTTAACTGGAATTAACACACAGTGTTCTATTAGTTTCAGGCATACCATATAGTGAATCAACAATTCTGTACATTGCTCAGTGCTCATCGTTAAATGTACTCTTTAATCCCCATCACCTATCAAACAATATGTATTTTTTTAATTGACTCTTTAGGTATACTTTGCAAACAAACACATTTTAAATGTATAGTTTAATGAATTTTGACACATGTATGTTTAATTAATGAACTTCCTAATCAACATAGAGATTATTTGCATCATCACAGATGCCTGTTGTCCATCTTCCACATCCTGCTCCAGGTAACCACTGAACAGACTTCTTTTTTTTTACTTTTTACTCCATTATTAACATATAATGTATTATTATCCCCAGGGGAACAGGTCTGTGAATCAGCAGGTTTACACACTTCACAGCACTCACCATAGCACATACCTTCCCCAATGTCCATAACCCAACCACCCTCTCCCTACCCCCCTTCCCCAGCAACTCTGTTTGTTTTATGAGATTAGGAGTCTTATAGTTTGTCTCCCTCCCGGTCCCATCTTGTTTCATTTTTTCCTTTTCTTCCCCCCAAACCCCCCACTTTTCCTCTCAACTTCCTCATATCAGGGAGATCATATGATAATTGTCTTTCTCTGATTGACTTACTTTGCTCAGCATAATACCCTCTAGTTTCATCCATGTCCTTGCAAATGGCAAGATTTCATTTCTTTTTTTTATTATTATTTTTTTAATTTATTTTCAGCGTAACAGTATTCATTGTTTTTATTTATTTATTTATTTATTTTTTAAAAAAGATTTTATTTATTTATTTGTCAGAGAGAGAGAGGGAGAGAGCGAGCACAGTCAGACAGAATGGCAGGCAGAGGCAGAGGGAGAAGCAGGCTCCCCGACGAGCAAGGAGCCCGATGTGGGACTCGATCCCAGGACGCTGGGATCATGACCTGAGCCAAAGGCAGCTGCTTAACCAACTGAGCCACCCAGGTGTCCCTATTCATTGTTTTTAAGCCACACCCAGTGCTCCATGCAATCCGTGCCCTCTCCAATACCCACCACCTGGTTCCCCCAACCTCCCACCCCCTGCCCCTTCAAAACCCTCAGATTGTTTTTCAGAGTCCATAGTCTCTCATGGTTCACCTCCCCTTCCAATTTCCCCCAACTCCCTTCTCCTCTCTAACTCCCCTTGTCCTCCATGCTATTTGTTATGCTCCACAAATAAGTGAAACCATATGATAATTGACTCTCTCTGCTTGACTTCTTTCACTCAGCATAATCTCTTCCATTCCCATCCATGTTGCTACAAAAGTTGGGTATTCATCCTTTCTGATGGAGGCATAATACTCCATAGTGTATATGGACCACATCTTCCTTATCCATTCATCCGTTGAAGGGCATCTTGGTTCTTTCCACAGTTTGGCAACCGTGGCCATTGCTGCTATAAACATTGGGGTACAGATGGCCCTTCTTTTCACTACATCTGTATCTTTGGGGTATCTTTGTGCAATTGCAGGGTCATAGGGAAGCCCTATTTTTAATTTCAAGTTGGTGCAGCCATTTTGGAGAACAGTGTGGAAATTCCTCAAGAAATTAAAAATAGATTTCATTTCTTTTGATGGCTGCATAGTAGTCCACTGTGTGTGTGTGTGTGTGTGTGTGTGCGTATACACACACACACATCTTCTTTATCCATTCATCTGTTGATGGACATCTAGGTTCTTTCCATAGTTTGCCCATTGTGAATATTGCTGCTATAAACATTCAGGTGCACATGCCCCTTCGGATCACTACGTTTGTATCTTTAGGGTAAATATCCAGTAGTGCAACTGCTGGGTTTTAGGGTAGCTCTATTTTCAACTTTTTGAGGAACCTCCATGCTGTTTTCCAGAGTGGTTGTACCAGCTTGCATTCCCACCAATAGCATAGGAGGGTTCCCCTTTCTCCACATCCTCACCAGCATCTCTCATTTCCTGACTTGTTAATTTTACCCATTCTGACTGCTGTGAGGTGGTATCTCATTGTGGTTTTGATTTGTATTTCCCTGATGCCGAGTGATATGGAGCATTTTTTTCATGTGTCTATTGGCCATCTGGATGTCTTCTTTGCAGAAATGTCTGTTCATGTCCTCTGCCCATTTCTTGATTGGATTCTTTGTTCTTTGGGTGTTGAGTTTGCTAAGTTCTTTATAGATTTTGGACGCTAGCCCTTTATCTGATATGTTGTTTGCAAATATCTTCTCCCATTCTGTCAGTTGCCTTTTGGTTTTTTTGACTGTTTCCTTTGCTGTGCAAAAGCTTTTGATCTTGATGAAATCCCAATAGTTCATGTTTGCCCTTGCTTCCCTTGCCTTTGGCGATGTTCCTAGGAAGAAGTTGCTGCGGCTGAGGTCGAAGAGGTTGCTGCCTGTGTTCTCCTCAAGGATTTTGATGGATTCCTTTCTCACATTGAGGTCTCTTATCCATTTGCAGTCTATTTTTGTGTGTGGTATAAGGAAATGGTGCAGTATCATTTTTCTGCATGTGGCTGTCCAGTTCTCCCAACACCCTTTGTTGAAGAGACTGTCTCTTTTCCTTTGGACATTCTTTCCTGCTTTGTCAAAGATTAGTTGATCATGGAGTTGAGGGTCCATTTCTGGGCTCTCTATTCTGTTCCACTGATCTATATGTCCATTTTTGTGCCAGTACCATGCTGTCTTGATGATGACAGCTTTGTAATAGAGCTTGAAGTCTAGAATTGTGATGCCACCAACTTTGGCTTTCTTTTTCAACATTCCTCTGACTATTTGAGGTCTTTTCTGGATCCATATAAATTTTAGAATTATTTGTTCCATTTCTTTGAAAAAAATGGATGGGATTTTGAAAGGGATTCCATTAAACCTGTAGATTGCTTTAGGTAGCATAAACATTTTCACTATATTTGTTCATCCAGTCCATAAGCATGGAACATTTTTCCATTTCTTTGTGTCTTCCTCAATTTCTTTCATGAGTACTTTATAGTTTTCTGAGTACAGATTCTTTGCCTCTTTTGGTTAGGTTTATTCCTAGATATCTTACAGTTTTGGGTGCAATTGTAAATGGGATTGACTCCTTAATTTCTCTTTCTTCTATCTTCTTGTTGGTGTATAGAAATGCAACTGATTTCTGTGCATTGATTTTTATATCCTGACACTTTATTGAATTCCTGTATGAGTTCTAGCAGTTTTGTTGTGGAGTTTTTGGGTTTTCCACATATAGTATCATATCATCTGCAAAGAGTGATAGTTTGACTTCTTTGCCAATTTGGATTCCATTTATTATAGCACCAAGAACCATTAGATACCTGGGAATAAACCTAACCAAAGAGGTAAAGGATCTGTCCCCCCATCAACCCTCAGTTTGTTTTGTGAGATTAAGAGTCACTTATGGTTTGTCTCCCTCCCAATCCCATCTTGTTTCATTTACTCTTCTCCTACCCCCTTAACCCACCATGTTGCATCTCCTCTCCCTCATATCAGGGAGATCATATGATAGTTGTCTTTCTCCGATTGACTTATTTCGCTAAGCATGATACCCTCTAGTTCCATCCACGTCGTCGCAAATGGCAAGATTTCATTTCTTTTGATGGCTACATAGTATTCCATTGTGTATATATACCACATCTTCTTTATCCGTTCGTCTGTTGATGGACATCTAGGTTCTTTCCATAGTTTGGCTATTGTAGACATTGCTGCTATAAACATTCGGGTGCACGTGCCCCTTCGGATCACTACGTTCGTATCTTTAGGGTAAATACCCAGCAGTGCAATTGCTGGGTCATAGGGTAGTTCTATTTTCAACATTTTGAGGAACCTCCATGCTGTTTTCCAGAGTGGTTGCACCAGCTTGCATTCCCACCAACAGTGTAGGAGGGTTCCCCTTTCTCCGCATCCTCGCCAGCATCTGTCATTTCCTGACTTGTTAATTTTAGCCATTCTGACTGGTGTGAGGTGATATCTCATTGTGGATTTGATTTGTATTTCCCTGATGCCGAGTGATATGGAGCACTTTTTCATGTGTCTGTTGGCCATCTGGATGTCTTCTTTGCAGAAATGTCTGTTCATGTCCTCTGCCCATTTCTTGATTGGATTATTTGTTCTTTGGGTGTTGAGTTTGCTAAGTTCTTTATAGATTTTGGACACTAGCCCTTTATCTGATATGTCGTTTGCAAATATCTTCTCCCATTCTGTCAGTTGTCTTTTGGTTTTGTTAACTGTTTCCGTTGCTGTGCAAAAGCTTTTGATCTTGATAAAATCCCAATAGTTCATTTTTGCCCTTGCTTCCCTTGCCTTTGGCGATGTTCCTAGGAAGACGTTGCTGCAGCTGAGGTCGAAGAGGTTGCTGCCTGTGTTCTGTTCAAGGATTTTGATGGATTCCTTTCTCACATTGAGGTCCTTCATCCATTTTGAGTCTATTTTCGTGTGTGGTT